>NW_022900935.1:36329168-36393514 GCF_012274545.1 Fukomys damarensis | reverse complement strand
CTCCTCCGCTCGCAGCCCAGCCCGCCGCCGCGCACGTGGCAGAGGATGGTCACTTACGTCCCCTCAGGAGAGACGGGTGAAGGGCGCGCGGGCAGGAATGCAACACGTGCCCTGATTGGCCATTCCAACGGCGCCCAGGATTGGCCATCGCCACCCAGGCCCCGCCCAGGCATGCCTGGGCTCAGTCCCCAAGTGTCCCCTGCTTGTGGACCTCGCAAAACACTCGCAGCAGGCAGACTGTGCAGCCCACGACGCGTGAGTGTGCCTGACCCATTTTTCTGTCTTTCCGCTCCTCCACTCTTCACCGAACAGAAGGATCGCTGCAGGCCGGGGTCAATAGTAACAAAACCATGGAATGCTCCAACCCCTGAGGTCTGGCTTTGGGCCTAGCTTTGGTCCCCTGCTGATGTCTTGGAGAACTCACTTCAACCTGTAGCCAGCTCGCTGACGTAGACATGGCACTGTGTAAATCTCCAGGATAGGCCCTTGCCTGTGAGCCATGTCCTGTCCTCAACCTTTCCTACAAGCCTCATGCTGCTTATCCCTGTTCTACAGATTCGAAGTCTGTTTCCGGGACAAACAGCAGCAGCCAGCGGGAAAATTCCAACCTGAGCTCCTCCCATCAAAAAGCCATGCTCCCAGGCACAGAGAATTTGAGATTTGGAAGATAGCTTAGTGTCCTTAACTCCAAAAGCCTGTCACCCTAGGAAGGAAATGGGCCCCAAGGAAAGGAGCGACTTTGGATTTTGAGAGCTAAGACTTCCCTATTGTAACAATGATTTCCATGGACTGGGCTCACTCCAGATATGTTAAGATTGTCTGCTCTCTTTTGAGACATCCCTAAATAAACAAGTGCAGTGCTTTCGGTGTTACAGGGAAGGCTGACTGAGGCTGTGAGACTGAAGGCACAGGAGCAGTGCCTTGTCTACACCCCTTCTCCGACAGAGATCCTGAACGGGGGTCATTTTCTTTCTTCCACACCATGATTTTTCACCTTTTCATTTCTAACAATGATCCAAAGAAGGAGCTCCAGGTTCTGCGATCTGTTTCCTTAGCACAGCAAATCCAGTGTACAACCGGGATGATAATACTAAGGCCTGGTCATCTCTACAATCCACAGCCTTATAAAGAGCAAATGAGATAAAAGATATGAAAATGCTTTGCTAAGTGCTGATTACAATAAGACATTGCTTGCCGATCTTCCTAGGAATGGAATACATGGAGTGTGATACCCCACCATATGAACTGTAACAATGGTGTTCACCTTGGCTAGATGTGAATTAGTGTGGTTTTGCTGTCTGGCCTCTATGGTTGGCTTTGTTTTTATGCATTTTTGTGTATTTGATTTTTTGGTTTCCTCTCACATCATAAAGAGCAACAGTAGTCTAGAGGCTGGAGCTCCAGCAGCTATTTTGGACCTGGTAAGGATTTCAAACTACACATGGCAGTTCAGCAAGGTGAGTGGACCTGGATTCCTAACCATGCACACCAGACCAGACCAACACCCAATTGCCCATTTCCAGACTTCCATGTGAAAGAAAGCACTGTCCTTTTATTCTGTGTTTTCTGTCACATGGCACCAAGCCAAATCATAACTGATTTATATCCCTCAGTTCTTAGAACTTGTACAGCAACCATATCAAGTGAGAGGATAGATGCAGAAACAGGGCCAGTACAAATGAAACAGCCACCTGTCCAGGGTGAGATTCTCATTTGGGTTTCAGGACCATTCTCATTCTGCAAAGGACTAGATAATAGCAGTGCAAACTTTGGTAGCCATACGGTTTCTGTTGCAACTACATAGCTCTGCTTTGTCAAAGCCATAGATAATAGTAAACGAATGAATATGGCTGTTTCACTTAAACTTTATTCACAAAAGCAGGCAATGGACCCTCAGTTTACCAGCCTCTGATTTATTCTGTCCTGATATTCCATGATGAAAGTACACTGGAAACACATTACGGAGGTGGAGCATTCCCACTACTGGCCAACGTCAAGGCAAGTTTGGAAGAAAGTCCCTAATCTGATTGACATGAGATCCGGGCTGTGAGTTCATATCTGTCATTGTTGAGGTTTGAATATATTCTCCCTCGCCCCAAATAAAAGCATGGTTTGGAAACTTAATCCCCAATGCCACAGTTATGGGAACTGGGCCTAATAAGAGGTGCTTTGGCCCTGAGGGACCATGAGGCCTCAAGGTAAATTGGTCCCAAGAATGGATTAATGATGGGTGGGTATGTTACAACAGAGCAAGCCCCCTACATTCCCTCTCCCAGCCTCTCCTCTTTTTCCATGGGTTCATGTGGCAAGAAGCCCCCACCAGCTATTACTACTTTATAACTGGACTTCCTAGCCTTCACAACAATGAGAAATAAAGCTCTTTCCTTTGTAAGTTACCCAGTCTCTGTTGTTCTGTTATAGCAGCACAAATGGCCTAAGTCACTGAAACCAGAGCAGTATCCTGAGCTATTTCCTCTCCGTGGCCTCAGTCTCTTTCTCTTTCTCTTTCTCTCCTACGCTTCTAACAAATATGAATGCAAATGTTATCTATAGTTCCCTGATTTCCACAACTACATGGAGATTTCCACAACTACAAGAAGAGCTGATTTATGTAATCATACTTTGCAAAGCTATAAATATCATCCAACCATGTGTACATTGTTTCGTGTCAGGCTGAGCCATATATCCTCTGTGTGCTCCAATTCTCTGTGCTTCCACTTATCGTAGAATGTAGCAAATCTGCTGAATATTAGAGCATCTATTTATCTCCTTTCCTCCTCCGCGACTCCACCTAAAGAGTTATTGCCTCGCATTTAATTATCAGACTCAATTACTGGCAAGTCTAGACATCCTTCGGGGTCACTGCTGGGCAGTGTGGAGATCATGCAGTGTCATTGTACACTGAGCACACCACAAGTCACACCAGTGAAGCAGCACATCAGAATTACACAAGACAGAAAAGGCTGGGTTGTGAAAGCCTAAAGCCAGGTGCACTGGAAGCTTGTGTAATTTCCTTCCTGCTCAAGGAGGCAGACGGGAGACCTGGTGCTCTCTGGTGACCTGTAGAAGCCTTGTGATTCTTTAACTGCATTCTCTGAAAACTTCCACTTCAGCAACCTGGCCCCTCACCAGAAAAAAAGAGACATTTTCCCTAAGAGGCTTAGAGTCATGACATAGAAGCAGATAGCATTATTCATTAATCCATGATTCATCTATTCATCCATACATTTATGTTTTCATCCACTTAATGAAGATGTATTAAGTGCCTACTCTTCCGGCCCTACAAGGAAGGTGCTGAGATGAACAGACTTTGCCCCGTCCTTGTGATACTTACCAACAGCAAATAGATATTAAAGAAAGAAACCCACAGAATGGAAGGAGAGAATTTTTCCACCTTTCTACACTCCATGACTCCTTCCACTGGGCATGCCTCTCTCATCATTCTTATTGGATTTGAATTCTACCATGGCTCCTGGTTGAAGATCTTCCTTTGTAAAATTTCCCTTCCACCTGAGGCCTCGCTAAGTCTCTTTTATTTTAGATTCCTGTAGCAACAAACAAATATCATTCATCTGACCATGAACCTCGGCGACCTGGTCATGTTAACTATCCCTTTTGCTTGCTTACACGCCGCTTTTACCCTCCTAGACACAGCACAAGTCCATTTCAGTCACACAGGCCTATGTTCTTCTCGCACTTGTTTGGAGAAGACATTTCTGAATCCACTTGAACCTTCGTTCCACCTTGGAGAGCGATGATGCTTGATGTAATATCTTTAAACATTTGTTCCGGTGCTAAACAAATAGTAAGAATTCACTGTTTTGTGTGTGCATGTGTGTGTGTGTGTATGTGTGTGTGTGTGTGTGTGTGTGTGTGTGAGTGTGTGTAGCTGGTGATTAAACCAGGCCCTTTTTATTTTTTTATTTTGAGACAGGGTCTCATTAAATTTCCCAGACAGGACTCAAACTTGAGATCATCCTGCCTCAGTCTCCATCAGTGCTGGGTTTGCAATCTTCAGTACTTCTTTTTCTTCTCCCCAGTGTGATTTCCTAGGTTGGAAGCCTCAGGAGGGCAAGAACCTGACCTTATACTTTGTGATTTCAGCAACTAGCAGAGTGCTCTAAAGTAGCCAGTGGCAAACTAACAATCCATAATCATGGTGGTAATCAGCCTTACCTGCTGCTGAGTCCCAGGTCACTATTCACTATTTGTTTTTTCCTTTCCCTTATTGTTTTCTTCCTTCCACAATGTAGATTCTTTTGTTTTGTTTTGTTTTTTTGAGACAGGGTCTCACTATGTAGTTGAGACTGACCTGGAACTCACTATGTAGCCTAGGCTGGTGTGGAGCTCACAGCGATCCTCCTGCCTCAGCCTCCCGAGTGCTGAGATTACAGGCATACACCACCACGCCCTGCTCACAATGTAGATGCTTTATGGCTCCCTTCAACTTGATCATCTTGCAGGAGTAGGTGCCAGTGCGTTACACATATTGGCTCTCTCCTAAATCAACACCTTTCTATCAGGAAGGAAATAGGGACCCAACAGATTATCAAGCACCCCACCACCACCACCTAAAATCATTGCTTTGTTCAACTTTCCTCTCTAACGGGTGTGGTTACTTCACTTGCAAAGACCTGAAAGTGTGCCACCTTACCTTATGCCTTGCTTGTGTCTTATTACTTGCCCTCCTCCTGCCTGCCTGCCTTCCTTCATCTCTTCACTCCACAAATATCTACTGGGTACCGAGGATTTCTTGCTAAGTGCTAGACCAGAGATGTGTGCTACACCAAAAAACACAAATAAAGTGCTGTGGGTTACCTGAAGCTGGTGGAAGAAGAGAAAGAAGGTAGGGAAGATGAAAGGGGAGGAAAGACTGCGCTAACTTTGGCTAAACACGGAGCCTAAACTCCAGGCCTTCTTGGTCATTCTTCCCAACCACCTGTATGAGTGGGTAGGTAGGGATTATTACTGAAGAATCAGAAGCTTGCAAAGTTTGAGCACCGTGCCCAAGGTCATTTATCACAAGTCACTACCAGTCGAACTGCTGAAGAGGGGGTTTCTGCAGGGAAGCAGAAGTGGGCAGCACGTACTGGACACGGAGGCTTCAAATGAATGTAAGTCCTAATAATCCTACTGGCTTTGACCTGTAACACCAATATTCTCTTCTAGGTTTGAACTGCGATTCCTCTCTTAAGTCCACATCCTCAACTAGAAACATCTAAACTAGTTCCACACCATCCGTATCTTATTCCCTCAATACCACAACCCTCAACCTCTTGCTATGACTCATTTTAATAAAAGTGCAAACTGTGTGACGAGCCATGAGGATGATATGTGATGCTAAACCCCAACACTTGTGTTTTGCAATGACACAGCAGGTGACAAGTGGATTAAGGCCATGACCGGATGACAAGGCAGGACTCTGGCTTGGGCTTACGAAGAGGGAGGAGGTGGGAAAAGGCCTGCTGGAAACGCATACTCCAGGCCTCTGGGGCTGCACCAAAACAGAAGCCAACTGGAGCCTTTGCAACACAGACTGGGTAATTGTTTTGTCATGAGATCCTCTGGAAACATGTGATTCCAAATGGTAGTTTTCAGAGTGTGTTCTACGGGTCCTGCAAGGCAAAGAAAACGAGTGGATCTGTGGGCCTTCCAGAACACCCCTCCCTCCTACCAAGTGATTCTCTGTAGCAAGACAAGAGATGAGGGGCCAGGGAGCTGAATTCCAGCTCCCACTCTACTTGCTAAGCCCTGTGTTTATGAGGCTGCTCTGACCCTACTTTCTTGAATTTGCACAAAACACAGAATAGGGTAATACTGCCTTGCTTTCCCCCAGCCCTAACCATTTATACATATATACCGAGGGTCTTAATCACTTTCCCATCCCTCAGACACAATACCCCACACCTGTAACTTAAAGGAAGCGTGGTTTCTTTTGACACCAAGGCAGGACAGCATCGCACAGGGAAACGGTGGAGGTGTGATGGTAGAGAATGGAGGAAGTCAAGGGAGGAGCCCGGAAGGGAGATACAACCTTCCATGTCATGCCCATATTCATCCTCTGCTTCTGACCCAGCCCCGCCTGCAAATAGCAAGTCAGCTGCTATGCCCCTGTAATCCAGTTACCCTCCAAGGGTCATGCCTGTGCTCCCATGTGGCCTAGCAGAAACATCTAAATGCAAACCATAACACAATCACATAGAGCCACATAAACATATGCACACACAGTGCATACATAGATTTTTCACAAGCACACATTTACACCTATACACATGCAGATGTATTTGTTTTCTTTTACTATCACAAATAATGGAGGCTTCGTCATTTATAAAATATTGACTATGTCACAGCATGATAAAGAAGCACAGAAAGAACTGTGTGCATAAAAGGGACAAATAAATGCATGGTCTTGTTTTCTAACAACTTGCTCCTGAAGACCTAACTCTTTGAGTCCAACATTAATCCCCTCTGAGGCAGCACACAGGCAAATGGACACAGGCACAATTATAGTGACACAAATATGGGCTTACAATGACACACAAAGCATACAAATACAGCCACACCTAAGTACACTCACCTGCATGCACACATACTTGTACATGTAGACTCATGCTCACTTATATACCACGTACATAGAGAAGAAACACACACTGACATCTAGGTACACACATACTTAGACCTAGAGACCACATGGGAACACACACACACACACACACACACACACACACACAAAGACATACACACACACACATTTAACAAGAAAAGTTCTACTTTCATCAATTTTTTATGACAGCTCCTATTACATTTTTTATTTAATAAATGTTTCACTACTAAAGGAGAATGAATTGCTCCTCTTCACTCTTCAATCAACTCTTATATGACAGTGTGTGGAAATAAAATGATAATGAGCAGAATACACATGATAATGCTGTTTTCCCATGATCTGGGTATTGCTAGTTTTGTTTTTAGTTTATGTCATGATAAAGAGTTATGATTTAACACTGCTATGTAACATACAAAGCAAGACTGTATTTGACTATATGTTCTCAAATATTTCTCTATGTCCTATTTCCTTTACTTCCAAAATATCTCTGGAGATACAGAAAATGATATGAGGACTGAGAAAGGTTATATTATTAAGGACTATATTGGACAAAATGCTTTGTCCAAAATTTGTAAGAAATAAAAATATAATTTAAACTTGCTTAAACAAACGGGCAATTTATTGGCTCATAAAATTGGGTAATGCAATAGGAAAGTGAAATTCAGGAAATGCTGGATCTGAAGTCGATTATGAGTCCATGTATCTTTTCTTTGCCATTTTAAGTCTTTGAATTCCTGTATTGACTTCGTACTCAAGTAAGATCACTCCATGAGAGAGCAAAGATGACAATCACTTTAGCATCCCAATGCTCTTATAAATCTTGGTGTGTTACGTCCATACTGTGGGATACTATTTATTCATAAAAAGGAATGAAATACTGATCTTGTAATGCTAAAAATGACTCTCAAAAAGTACTCTGAGTGATGGAGTTGGCATAAAAGAATACAAACAATGTGACTATACTTTTGTGAAGTTCTAAACTACCCAAGCTAAAAATAATTAGGATTTTAAAATATCACCTGACATGAGGAGGGTGGATAGAATCAAACCGTGAAGGGACCTGGGAAAACTTTCTGGGATGATAGAAACATTCAAAATCTTGATAAATGTGTGGGCTGTATGAACACATCTGTTTATAATTGTGCATCTTATTATGTGTAAATTTTACATCAAACAAAAAACTATGAGATGTTGAAGACAGAGAAGGATGAACGCATTTGGAGGTGCTTGGATAGTGGCTGAGTAGAGAAAACTGTGGAGCTTCTAGGAAGAGTGACAGGGGGATGGATTGTTACCGATGGTGTGTGCTCTTCTGAAGTAGCCCTTTTCTCACAGACCTCAGAGGAACAGGAGGAATAGGACATCGCACCATAGCAGACTATCCTATTCAGTGTTTGGATAATCTAAGTAGCAATCCTTCTCTGCCCTTTATTTTTCCTACCTATGAAATAAGATAATAAGATTTCACCTTCATTTAAAATCGCCTAAAGTCACAAACCTGTTTTGACAAAGCAAGAGGCAGAACACAAGGCCTGAACATATAAAATACCCAGAACTTTCCTACTACCATATCTCATGTTTTCTAAGATACACTTTTTTATTCTTTTTAATTTTAATTACTAGCACATATTAATTGTTCATAATGGGTTTTATAATGTCATTTCTATATTTGCAGCCATGTGCTTTGATCATACCCCCCTTCCCAAATCCCATTTTCTCTCTTCCCTTGTCCTCTTCCCTGTGCCTATTAGTAACCCCTTTCTACTTCCACATCATCTCCTTTCTTCTAGATTCCCTAGAAGAGAACTAAGATGCATGTGCTTATCTAACATCTATGATAACTGAAATCAAAGGATATTCTATGATCAATAGCTTGCCAAGGTGAAGCAATATCACAGTTGCACTGCCTGCTTGTGTGTTCTTGGTTATAGTTCCTGTCCGAAATGGCTGGACAACTACCACCGTTGATCAGCAACCTATGGACTTTCAGAGGAAGAAATGTGAGTTTCATAGGTTGCCTGGGAAACTTTTGCTAGTAGCTTTTAGTATAACCTAGAAAGATAGTACTAGCATCAAAATTTGGGAATTGGGCTCTTTTCTCTATGAGGATGATGTGTGTCCCTACTTGCTATTGTCTAGCTTTTGTTTTGCTGTTTATTTTTACTCTGGGGTTCTCATATAAGAGAAACAATGAGACATCTACACTTGTGTGTCTGTTTTTTTTTTTTTTTTCATTTAGCATTATGGTCTTAAGGTGCAGCCATTTTTCTACAGATGACTGATAGATGGAGAGAGAAGGGAGAGAAGAAACGGATAAGGGGTGAGAAAGAGGAATCGGGATACATTACATGTACACACAGGAATTTAAATGTTATGCACTACAAGCATATACAAAAAAGGGAGGGGATAATTGGATGGGTGGAGGACAGAGGGAGAGAGAGAAAATGCATGGAAAGATGAATTAAGATGTGTTATGTACATATACCAATTTCCCCCAAGCATGCAAACATCATGTACTACACACATGTACTAATACACTAAAAAGTTAGAGAAACTTAAATAAATAAAAATGTGTGAATTAGTACCAGTGGCTTGACAGAAAGTTCTCAAGACAATAATTTGCTTTTTGTTTGTTTGTTTGTTTGTTTTGGTTTTTTTTTTGTTTGTTTGTTTTTTGAGACAGGGTCTCACTATGTAGTTGAAACTGACCTGGAACTCCCTATGTAGCTCAGGCTGGTCTCGAACTCACAGCAATCCTCCTGCCTCAGCCTCCTGTGCATTATCTTTTAAAAGGCTGCATTCCTCCATTCCCTTCATGGTCTGGTTCATAATGTTATGTGGAAAACCAGAGCAACAGAGTTGAAAAGTACTTTAGGAAAGGTGGGCAATTTAGAATGTGAAGAAGTCTTAACAATACTTTAAACAATGTATTTGGCTCCTATTTTCCTTTTTACATATACACAGGAGCAATATAAGATTTAAAATGTATAAGTGTAAAAGAAATTATTCAGTAATAATACATAGCACCATGTCTAGCTTAATTGGCAATGCTTTTTCTTTCTAAGAGATATGTAAACAGTTCATCAGGTGGAGTCTTACCTTTAATAAAATATGACAGTGAAGCCTAATGCCTCCCTAGCTCTTTCTTAAGCTAGTAAGTGGCACGGTTGAGACGCAAACCTAGACTTCTGTGACTGGGGAAGTTGATGGTTATAATTCATATCTAACCGCACAACAGGAAACCAATGTCTGTCAGGTAAAATCAGAATGAAAGTGATGCCCATTTGAGATCACTCAGACCACCTGGGCATTGCCCTTGTCTTCTACCCTACCCAGCAGTTGTGGACTCCGATGAGAGCTTGATGAGGAGAGAGAACTTCAGACTCATGGGGAAAAGCACTTACTCCAGAAGGGCAACAGTACCAAGCCTTTCTCTCACTGCTTCCCTCCTGGTGTTGTTTGGGCTCTACTCTTTGAGGAAGTCCTAGATCAATTGGAGAAAATGCAGAGGAAGTGAAGAACTTTATACAAATGTTTAAGAAACTGGCAGTGGTTATCCTGTGGACGGGAACGATGGGATTGTGGCTGTCACCAAATCTCTTCCCTGCTGAGACATGAGCTTGTCACCATACCTCGAATATCTGGCACCATGCCCACAATATAATTAATGTTTAAAATATATAAATGTAGCAATTAATTAAAGAGTCTGCTGAATGTCTTGTGGAGGAGGGATTAGATGTCTTCTGTTTAGACCCAATGAGGAAGATCAGTTCCAAGGAGATAGATTTTGATTCTTAAATTTAAGAAAGTTCTCTGGCCCTAAAAAGGAACTGGCTACTAGGACAAAGTCTCTGCATGTGTCCCTAGAGTGCCAGAAATGGAAAATAGCCTTCTATTTCTATGATGATTACAACTGATTTATAGTAGCTACCTTTATTTTAATAAGAAATTGTGATGGGATCAATGACTGATGCTTGCCAGGAATGCAAGAATATCCTTTCAATATTCTTCGAGACAGCAATGTTTGCACCTCTGTGAATCTGCGCATTTTATCCAAACCAAAGATGTTGAGTAACATTAACTTCAATGATCTAGTGTAAGGCAGATTCACTGACTGAGTTCACCAAAGCTCGTCTCTGTATGGGATCAGAGAACCAAGCTTAATTCTCTTATTTCCGAAGCATTATCCTACCCTCACTGGGGCAATTACTGGAATTGAATGTTATTCAATTCTAGTTAAATCTAAAATGGTAGGGTTTTGAGAATTCTTTGTATTTTAGCTCTGGGCTTGGGTATTATAAATATAATTTCCAACCCCTGTTGTAAGCAATCCTGGATGTCAGATTCACTGTGCTTACAGATATCTATAGGAAGAGAACTCAAAAATAAATCTGTCTAGATAGTAATGATGAATTACATTACTTCACAGCAATGGTAACCTTTGGAGGCAAAAGTCCAGACAGGTTGAGGAATGGAAAATGAGGACATGGGGTTCCAATTCCATTAGCTCCCATCAAAAGAAAAGGCCAAAGGAGGATTCAAATCAATAGCCTTTTCAGAAAGGGCAGTGAATAAACCCGTCCAACTTCCAGGGGGTGGTGGAGATTAAATATTTGCCATTGTTTCCTGCTTCTTGTGCCAAAGGAATTTATTAATTCACACTTAAAGTAATGCCCTCCTTAGTTAACTGAGTTTCAAAAATAAATAATGAGCTTGCTTATTTAAAATAGAAGTTCATTACCCTCACAAAATTTCCATTTCCTCTAACTTATATTTTATATCTATATTTCAAAGAGAGATTTTAAACCTAAGTATACACAGACCCCATGTTTTATATAACCCAAGGGGTTACTAACATCTTATTCAAATTTTAGAATATGTATATGCACATGTCCTCCTTACTGATGAAATTGTTCATAACATCCCTGAAAAAACATTAAGAAATCCAGATTGATTTTTACATTTTTTATATATTTTCTGGATTTGGTTATTCATCAAATATTGAACTATGTGCTAAATAATATTCTACATATTTTTTGTTAAATACTTCCTGATCTGACCCTTTCTGAAGAAGGTAAAATTACCTGCTTCTCATTTTTAATTTTGTTTCAGGAAACAAGAGTCTTAAAGATTTAAAATAATAGTGACTGAGATGTACTGGTTGTCTTTACGTCTCATTTAATCTTACAACAGTCTTCTGAGGTAAATATTTTTCTTCTCATTTAATCAGTGATAAATTGAGTGGTCCACAATGAAAGAGGATAACTTCTCTGTGACAATTAGGCTAGATATGTGAAAAGTATTTGAACCTATGTTCAATCCAAACCCTGTTCTTTCGTGGCTGTGGCTATCCATTCTAGCTCTCCTTGATGTCCCATAGCACTGGCACATTAAAAGCTTCCTCCCAAAAGGTAGGGCTCAGCATTTAACAAAGGGCTCCAATGTCATTAGCTGTCCAAGGGAAGTCCCATACAACTGGAACTGGTGATGCTGGCTTCCCTTCCTTTCTATTCATGCATATTTCCAGAAGAAGGAATATATTTCACTAGGAGTGATAGACACCCAAAAAATCTTAAAACTTACCCTCTGTGGAAATTTTATCCAGGCCACATAAACTTGTATCTACAAGTACTTGTTTGTATGTTTCCTGTGCAACTTTCATGAAGGAGCAATCATCCCCCTCATGAGACTCAAGGAAGTCTGTTACCAGGATGGAGATGAGCCAAAGCACAGATAGAAGTCACAAGTTCTAGTGTTCTACAGCAGAGGTAGGGACTGTAGTTCAACACAACCTACTATGTATTTTGTGGATAAATGGGAAGAGGAGTTTGACATGTCAGAACATAAAGTCATAGTAAGGAGAGGGGTGTTTTATTACCCTGGTTTGATCAGGATACAGTGCATACATGCATAGATTATTTTGTCAATCAAAATTTTAAATATTTAAGAAGATGGAAATGCTATCTATACTAATTTGATCATCACATCTTTTTATGCATGCATGTTGTACTCCATAAATATGTACAAATAAAGAATAAAAATACGACAAAAGATGACAGCTGGAAAATGCTGGAGTCGGCAGAAAGGATACCTCTTTTCCTACATTTTTTATCCATATGAAGCTCCTTTCTCCAAGAAATGTCCCTAACTGATGTTTGATCCCTTTGGCCCTTGCACTACACCACAATGGGAGAGTTGTCAGCCAGAGGAAGAGGCATACAATAGTTAATATAATAATCGCTCACATACATTGTGATTGGCAGTCTGCAGGGTGCCAGGCATTTCTGAGGAGAAGTAGGTACAAGGCCTCCAGACCAGCTGCATGTATGGGACCACCTGCTAGGAGATGATCACAACTGTGTGTTCAAGGCCATCCCACTGTCACTCCATGGGCAACACTGCACAGAGGAGGTCTCCATGGGCTGTCCTGGGTGTTGAGGAAACTTGGCAGAAACAGAAGTGTAAACAACTATGATGTGTTTGGAGAACCCTAAGACTTGCAGTTTGACTGGATGGGAGTGAAGTTGATCTGAGGGATGAATTTACCTGAGTCTGGTGTAAAAGGGGAGAGCCTTATGTGTAGGCTCTATCTTGTCTGAATTGTAGTATTGTCTTTGTAATTATTTGAATATCTGACTGCATTTCACCCAATGCATTATAAAAGCAAAGGGGAAATAGAAGTTAGAAAGGACTGATTATGGAAATAAGAAGCAAGTAAGTAATACAGTTTCCAAAGGAAAAAACTTTAAACAAACCACTAATCATTTTACCTTTAATTAAAGAGTTAAGTGACAAAGGACTGCACAATGTAAAATGAATTACACTGAAGAGAATTCTGCCCTTCCCCCGCCTATCCGTTTCCAGGAGAACAGCCCTGGGAAGAAGACAATATTTATCAAATGCCTCTTTGTGTTGTTATTGCATTACATGGAATTAGCATTTCATAACATAGCTCTATTACGGCCATCTTTTGTTTTGTAAATAATAAAATAACAATTGTATCTGGTAAGCCTGTCCCCAGACAGACAAAACTAGAACTTTAGCATTATACTTTCTTACCATGTGCTACTCTCTTTCTCCCCATCCAAATGAACCATTTTTCTAAATCTCCTAATTCTTATCATATGTATCTCTTCAATTTTGGATTTGGGGAGGACTTGAGAGAATGATGTGTTGTAGCTTTTTGTCTCCTTTTAATATATATCTTTACACATAAAATACATCCATACATCTATTGCCGGATGCATGTGCACATAGGCACACAGACACAGCATAATTGCTACATGGCAAAGTTTTAGTACTCTAGTGCACCGAGCTGCAGTTTATCCCTTTCACTGCTGATTACATTCCATTATGTGAATACACTACCAGGCACTATCTATTCTGCTATGAATAGACATTTGGATATTTTCCTTAATGACCTACTATGTGAAGAAATCTGTGGTCTTTTTTCCATCTCCAATTTCAAATCTCCCATCGACTCTTTGAAGGGGATATCATTATCTTCATTTCAGGGTAAGGACCCTCAAACTCAGAGAGGATAAACTACTTTCCTGCTATTACATGGCCACACAGTAGCAGAGACAGGCCATCAAGTGGCTTCTAGAGAATGCAAACCAGCTGTAGCACTTCCTCCTCTCCTAGACACTGAGCTTTCAACCCACTGAACTGGAGCCCCAGAAGATTACCCCAGCTCACTTTTGGTTTATCTGAGCCCTTTTTATGAGTCACTGCTAGGGTGAAGAGGGGATTTCCTAAGCTACCTCTGTCTGTGGATATCAAAACAACACATTCATTCACTCACTGAGGCAGTTTCATGGGTAGGCGTCAGTTGGCCCAGCCAGCTGGGTGGGGCTGCATTGACACAGCGGTCTACCAGAATGGATTTCCTCCTTCTCTGCCATTTGAGTCTCCTCATAAGTAATAATAATAATAATCCTCTACTTGTGAACAGACCTGAATCACTTCCAATGCTCTCTCTAGGCAAGGAAAGGAAGTGTTAGCCACAATTTTCAGATCAGAGAAAATACAGGTATGATGGTGATGAAATGATTCAGCTAATAAGTGGTGACTTGGGAAAAGGACTTCTAGTCCAGGTCATCGTCTACTGCTTTTCTATACAAAATTTCATTCATATGTGTGTGTGTGTGTGTGTGTGTGTGTGTGCGTGCAAATTTATATATTGTACACTATATATGAATCTGATAGAGTCTTGAAGAAAATCTGCTAATCCAACATTCCAGCATAGTTTTCTTCACTACTAAAAGTTGCGTTACTTTAATGGAAAAAATACACACTTGGCTTTCTAACCCACATAATATTTGAAAACCACAGATTTTGCTAAACAACAGCTGCCAGATAAGAAGGAAGTGGGTGACAGTAGCCCAGTGTGTTCTGGAAGTGTTAGGCTGGGACCCTCCCTACAAATGCTTCTAACTGTTAGACTCTGGAGCTCCACTCCTCCTCTGGTTGTATCTGTACCGGTTTCAACTTTAAAGAGTTTTATGAAACTCTATCTTTATGAAGAGCTAATGTAGATCCTACTAAGAAAAATAACTGAAAACTTAGCAAATTGCTTGTTAGCTGTGCATTCTTTCAAGGTCTATCCAAGAATCATTTAATGTTCTGTGTAAAGTACCATTATTTGACACAGTATTTACGATTATTTCAGGCCCAGACTCTGTGAAGAAACATAATAACTTATAGATATTTTTCCAGAGCACAGATGCAAATTATTTTTGTTTGGAAGAAAAGTAACCACAAAGATTGAAGTTTTCTTACCCTGAAGGAGATTAACTAGTTTTGTGTTTAGTTTAGGAATCTTATTCCACCTTCTTTTCGTGGGCATATTCCAACTCTGTATTTGTTTATAATTTTAGAGAAAAGATAACATTCCGACAGCCCCACTTTTAAATTCATCAATGAAAGTGTTCCAATTACTATGCTCTGTAAGCAACTACCCTAAAATTACGATGTTAAATAGCAACAATTTAATTAACTCACAATATTGTGGGTTAGGTTTTAGGAAGGGCTCATTGTAAACTTGCTGCTTAGGAACTTATATGGTTGAGGCTGTAAGCATGCGAAGTTGTGATCAGGCTGAATGGCCAGGATGACTTGTTCATGTAGCTGCTGGGCGCTCAGCTGGGCAATCACCAGAAAACTTGTGTATAGCCTCTGCCATGGCTTCTGCTGGGAGTTACCCGTAGGCAGTGGAGATGCACTTCTAGGATGCTTGCTGGCTTCCCAAGCACAGCACCTAAGAAAGCCAGGTAGAGGTGCATAATCTTTGCCAGTCTTGTCTGGGAAGTTCCAAACATCCCTTGTGCTGCAGCTCATCAGTTGAAAGATTCAAGGGAGGGAACAGAGACCCCTCCATTTTTGGGAAAAACGTCACAGAACTGTTGAACTCTCTTTTAAAAATGGCATATAGGAAAACAATTTAAACCTCACAGAAAACTCACAACACATCTGGGCTACAAAAAGGTGATTGGGGCAGGGAAGAAAGGAGAAAAGAGGCTTTTTAGGGAAGCCAAGATAAAAGGAAATTTTGTACTAATTTTAGTTTTAAAATAATTAAGCTTTATTCTTCCAGGCTCATAGAAAGAGGGAATAGACACATATTAAAAATAATTCCAATAAAAAACTAAAAGGTTTGTTAGCTGACTGGCTGCACTGTACCCTATTAGCTCTATAATACAGGAGTGTGACACCATTTTCTTGAACTATTTGACTACTGTCCAAAGAAAACATCATGACAAATTTAATGTAAAAATTGAATTGACTTTTATGTGTGATTCTAGAAGTAGGCAACACTTTTCTGTGTGAGAAAGAACGAGTGTTCTGTTGATCTGGGCAGAGGCAATAGCTAGCTTTTTGGTCAGAAAAGAGCTGAAGAAAGCAGCAATGGAGTGACACGAGAACTGGTCATTTCAAAGTGACTTTACTTTTGGTGTTAAAAAGGGGACATCCTTGCTCAGGTAAATCACACCCCTTCTGACTGGTTGCTGTGAATTACTGTTTTGTTTTGGAAACTGGCCTGTTTCAGGGTTCAGTGTGATTCGTGGAACCCAGCATGAGGACTCCATTCTGCTTTGGTTTGGTCTGCTGGGGACTTATGTGGGAGTTCAATCCAAAATACTGACTTTCCATCACTTTGCTAACACTGCCAACAACTTTTAAGCTCCACCCCTTTCCCTCTTCTTTACCTCTGAATTGATAAGAAGGACCCTCCTTTGGCTCCAGGAGGAAGGGAAAGCCACCTACAGGAACCATAGCCCCAGCCACCCCTCAATCACCATAATAACCCTACTGTCCCTGCTCTGACATGTTTGGTAGTCACCCTTCCCTCCCTGAAAAGCCTCATTGTATGATAAGCCTGTCCATAGCCTCTTGGCATGTGCGGGTGATGTTACTATTCTTGACATGCACACTACCTTTTGTGTGGAGGATACATTCTGAATCTTCAGAGTGAAGTTCCAAATCACATTATATTGTAGCTATTTTTGTTTTCTGGATACAAAAGTCATAATAGCAGTTATTGCTTCCTACTTGTACTATTCTGACACTTTTTACATCTTAACTCATTTAGTCTACCAAAAGTTCTATGACATAGAAGCCATGATTATTTTCCAGACTCTTGCTGGGTTACCCAGCAGAGGTCAGGTAAAGGAATATGTGTAGAGTGGCCAGTGTAACTGATGATGGGAGCCAGTGTTCAGATGGAAAGAGAAAAGCAAAGAGCTATGGACTCACATTCAAAACATGAGAGGTAGAGGAAGAGCCAGTCAGTTGGTCAAACCATGAAGAGAGGTCTAAATGTTATGGAGTACCTAATTAGGTGTTAGTTGGATTAAATAATTGTTGTAATCAGCTAACATTTAAAAGTGGTCTGTCTGTCTAGGACAAAACCTGAAAGCCTAGACAAAGCTTTTCAGATCATTTCTCTTTGATCTGAAAAGACTCTTTGTCATATGATAGCCTTTTCTGGTTCCGGGGCCATGAAGCAGTGGGCACCCCACTGCGGAGGGAATTCTTGTAGGCTATCTTCCTTGATAGGCAGAGAAGATCATTTGGGTGTAAATTCGCACATTTACATAGAATTCCCAAAGGCTCTTGGCCTGACAGCCTTGAGGTTGGACTTTCCTTTGGATGTTCAATGTTATTACACCCTTCCAAATGGTTACAGATGCTACAGCTGAAATCTGCTAGCAAAAAGGATGTCATGGTTGTGTTACTGGAATTACCCATGGGAGCATTTGGGGGTCATTGATCCAGATTCTATACCAGTGCTGAGATGATCACAAAGGAAGAGTCATTTCAGACAAGCACGTGGCCTGTGTTTCTGTTGGTGGCTACTTTTAGGGCTGTTGGAAGTGCCTATGAGGAGCATATTAGCCAAGAATGACAGTGAGAAAGTGGATTGTCTTTTCTTTGAAAACTATCCTCCCTGCTTTGAAGGGGCCTAAAACAGCAAGTGTGTTACAGAGCAGGAGGTGAGGATGCATGATTAGAAACGAACAGACTGCAGATGACCCCACGCATCACTGTCAGAAGCTAGGGCTACTGAAAACGGAGCTACTCATATATAGAAAACTCTGCTGCTGTCCCCTTGAGAGGTATTAGAAGTAAAGCTGGGCTTCTGGATTAGTGAAGCAAGTCAAAGGAAGGAAACAACAGAGAAAAGAGCTAGAGCCAAGCTCATCTTAATTTTAAATAACAAAAATGTGACCTTAATGGCACTGTGTGTTGGGGAAGCAGGTCATGCAGTGATGAGCACAGAGAAGGAAGACTTATAATTATCTTACTACCACCTTCTGAACACTCACTGTGCACACCGCTTTGCACTTTTCTGATGCACAGATGCTCAGTATGTGATAACTGTAGTTCATAACATTATTATTATTTTTGTAATAACATTATTATTAATATCATTGTTGTTTATCGTAGTTAAAACACCACTGAGTGGCCAAGACAGTCGAAGTAGAATAATTAACAGCCACCTGCTTTTTGAATCTTGTTCCTTAAGTAAACTGCACAGAGCAAGAAGAGCAATTGTTTGAGATAAGGAAGGAAAGGTTCCTGCAAAAGACATCATCACAGCACAATATTATGCACCAGCGATCCTTCCTGCAGCTGGAACCTTGGCAGAGCGGGAAAGCACACACCCCACGCACTGGGATCATTACTCATTGGACCCCTGATTAGTGGGAAGGTGGATGTGTTTGTTTTTAACTTCCACACAGAGCCCAACCCTGGAAGACTCTGCCAATGGAGAAAAAAAGATACTTGTAAGTAGGAGCAATCTGCTGAGTTTCTGGGGTTTTTTGGGGGGGTTGGGATTTTATAATTCTTTTTCTTCATTACTTTCTCTGTCTCTCTCTCTCTCTCACCCTCTTCCTTCTTTACCTCCCTCCATCCTAAAATCAAATCAGGCATTTTCACGAACTGTTCTCATCTGTGTGACTTTGGAAGCCTATCCTAGTCCTTCAGATGTTCCACAGATAGTGATTAGTTCTTTGAGGAAACTTGAGACACCACATACTCTTCCTAGAAATTCACAGTGCATTTCATCATGTGCACAGCCCTGAAAACCACTGGAGCCTGTTGGGCCCAGGGTGCCTTAGTCTCTTTGCTCACAAAACATTACTTTGTTCACAATGCTTATTAATATCCCTCAGTACTAGAGTGCCAAGGGATTGGATCAGGTAATTTCCCAAGAGAGAAAAATTACCTAGGAGTAAAATAATTTTGTTTAATAGAAGCATTGTGGGAGCATGCTAAGGAGGTAGATGTGAGGGAAATGTGGAGGAAGTGTGAGGAAATGTAGCTTATGCCGAGAAATGTCTGTATTACCATGGAGCAGCTCAGGAAGGCACCTAAAATGCTAGTTCTGGACACAAGTTGGGAAGAAGGATGAAAATGAATTAAATGGCTCTAGGTCCCAATAAGCCTCATACATTTCTCTCTTGCAGGGAGTATAAACTGGTAGCTTGTAATGGGTGTGTGTAGAAGTGAAATTGAAGAGGAGACCTGAGTTCTAAGCTAGGCATTTGAATATTTTATTCCCTTCGGAGCTTCCTGTTTCACACACTTCACTATACACATATTGGCCAGGATTCTCCACACAGTCAACAATTTTAATAAATTGTTTACAAACTGGAAACCAGGGAAAAGCCAGTAGTGTAAATTAACAATTCACTCTGAGACCCAAGGGTTAGGGTGAGTTCCCACTTGTCTAAGTCCCAGAGTCTCGAGGTTCAAGAATCAAGATGTCTGATGTCCCAGGGCAGGAGAAGATGGATATTCCAGCTCAAGAGGAGAGAGAATATTCTATTCCTTTGGCTTTTTTGTTCTACTTGGGCCTTCAGTGGATTTTATGGCGCCCACTGACATAGACGACACATCTTCTTTACTTGGTCTACAAAATCAAAAACTAAGCTTTTCTGGAAATCTCCTAGGGGACCTTCAGAATTAATACATTACCAACTAGCTATCCAAGCATTCGTTAGCCTAACCAAGTTCACACATAAAATAAACCATCACTGTATGTGTAAATGGGATACTAGCTCCCAGGACTTGAAAGAGCAGCATCTCGAGCCATCTGTGGCACAACATCTGTCCTGTTGTGGTTGTGAAGCACCTCACTGAGTGGCAGGTAGTAAAAGAAGAACCTTCTTCAGCAAGTGACCTGATTAGGGTAGCACAGAGGGCTCTGTGGGATTTCACTGAGACCACTGAGCATGGTCCCTACCACAGGATCTTGGGCATGTGCTTTCCTTCTGCCTGGAATTATTCCTTCAAGCGTCCCTGTCCTCACCTCACTGTGCCCACTCATCCTTAGATTACAGCTCAACCATCACTTTCTCAGAGAAGCTTCCCCTGATCCCTCAAAAATTTCCTTCTCATGTCTGCCTATGTATTTCCTTGGTACTAATTTTAACTTAGAGTTATATGCTTGTGTCATTATAAGATGTATTCTAACTCATCTATTTGTCATGGTGTTTCTACAATTGGAAAGCAAAATTTCCACACTGCCAATGCTCAAATCCCAGCCATCTTTCAAGGTCCATCTTGAATTTTATTTCTCATCAGTGAACACAGCTGGAAACACTTGTGCCTTTTTTTTCAGGTCAAATATAACAGGATTATAAACATTTCTGGTGGCTTTATAAAATAGGTAATCAGGAATTTCTGCCTTCCACTACTGTTCTCTGAAACTCTACCCCCATTTCTCCTGCTCCACTCTCAGCTACCATGGGGGCCATCCATATTAATGCAGTGGGTTGCCACCTGAAATTGCATTTTCTTGGTCCTGGGAGGCGAACACTTGAAGCCCGGACCAGTAAATTCCTCCCTTCAAATTTTTAGGTTTAAGTTAGAATGAGTGATATAAGCTTGTTCATTACCTGAAGTTATTAGACATAGCATTTGGAGACAAAAGGGTCATAGCTTCACTCTATGGAAATCATGGTCCTGCAATCAAAAAAGAAGAAGAAAGCTACACACCAAGAACAGCAGAGACAAGATAGTGTCCTATCGACACTGTCAACTTGAGCCCCAGATATATTCAAACTCCCCATTTGTATTTTTGGTTTAAGATGAGTTTCTGTCACTTTGTCACCCAGATTACAAACTAATACATATTGAACACTTCTAAGAGCACTTTGGAACAGAATTTCTTGCTTCACTTGATTATTAGAGTAGGTAAAGTTTGAACCACTGTGAAACATTCCAGATTTTAACATATCAAATCTAAAGTATATTTATCTGAAGTATCCATTGGGCGACTGTACATTCTAATGGAAACATTATGGGCATTGTGATCAGGCTTGGGTTTGAAGCCAACTCCATTTTTCCAAGCAGAAGTTTTGATTCTGGAAAGTTAACTGGACTATTCTGAGATTTTCTGCTGCACAGAAGTAATAATACCTATGTTACAGAGTTTTATCCCATGACACATTGAATAACGTAATTAAAAGATAATACTGAATTCAGCTCACCATAGGCCCTTAGTAGTTTACAGTTCTCTGAACCCACTGATACAATATGCGTCAGATTTGCTATAATACACTATGTACTACAGAGAAAGGAAAAGCTTGTAAAATTATGAAAAACCATAGATTACATGAGGCATTCTTATTTCAGAGCTGTTAAACTATGAAAAGAAGTGTGACTTAGTATCTATGGAATAGAGTATTTTTATTGAACATGGATAAGGTAGGCAATAATGTAAAACAGTGGTGATATAGCAGTGAATAAGATTGATATCGTCTCTTGAGGTGATTAGAATCAAATGACTGGTACATTTAAGATTTTTAAAAGCACACTGAATAAATTTAGACCGTGAGTTTGTCATGGACAAAGATAGGTAGGGTCAAGAAGTAAAGCAGGGTGGAAATACTAGACTTGAGTGGTACTACATGTCATTAGATCTTACAGGAGTTATATTTTCATGTTATGCATAGAATCCAAAACAAATTGTCTGCTTACAATTAAAATCCTGCTGAATTTCCAAGAGGCCAGATCCCAGGGAGCTATTTGAACACCACCTCTTATCCACAATGATGCAATTCTACTTTTAAAGGACAATTAAGGGGTTTCCTTATAGGTTAAGCTAAACTTTCTTCAAAATATATGAAGGAAATACCTGGACAAAAGAACTTTAAGGCTTGTTTTCATACTGCTACTTGAGAACAATTTCCAAAAAGAACTGAATTTTCCTTTTTTAAAAAATCAAATTTGGAAGGCCCGTGCTTTTTAATACTTTGTAGTCTTGGTAGAACAGAACAAAGACCACTAGGAAACCCATTATAACAGTCACCAAATTTCCTCATTATGTAACCATTTATTGGTCTACTAAATCTGATCTGAATTGTAATACTTTGTGGTAGATTTTGTCTCCAAAGTAGCTCAGTCAGGGTTCCTAACACATCTACTCCCTTAGAGATAGCCTCAACATTATCCCAGAAAAGGCCAATGTGTTTGCCTCCCTGGTCAGCTCTTCTAGAAAAGGATTCAGCTGGGGAGAATCTAAACAGAACATTTTATTTGCCTCATTTTCTTAGGAAGACTTTAAAATGGTTATAAGGCTTTCACTTTAGAGGTGAGACAGTGGGCCAATAATTATCAAGTATTTAGCAGGGGCTAGGAACTGTCTCACAGCTGAGGGATGAAGATAAATGTTTTCTCTGGCCTGGAGGCTCTCACTGTCCAGTGGGAAAGAGAGATCCATAAGTAGAGCAGTAAACAGGAGGTGACTGAGGGAGTCCCCTATACAAGGGCATCAGCTCTGGGGAGAAGAAGCAAACCATCTGCATGGGTCAAATGCACCATCAGGTACCCAGAAAGAAGCAGAATTCATTGGTATTTTAATGATAAGTTTGTAATGAAAGGGAGATCTTACAGAATGTGGGTAGAGTTAAAGGAGCAAACAATGGAACCGGTGAGGAGCCATTATTCCACTCGAACAGAAAAGCAAGGGAAGTGTAGTATAGTCAGTCAGCACTGGAGCCCTGGAGAAGCACCTTTTCATTGAGGGTTGCAGAGGGTCACAGTCACCACCAGAGAAAAGCCTCAGCAATGGGGCAGAAACAGGAAAGGAAAGCCCCCCCGCCTCCCTCTGCTCTGGTTTTCTAATTTTCCATTGGTGCTCCCCACTGCCTGAACTCTGAACGTCAGATTGCCAACGTGGTGTGATCTAATGCCAAAGAAGGGCAGTAAATGGACTTGGGCAAGAGGACAAAGAGAGGCCAGCCAGTGTATCTGCCATCTACAATTTTTCAAGATTGCTGAGTACACAGAAACACACACACACACACACCATTCATTTAGCAAACTCTTGTCAAATTCCTACCATGTGAATAACAGAGATAAGCAACTGGAGACAGAGTACTTTGCTTTGGAGGTGAAATCGTGAAAAAAACAAATCCTATGTTTACCCCCATAGGTGTTCTAGACTAATGAGAAAGACCGAATAAAGTAAATCATCTATGAGGCATAACAACCGCTGTGTTAAGGGGAGGTCAGGAAGCTATAGGAGTACATGGGACAGCGGGAGGATCTAAGGGAATCTGGAGCCCACAGCATGCTCCCCTGAAAATGTGATACTTCAGTTGAAGTGAGGCCTGGAGGTAAATAGAAGTCAAGCAGCTGGAGGAACAAGTGGCAAAGAGGGAAGCATTCCTTGTAGATGGAATACAGGTGCCAAGGCCCAGAGGCAGGAGTGTGTCAAGTTCATGGGTCTAAGAGGATTCCAGTGTTCTTAGAGCCTGAAAGTGTTGAGAGGTGAGGCTGGAGTGACAGTTGGTGAGGTAGTGTTTTTTGCCCTATGGCTCTAGGCTTCGATCCCAAAGCCAGGAAGGAACAATACAAATACTTTGATGAGATTTTTCTGAAGTTTGAAAGATCACTTTGGATACCAAGGGAGGGTGTTAAGACCTGGGCAAGAGAGCTCTCAGTTATCCCAACTTGGGGGGATATGGGCTTGTTGATGCTCAAGAAAAATCCTAAGTGCAGTGGAGACAGCTGACCTCAAGAACTGATGGTAGCCTTTCAGTCAAGGGAAGAGAGAACTGAGTGGTTCAGAGACACAGGAAAGCAGGGCAGGATCTAGGAAATGAAGTACTTTATGCCGACTGGAACATACCAAGTGAATGAGGAGGAGACAAAGCACAAACAAATGGAAGGTGACTCTACAGTCTCACATCCTCCATACTATGCACCCTGAATTTCAGGGACATCCACCCTCACTACAGTAATGTTTCCATTGGAATTGCTGGGCCCAGGGGTAGGCATATATTTCATCTCAAATAAAAACTGTCCTCTATATCTTTCCTTGTGCTAATTCTTCTGCCACAGATTTCCTCTTCAAGCATCTATTTCTGATAAAGACTTGACATCAGTTGTAGAAACAGCCTAGGAAGGCTGTCAGAACAAGATCAGAGGATGACTACGAGATGGTGGGCAAAGTTGGGAGGAGATAAGGGAAGAAATTTGTGCTAGCTTTACATTGCTACTATATGATAAAACACTGGAGACAGGCTAGTTATCCAGGAAAAGGGGTTTACTTAGCTCACAGGTTTTGAGGGTGAAAGTTCCAATGACATAGGCGCGAGATCAGTGAAGGCCATCGGTCACTCTAGCTGCTGCAGGAGTGCATGCAGAAGCAAACAGATTACATCTCAATACAGGAAGCATGGGGCCCATGGGGCCTGGGAGGGCCTGGGAGGGACTGGGAGGGACTGGGACCTCTTCTTTTGCATTGATCCTCCTGCATAAACCACCATAGCAGAGCACAGAACCATCTGCCAAGAATATGCTCCCAAAGACCCAAGAACCTTGCACAAGGCTCACTTCTTAGAGGTCCTGTCACTTTGCCATACCACCACTCAAGGACCACACCTCCAATCACATGAACCTTTGTTTGTTTGTCTGGAGGAGGAAGAGGAGGGGGCAGGGGAGAAGGGTAGGTCTCCAACCAAACTATTTCCTAACCACAGCAAATGTTACAAGACTAGGGCTCAGAATGATGAACAAGTACCAAAACGGCACCAACAGTTTTAAGACAGAACCTGTAAAATTAGGAATTTACTGGTAACGTTAGTTTTAAATCCCATATCCAGCCTTATTCAGCATTGTTGTGTCCTTGCTGGGAGGCTGCAAGTCTGGGTGGTTTTTTCCTAACCCAAATGACTTGTGCTCTCTGTTAACATTCAGTAACATAGTTTGGGCCAGCAATGTCCTCCACAGACTGGTAATGAAAGTGCAAACTGATATAAACTATTTGGAAAGAACTTTTGTGACATGTGTTAAGAACTTCCAAATGTCTGTGTTCTTTAATCCAGGAATTTCACTAATAGTATGCTAGTATATACAGGAAATACATTATGTACTCTGTGTGTATTAAGACAGTTAAACCTCATCAAATCCTATGAGGTAGATACTATTATTGTTCTCATTTCACTGATGAGAATAAATAAAAAATAGAATATGATATGTTTTGCCCAACTAGCACAGCTAGTAGTCTGCAGAACTAGTATTTAAACTGAGGCAATCTGATTTCAGAGTTGGTGCATGTTAACACCATACTGCACCACCTCTATTTGTACAGGCAGATATGTGGGCTAAGATCTATGAATGAAGATACACACTACCACATTATTTAACCTAGAGAACATCTTGATACTTCTAAAGATATGATTTTCCTGCAACAGTGTGTACAACTCTTAAGTGTTTGGTGCAATATTTTTTAAATATACAAATGTATTGTATAATTTCCCCAGATCAATTTGTAGGACATTTTAGTACACCAGTGGACTGTCATAGCCTCTTCCTCATCAATAACTCAGAGTATTCACTATCTAACTTCCATGGACATAGCCATTTTGCCTATTCAAGGACCTTCCTAAAAATAAATAGAAACTCTTGCAATTCCTTCATTAACCTCCAGGTTTGCAAGGCTGATTAATTTTCTGATGTATTCAAATAGTTTTTTCTACTACTGTGTTTTATTCCATTGTGTAAATCTATTCTTCTTTCGAAGAATGCTTGCCCTATTTCCAGTGGGAAGCAAGTATAAATGAAGTTGCTGACTATCTTTGTTCACATCTTTAATAGACAGGTGTTTTCTTTTATCTTAATAAATACTAGGATTTGGCCGGGAATTTATCTCAGTGGTTCTGCCGCCTGCCTTGCAAGCACAAGGACCTGAGTTCGATCCTCAGTACCAAAAATAAATAAATAAATTAATTAATTAATTAATTAATTAATTAAATACTAGAATTGGAATTACTGTGTCCCAGTTTTAACTGATAATGAAAAACAGTTTTCCAAAATGCTTGGACAACTTAGCACGGCACTATTAATATAGGAGTGTTTCAGTTATTCTGCATTTTTGACAACACTTGATGTAGTCAGTCATACTGATTTTAGTCATTCTGGTGGGTTTGTAATAGAATTCAGTTGTGGTTTTATCTTGAATTTCACTTGTAGCTAGTTTTCCCTATAAAATTGAGCACCTTCCACATACGTGGCCATATGATTGGCTTTTTAAATGCAGTGATTGTTTGAGTATTTTGCTTTTATAAAATTGGGCTGCTTGTATTGTCTAAATGATATTTGGAAGGAATTATTTATACATTCTGGGTATAAAAATTTGTTGTATATGTGCATTATAGATATTACCATCCAGTCTGTTTTTTTTAATGAAAAGGAATTCCAAATATTAATAAAGTCTATTTTATCAAAGTTTTAAAAAGTATTTTTATGTTCTACTTCAGACACTTTTATCAAAGCCATATCAAAGCCATATTTTTCTGTAGTTTGTCCTACACACTTGAATGTTTTACACATTATATTTATGGTTTTAATACACTTGAAATTAATTCTTGTGCATAGTGTGAGGTACATATCAAGATTCCTTTTTTTCTCCCGCACCTATATTCAATTTTCTTCAACAGTTATTAAAAGGCCCGTCTTTTTCCTAATGAGTTAAGGATCATAAATCAAGTGACAACATGTGAGGTCTCTTTGCAGATTATAATCTTTTCATTTTTCTATTTTCCTAAATTAGCACCAACCTGATATGTAATTCCTGCAGCTTTATAAGTCTTGAACTCTGTTAAGGTCCTCCAGATTCTCTATCTTTCTTAAAGATTACTTCAACATTTTTGATGCTCAATAATAAAGACAGGGCTAGGAAATTATAGTATAGCCATAAAATTGTAACAGTATGACTCCACAAAAATCAAGTTCTTAAAATTTGGAGCGATGTGGGGAATCACAAGATAACACCGAGTGAACACAGAAGGACACTGACTTGTAAAACTTGTCTGACTTACTTATGAAGGTAAACTTTAATAGAAAAGAGGATGAAAAGTGAATGTACAGAGAGTCAAATGCGGCTTTCCCCTCAAACTTTCAAAACTGGTTGCTTCGAGTGATGGGGTGGTAATGTATGAACTCGGGAGGCTCGCAGGCTCTCTTCCATGCAAAGGCCTGGTGACTTGAGTGTGTTCTTTCTTTCTGTGAGCTTCAGAGTTTCCACATTTCCAAAGCTGGGGTTGAACTCACTTGATGGAGTTGTCTTTGAGTCCACACCGTGGCCTTTTGTGTTCTAAATGCTCTGAATCCCTTGGGAGAGAGCCCGATGCCTCAGCATGACACAAAAGCCTTCCATTCTCCCTGATTTTCTGCTTTTCATATAGGAGTCTTCTCTGGGGTTCCTGTGATCGGCTCATCCATAAGGGTTGGTGTGTTTCTCTCAGGGTTGAAGCTCACAACCCTCATTCCTTTGCACAAATGATTTCCTTTCTCTGTTAGCTGGCTGGCAAACTTCTCTTGCTTGAAAACTCTACTCTGACTTCCTAGCTGAAGTTCTCTCTTATACCCTGCAGACCTAATTAATTGTGCCCTTTTTGCTAATTCATCTGACATGTATAAACCTACTGCCTACAACTGTTTGTGCCTCTATCTTCCCTGAGGGACTAAAAATTCCCGCATTATGAATCTGTTTTCTCAGTGAGTAAACTATGGGTTGTCCCATGGTGAGTGATGAATAAATGTAGGTTGAGTAAATAAATACAAGTTCAAGAGCTTGGAGGCAAAATATTTCTGATGAAATGTCAGGAAGTAGCAGAAAGCTAAAAATGAGGTCTGAATCTGAGTCTGGATTTTATCTCAGTCATTCACCCCATCTCTCTGAACTTTGGTTCCCTTATTTTTTTGTGGTCATTGTTGTTTGTTAAGGTACTTGGTATTGAACCCAAGGTTTTACAGTGGTGCTAAGTGAGCAGATCTACCACTAAGCTACATCCTCACTCCTTCTTATCTTTTTATCTTGAGGTAGGATCTTGCTAATTTGTCCAGGCTGGTCTTGAACTTGAAATCTTTCTGCCTTACCCTCTGATGTGGTATGGTCTACCGGCACATGTTGCAGTGCGTTGTTTATTTTAGTCCAGTTGTTTTCTGGTAGTAAGGTATAAACCCAAGGCCTTTGCACTTAGCTATATTCTTAGCCCTTTTTGTTTTTTATTTCAAGATAGGGACTCTCTAAATTGCCCAGACTGGCGTCAAACTTGCCATCCTCCTGAATCAGCCTCCCAAGTAGTTGAGAACACAGGTCTGTGGCCCTCTGTCTGATGGTTTTCTCATCTTAAAACAAGAAGATGGGACCATCTTTATGATCTGGACTTTACGATCCTTCTCAGTCCGAGTATCTTCTGATTGTCCTTCTCTTGTGAAAGACAGCAGAGGTAAGTAACACATCTGAAGGCAGTTTGAAACAATCAGAGTGCAGTACAAGACAGACACTCTGGTAGAATGGAAAAGATGTTGGATTAGTCTAGAAAAATCTACCAGTAAGATTAAGTCTTTTCTCTAGAGCTTCCTAACAACTGTTTGATTTTTGCCCAAATGAATTCTTTCCTAAGAACCTTATTTTTCTCATTTGTAATTTGGGGAAAATAAAGCCTTAGCAAAGTCTTATCAAGATTGCATGGGTAAAATACATAAAAAACTTTGCCTCTGTCTACCAAAGGACAGTATTATTATTTTGGCTATTATTTGTCTCACTAATTTTGACATTAAAGAAATCTACCTTAAAAACCAGAGGGTATTTTTGGCAATGATTGTTTAAAGGGCTCATTGACATTAAATTATGGGGCAGGAATTTACACTCTAAATTTTTCAGTCAAGGTTTTTATAGTGTTCACCCTGCCAACTGCTTGATTGCACAGCTGTAGCCTTCAACTACATCAGCTTTGAAATTAGGCATGAATTAAACTCTCTTCAGCTTCTACATTTGGATGAAAATTATTAAAATGGTGAATTGTTTCATTAACCATGGTCAAATCTACCACCAAACAAAGATGATGGATAACATTAGCTGTATGATAATAATTTATCAGGGATGCTGAGAGGAATAAGGGAGATTCTCAGGCCTCAGAGAAGCTAATATTTACAGTAAGTCCTCAACTCATGAATGAGTTCTATTCTGGGAAGTTAAATTTGTAAGTCAAATTCATTCCAAAGCCAGCAATGTGGTTCTTACATAGTACACCTGTGAAAGCTCAGGACTCAAATGTTCATAAGTTGGAGACTGTATCTGTTCCAATTAAGTAGCATTTTCTTCTTGATTCTTTCTTCGGTGGGCATAAGCTAAGGTGCAATCGTGTGTCTCTAATGAGAGAGAGAGAGATAGAGAAACAGAGAGAGAGAGAGAGAGAGAGAGAGAGAGAGAGAGAGAGAGATGCTGGTTCATGACTCATGATCCAGCTGCCCAACATATAGAGTATTCCATAATGTTTTCCTGATAATGAGGGTTGAGAAGTAGATGACCTTCTCTGCCTCCTGCCTCAGGTTTCTATCAGAATCCACTCATTGACATCAGCTACCTTCTCTGGATAATGAGAATAACTGTCTGCATGGTACTTTGGTGCCACTCATCAGCTAGCCCAGTCTGTCTCAGAGTCATGGGGACTCACAAATTCCTGCCCTGGCTGCAGAATTGTAGAGTAGCCAGTTGAGTCCTGAAGTGGCCCCACCAACTCAGAGAGACACCTTGGCTTGTTCTCCATCTCCCACCAACAGGACTTCCAGAGAGGTAGAGAAAGCATCACATGGGAGATAGAGTGAGATCATTTTTTAGTTTATTGAGATAAGACGTTGTATACCTGTTTTTAGCATGGTATTGGAGTTGTCTCCTCAGTTCAATAGATGTTTAGGAATTTTTGCATTTTATTAATGGTTGTGTTTTCATATGCATAATATGAGTAGTACAGCACCATGGTGACAGGCCGAGATGCTCGAGTAGAGAATTTGGAATACAATCCTGGTTCTGCCATTTTTCAACTCTGTGACTTTAGAAAGGTTACAAAAGCTTGTTTGTCTCAATTTTTCTCATCTTTAGAGGTAGATGAACCTAACAACTTCCTCATGGGGATGGTAAACCCCATAAAGCACTTAGGAGAGTGCTCTACACCTAGATTATTGAAACACATGTTAAACTGCTTGTTACTCTACCTTGCGAGTTTAAGGACAGAGATTACAGAGTCACTCAGCAAGTGATTACCAACTACACCACATACTACAGCATTACACAGGTAGTTACTGCATCAGGGTCTGATAGTCTAGGAGAGACAACTACATACATGGACATGAGCTCTATATTAGGTATATGGAAGATCATCGGTGAGCCTCAAGTGGTAATGATTAATTACATCTAGGCTTGACAGTTAATGGGATGGATGGTTAACTTGGTTGCCCTGAGAATGGCCTAGGGCAGCGATGGCGAACCTTTTAGAGCTTTCAATGTTACAAATAGCCGTTGCAGCATGTTTCCCATAGGTTCACCACCACGGTCTAGGATTAGGGAAGCAATTTCTGGGTATATCTGGGTGGGTTATGCAGGTGTGATCTTGGGTACTATATGTGGTCCCTGGCTCCTTCCTCTCTGGCACTGTTCCCCTACTCTGCTTCTTGGTCACTGTTATGGTTGTATCTAGATCCCCCCACATGCCTCATGTAGTCTTAGGTGGGCTTCTTCATGGGAGGCTGGATCTAGAGTGTATGAGCTGGAATTGATTCATGGTACAATGCTAGACTCAAGAGCACTAGGATTGAGAGTGTGAATAGTACCCTTCCTGAGCACTCCGGATAAGATAAAAGGGGCAGAAAGACTCCGTTAAGGTCACTTGTTGTTTTTTTCTACCTCCTGTCTACCATGAACTGTTTTCTTCTCTGTGAGGCCTGTCAGCGATGCTACCCTGCCTTGGAGCCAGCTAATTATGGACTGAGACCTCTCCAGCCTGTGAGCTAAATGAACCTTTCCCCCTTTAACTTGGGGTGTCAGGTATTGTGTCTCAGCAACAAGAGAAAAGTGAACTGATCATGCTGTTTTGGCCTTGGAGCACCCAATCATGAAAACTCTGAAATCGAGAGCCAAAGTAAACTGTTCTTCTTGTAAGCTATAGGCATTGGATATTTTATACCCGCAACAGGAAAGGTGATCGATATAACAAGAAACCAAAGAAGGATGCAGTCTAGAAGCTTAAGAGACATATGCCAGATTGACACAGCAGAGAGAACCTTCTAGATAAAATGAATATTCTCCAATTTAGATACATATATCTGCATGTATATCATGTATACTTATATGTTAAGTAGTACATACACACAACACTCACACACAGAATATATACATGTATGCCTGTGTGTGTATCCACACACAGAATATATGTGCATGTGTTCAATCTTAAACATATGTATATATATTTAAAATTATTTCTGAGATGATTTTAAACTTCCCTCAATAATCCAAGATTTGCTAATTTGTGTTTGTTTTATGCATTTTAGTCAATATTAGATAAATATAAGTATATGATTATTTTATCTTCTTGGAGGAGATTATTTTAATTATTATGTATTATTATTTCTATGAAAGCTCTTTGCTCTTATATCATTTTTGGCTTTATAACTATATTGTTATCAGTTTTATTTAATTTGTATATCTTATTTTATACTTTGTGTTTCAATATCTGGACCATTTTGTTTTGGTTATGTCTCTCTTGGGAAGTTTAAAACTAAGTATTTTAAGAATACAATATGATAATCTCTAGCTTTTAATGAATGAATTTAATTCACTTAGAATTAATTTCATTACTACTTTTGAGTGATTTTCTATCATTTTATGTTGTGGGGCTTTTTTCCTCCTGACCGACAGCATTTGATGTCTTTTGAAACAAGCATCTATAAGTAGTAAGTTCTCTAAGTATTTGTGAATCTAATTACGTCTTTACTTTTCCTACTCCTACTAGGATGAACTCCAGCCACTAAAGTTGTATCTTATGCCTACTGCTTTAGAATGTGACTATCTTTGAAGATAGGATTTTTAAAGGGGTTATTAAGTGAAAGCAAGGATATTAGGATAGGCCCTATTTGAATCTGTCCTTATAGGAAGAAGGATTCATGCGCTGGAGCTAGCTCAGGGGTAGTACACATGACATTTGCCTAGCATGTGTGAGGCCCTAGATTCAAACCCTCAGTACTGCCTGAAAGACAAAGAAGAAAGAAAGAAAGAAAGTAAGTAAGTAAGAAAGTAAGAAAGAAAGAAAGAAAGAAAGAAAGAAAGAAAGAAAGAAAGAAAGAAAGAAAGAAAGAAAAACAAAAAAGAAATCAAGAATGCCTTAGACACAGTAAGACCATGTGAGGACATTGTAAGATAACCATCTTCAAGCTAAGGGGAGAGACATCAGGGCATCAGGAGAAGACAAGCCTCTCAACCCTTTGAACTTGAACTTTTAGCCTGTAGAACTGTGAGAAAATCAATTTCCATTGTTTAAACCAATGTGTATATTTTGTAAGGGAGTCCTTGGCCACTAATACAGTCTTGAATGAGGAAATATAATTTAAAAATTGAAGTCAAATCTCTTCTCCCTCAGCATATTGAAGATGTCTTGGTGCTCTGGCAGAGGTGACTGCAGTAAATTACCTGCTGTTGGATGCACTGTTGCTCTGCGATAGGTGATCTCTATTCTCTCATAGCTTTGACGATATTATTGGTACCTACAATTATGAACTTGTATCTAAGTCTAATTTTATTTTCACCTTTTGGCTTTCTGGTATTGTCTATCTGAAAACAGTGCTCTACCTTTCATTTTGAAAAATCTCATGCATTCTCTTTTCAAATACTGATTTTGTACCCTTCTCTAGAAATGAGCCACTGCCAGATCGCTTGGCCCAAGTCCTAGTATCACAGCTGTTTTTCTTCCTCCTTTTTGGAAACTACGCCCCTGGACAACAGGTGGTGTGACTTTAAGCCTCCCTTCATGGATAGGAGAGTCTTGCTCTCCACTTTCAGCTTTAATGAATGAGGTTCAGGCTGATACCCTACCATATTTGGTTCTCATTGCCCCAGAAGCTCAATGGCCAGCTGCCTTAGCTGGCCAGGTGAAGAACCTAGTGAGCTACAATTTTGCTCTTGATTATTGCTGTGGTTTTTGGTTTTATTAATGGGTTACGCAAATTCTTAATTTTCTTTAAAACCATGATTTTCATAACCTTTTTATTTTAAAATGCTTTTGGGCTAGCCCAGGGATTTAGCTCAGTGGCACTGTGCCTGTCTTGCAAGTGCAAGGTCCTGAGTTTGATCCCCTGTACCAAAATAATAATTAATTAAAAAAAAAACTTTGGGGTTTACAGATGAATTTCAGAAACCATCCAGAAAGTTCTTGTATACTTTTCATCCAATTTCTCCTAATGTTAACATTTTATGTGATAAGGATAAGTTTTTAAATTATTTTTCTTTTTATAGTTTGCCTCTTATTTCTGTGTATCTGGAAGTCAAGGTCTGTGAAGTCACGAACTCACTGATCCATCTTGACCAGAAATGTCAGGCAAGAAATCTTCCCATTGACCAACTGACCATGTAACCATCCATCCATCCATCAGACGGCACGTATTTATGAAGCACTTGTTAGGTTCCAAATGCTCTCCTAGGCATGAAGGACGTAGCAAACATGAAACAGTTGAGAATATATGCTCTCGTGCTGTGAAAATGTTGGCAATGGAAAGTAAACACAATAGAGGAGATAAACTCAATAAGATATATAGTGTGTTATATAGCAATAAATGCTAAGGAGAAAAACTAAGCATCGAAAACGGATGGACATGTTGCAGGATTCTGAGAGTGTGTCTGCGTTACTAGGCGTGGTGCTTGGGAGGGTCTGCACAATTCAGTGAAGGCCCAGAGGAATATGTTGATGACCCATACAGCTATCCAGCAGATACTTGTCCTCAAAATGACCTTGAGAGCTATGAGCATATAAGCACAAAGATACTGTGGTTCAGAACAACTGTGCGTACAGCCAGTAAATGGAAGCAGTATGACTGAGACCCAGGTCTTTCTGACCCCAGAACTTGTGTTCTTACCTGGATGGTTAAGCACAGGCGCATCAGGAGATGCACACAACCCTTCAAAGAGTGCATTCTGGTTTGGTTATTCACGTTACTTAGTACTAAGCCATGGTGTTCTCATAAACCTTTCAAGAAAACCCTAGAAATTTATTTACAGAGCACTTGAGGTTTTTCAACAAAATGTTTTCATTGCACTAGCTGAGCTTCATAAAATACGACTTGAACCTTTCCGGTCAGTGGTGTAGGAGCTTTTGTGGTCATGGCCAAAGAGGGAGGCAGCCAGCACCTCTGCACATCAGCTTCCACACCAACAGAAAAGCTAATAATTCTTTCTTAAGAGCGCTTGTTCTTATTTCACTACTTAGGGGCACTTATACCATCAACTTTCATTAGAAGATATCATGGAAAAAGAGCTTTTGTGAGCAAGTCCTACTAATTCTTACTAAACGGAGGGACTGTTTAAGGTTTGGATTGGAGAAGAATCTTACAAGAAAAAGAAAGTAGTAATGTGAACTTGTACCCAAGAGGAAGTCTCCTAGACTTACATTAGAATTTGTCAGACTCTCCTGGAGAGTCAAACCTTGGATTTTGAGCCTGATATTCAGTACTTGGATTCAAGTCTCAGATGATGGCAAGGCAGCTGCCTGTACAACTCACCTCTTCCACAAGTGACCCTTTTCTGGTCAAGAAGGTTAAATGTAGATTCCTCCTAGAGGCATTGATGGCCTTTCCCATTCTACCTTTGCACATATTTATTAATTGTGCATTCACTCCTAACCTTTGTATCTTGTTTCTTACTCTTCATTTTCATCATCTCATGTACTTGTGTTTTAAATAGTTCACAGTATTTTTATTTCCACAAATTCTTTTATGAGTATGGTTTTGTTCTAGAGAGTTCCTTCCTGTAAAAGAGAGGCTTTTTCTCTCACTTCTTCATATCAAAAAATTGTTCCCTGTTCAAGACCCTGTTCAGGGACTCTCCAATCTTTGTCTTCCTAAAGCTTTCAATTAGAATTAATCCTTCCTGTTTCTGGTTTCCACAGAAAAGGAGCAGGTAAAGGAGGAAGGGGGGGGGGAGGAATAGGTAAAAAGAAAAAGAGAGAAAGCTGAGGAGGAGAGGAAGAACAGAAAGAGGGAGAAGAGGAAGAGGAGGAAGATGAATATGAAGAGGAAGGATAAGAAGACAGAGTAAAAGGAAGAAAGAGGAGTAGGAGAGGGGGATACTGGTAGGATAGATCTTCATGGCTTGCCCTCAATAGGGCCAAATAGATGACTTTTTCCTTTTTATCCCAGCACTATGTTTTGCCAAAAGACACATCTACTAAATCCTTATTTACTCGATAGGACTTATGTGCATTACCAATGAGCACATTAATGATCAGTGTGAAATAAATTAAATCCTACCCAAGTACTAGGAATCACTGGTCTTCTAAGTAGATGAAATGGTCCAATAATGGACTTTCCTGGTGCACTTGTCTCAGAGATTCCTTATTTTCTTTTTCCACTCTAAGCTGTAGCTCAGATATAATTGAATATTTTGAGAGTCACTGGGAATTGTACTCTGCATCTTGTCAAGACTCTGCATTACACCAGGATTAAGAGCAGTCAGCATCGACTCTGCAATCAGTAATTCTACCCACTGCAAAATATCTCATTTAGCAAAACAAATGTGTTTAAAGATCAAGCATGTATTCCTCTTCATGTCTTAAAATGTGGACAATACCTCCCTCGCTGTCTTTTATAAGAATTAAAAGAGATAATATATAAAGACATTGGCACAAACACTAACTCAGAGTAAGTATTAAATGAAAGGTCTGATTATAATTACAACAGCTAATGATGATCCTGAAGCAATATCAGAGAAGAGCACCTCCCTGGGGGCCCATTGGTGGCTCCTGTACCTAAAGCATATAAGCAGTTCAGGCAAAGGTGTTCTGCAGTTGCTTGTGTCTTGCAGAATCTGACTTTCTCTCACAAATTGGTCAAAGTGATTGCCTCTTTCTCCTCTCAGTTTCCTCTTTTTCCAATTAACTGAGGATAGCCTGGCTTGGGTAATGGTTCTTAAACACCTTTGGAGAGAAATGCTTGAACGAAGTAGGTATGGGTCCTCAAGGAAAGTACAATAGCATTCCATGTATTATTTTTTTTTAATTTTGAAATAATTTGAGTTATACAAAAAGTTCCACAAGCATAACATATAATGCCTGTGTATCTTGTATCCAAATCTCCCATACATTAACACTTTTCTTTATATACCATCAAGTATTGTATTCGTGAAAGAACATTGGTGTGTTATGAATCCACAGCCCTAAGAGATCTTTCCAGTTGTTGCACCATGTCTGTTTCTTATGGTCTACTATCTAACCCAGTATCAAAGATTATATTTCACAGTCATATCGCCCTAGTGTCTTTAATCTGGACCACTTCCTGACTCATTTTGGACTGGATCTATCTAGGTGTGGTGTTTCCTCATAATTAATTCCTGCTTGTACGTTTTTAGCAAGAATACTGCAGAAATGGCATTGTGTACCCCCAGTGCACTTTATCAGGAGCATACGATGTTCATTTAGCCCATTCCTGCTGACATCGTGATCTCTTTGATTTTAATGTGATAGCTTATAACAGTCGCTATTTTGTGGCTAACAATATCCCAGACTTAGCCATTGGAAGCCCTTTCCAGTTGGCTTCTGAATCCTTTTAAGATGTTCTTAGATCTTTTGCTTGATTTTTCTTCTGAAGGTTATATTAAAGTTGTTGTGAAGCAAGAAGATAAGGCCTCTGTAATCCATTCTCAGGGATTTAAGGAACTTTGTTGGTGACCTTGCCTTTTCAGTGCCTGATTTAACTGTGCCCACACACTATTGTATAAAGTCTGTATGTAGGCGTTTTCCAGGTGGTGTTTGTGTCTCTTGGATTTTTCAGTAACTACCATGTGATCTGCCATTACTGGCTTTCCATTGGAAATATCTTTGAAAGATTTTATAGGAACCCCAACAACACAATTCCCTGTGGTCTAAAACATATTTTTCCCCTGCATTGTTCCTACACTGGATTCTATTTCATTAACATTTGATTTTGCATTGCAAGACCCTGATATATATCAGGAGGTCACCGCCCAGCCATTTATCTTTTAAAGTAACTAGACTGGTTATTTTTTTAAAGTTCCATCAGGTTAAAACAGTTAGCAATTTTTCTCCTTGCAGTGTCCCTTCAGCTTGGACCAGACAGATAATAGATCAGTGTAGGTTCAGATGCATTACAACATTAGTCATCAATTAGGGTTAAACCAGCACTGTAATATATCATTTATCTTGCCTGCCATGGCTCTTTTGAACATTTAATTTTTTAAGGCCTCTTAGGTTTTTTTTTCTCTCTCTTCCTAACTGGCCTCCTGCCTCTCTCTTTTGTCTCCGACACAGCCATCTCCTTAAGGAACAATAAAAATTAGATTTGTTTGACCCGTTCTCAGGGTTCGTTTCAGCAAGATGGATTTTAATAGCTTTGACTGGTTGGGCAGACAGCTTTTATGTAATATTCCAGACATTTACGCACTGTCTTTTGCTGAGACCTGAGCAGGTGTGTGTGTGTGTGTGTGTGTGTGTGTGTGTGTGTGTGTGTGTGTGACAGAGGCAGAGAGAGAAAGATAGTGTTTGGTTGCCACTGAAAAGCTCCTTACTATTCCTTCCACATCAGATTAATACTCATGGAAAGTGCTTACTCCTGGATATGTGGGCATCTCACTAAGAGTTAAAAGTTAAAAGTCATTGGCATGTCTTTCTCCCCTCATAACTTTGTTTCAGTCTCCTATATTCAGCATTTATTGAGCTGTTAACGTTAAGGGAATTTTTTTTCTCAAATTTATGTTGATTTAGGTTGAAATGACTTTTCTATTTTTTCCAGGTGTGCAACAACACCTTCTTCACATATGCTTTGATTCAGAGTAGGCCCTTTTCTCATTTCGGCATGGATTAGGGTCAGGAGAACAAGTGTGGGTGTCACACTACCCACCAGGTAGAAGAGGTAAAGCAGGACTGCTGAGATCATTAAATAAAATAGTATATAAAATGTTTCTATCCAGTGGCTGGCACATAATTAATTGTCCATTCACAGTATTGCTTCCTATCAATCATTTTTTTTAATTATTTCACACATTTACTCAACCTCTGTTGAAACCACACTTGCTGAGTATAAGTGCTGTCTGTAATTCTCGGGTGCTTCTGAAACTTTGAGATATGAAATCCATTAATAATTTCATTCATTCGTAGTCTGTTGTGCTTTTATTCTGTGCCAGGCACTCTGGGAAGTGCCAGGATACAGAGATGAATGAGCAGGTCCCTGTGTGCAGGTTGTCTGTGTCTGCGTCTAATGGAATCTCAGCTACGAAGGAAGCCAAAGAATCACAGAGACAAGGGGAGAGTTGGCTGAGGGCCTAGGATGAGATTAAATTTGGGAAAGCCTGGGTAGGAAAAAGGACGGCAGTGGTCTGAGGGCTGTAGCTTGCTTTGGCCAGGCTTTGAGGACGCCACACTTGCAGTTTCCTCAAGATAGATGACCTCTGCTACTTCCTTGGCTATTTCTCTGAAGCCGTCTGGGTATCCAGTACCTGGGTTTGAGCACACAGGCAGGTCTGACACTCAGCCCACACTGCTTTACTGTTAGGAAAGCCTTCAGGCTTGTGCTGGAAGAAGAATTATAAATTTCCAGGGACTTGAAGTTTCTTGTGCTGGGAAAAGGTTTCATAGAAAAAAATTAGGTAAAAAATTAGTGGAATTGTTTTTACTGTGCTTTAATATGTTAAAAGGATTTCTTTATTAATTTATTTATTCATCTATTTTTTTTTCCTCTTCCAGTACTGGGCATTAGGTCTTCACACTGAGCTACATCCCCAGTCCTTTTTATTTTTTATTTTGACACAGGTTCTTGCTAAGTCACTACATTGCCCAGGCTGGACTCAAACTTGGGATCCTACTACCTGTTTCCCAGAAGTCCAGCAAAAAAATCTCATTTTCATCTTGAACCTATCAAGAATCTGCTGTTTAAATGTGTTTTGAAAAGTGTGGGGATTGGATTAAATAAACTTCTGGCTCTGAAAATAATTCCACAAAATCAGTGAATCACTTGGTGCTCATTCACAGAGCTCCTCTTCTAGCCATTGGTGTATTTACCTTCGGATTCATCCAGCCGTGTTTCTCAACATCTTCTTCCTGCCAGGCATTGTGCTGTGTGTTACATTAGGATGAGACACAGTTCTGGAGCTGGTGCTCAGGGTTGCATTTGCATTTTTCAAGGGTTATTTAAATTCTTATTTATAAGAAGAAATAATAATAACAATAGGTCCAGGGATTTAGCTCAGTGGTTCCGCAAACCTGCCTCTCAAGTGTAAGGTCCCGAGTTCGAACCCTGATATGAAAAAAAAAGAAAAAATAATAAGTCATAATAATGTTAATAATGATAATAATGATTTTTCTCTCAGCTTTACTATATAGCATAAAATCTGTGAACTGAGATCAACTTCCAGCCTCTGATTGCCTTTGAAAGAATAGCACTATTGGAAGCAAATTGCAGTGGTGCTGCTCAGGAGGGTGAGGCAGGAGCGTCATCACTGAGGTCAAGATCAGCCTGACAAGATAATGTGCATGCTGGGAATGCAACTCAGTGGTAGAATGCTGCTTTGCAAGCACAAACTCCTGGATTTGATTTGATCCCCAGTACACATCCCCTCCAAAAGAACCACAACAAAACCCTCTGAACCATGGATATGGCATTATTCTATATTCATCCACTTAAAGAAAACAAAGCCCTGGTCCTACCTTCACTAGAAGAGAATGGTAGACTGGGAATTGAGAATAGCTCAGATCCTTTGGAGAAGTAGAAACCCTAGGCTGGTCCATCTCTCTCCAGGACTTTCAGTATTTCTGCCCCAACAGAGGCATGGCTATGCCTGCTTCAACACCTCTTGGAGAGGTCAGTTTTCCCACCCCTTCAAAATGTTTGGAACTCTTGGAAGGAAGCCAAAATGATCATCACACCATGCTGAGACTATTTCCTTTAATCAACAAATAACCCTGGCCTCGGACTGAATCTTTTACGCTAACCTTGGGTCAGTTTTACTGAGTTTCAGTTTCCTCATCTGCAAATTTAGGAGCTGCTGTATGACAACAGAGCATGATTATAAGTATTAGAAACAAAGCATAAGTAAAGCCCCAGAATAGCTTCAGATCCTGGGTGAGACCAAAAAGATGCCTGGAGAACTTGGCTTTTATCCCAAGGATATTAAATTCTAACTTTAATGAAACAGCCACTTTCATTGAAATTTACTCACATGGAAGGAATAAAATGCTTTCTGGAGCAAATAATCTTAATCAAATTTATATTTTTATTAAATTTCTATACAGCCCAGTCGCTATTTCTGATTTTCCTCATCCTATGTTTATTAGAATCAAATGTGTTTTTTTTGCAAATTATAAAAAGGCATTTTATTAGTCAATCGTTACGTTTTTCCTATGTCAAGTTGAGCAGACTGTAACTTCTGCCACTTAGCTTTCTTTTGTGAACATTAACTTCACAAAATTCAGTTTTAAAATCTATTCTTCAAGAAGAGTTGGTATTTCTGTTTACAGTTAAAACACCTCATACCATGTGCCGTTTTAGCCATCATCAACTTTATTTTGTACCAAGTATTTTATTTTTACCGGTCTTTAACCGGTCGTGTATCTTACCGGTCGTGTATCCCTTGTGTTCACGAAGGAGCAGTTCCCGAATATCAAAGACTGATACACGGTTACTTGTTTGCTTTTCGAAAGCCAAGTAGAGAAAGAGTTCAGATAGGAAGGAAACTGTGTTACAGGAGTCAGACTCAAATAGTGAGTCAGTGTGTTCTACTTCGCTCCATCAGCCCCTACCCTTCTTCACTGTGGACTGAGCTCCTGGGGTTGGCGTTTACCTGAGCCGCACTTGAGCTTGCCTGCTTTTGGTTTGGTTGGTTGCTTGGTTTGGTTTTATTTTTGCACAGGAATTATTGGAGAGAAAGGTACAAGAGTGTTGTTGTGCTTCTCAGGTTCCAAGATCAATATCAGCCTTTTGTTACTCCTTACCACCCCATCTCAGCAGGGCTTGCACCCGAATTTGAAAAAGCAAAAACAAACGCAATAAACAACAACAACAACAACAACAAAAACCCAAACAAAAACTTATTTTAACTTTTTTTATTGCTTTGAACACAAATTTGTGGCCATGACTAAAAGGTGCAGTGTTGATCAGGAATCTTAGCATAATGCCTGACACGGTGGCCCTGAATATATAGGAATTCTTTTCTTTCTCCTCTCCTTTGACTTTTTCCTTTCTTAGGGAGACAGTGTAGCCCAAGGAAAGAGGCATAGGCTTTGGGATTAGACTGAATTGGGTTAAGATCTTAGTTCTTCCATTTCTTAGTTGTGTGATCTTAAAAGAGTTATTTTCCTCTTTGAGGAATTTTTAGCATTAAAATGAGGAGAAATATATTTGTTTCATTAAAGAGTTAGTGCAGAGAATATATAACAATACAAGTAAAACATTTACCTAGGCATTGGTAATTCAGCCCATATATAGTTTAGGGAAGGGTGCAGTAGCAAACAATGACCAAATAAATAAATTATTGTAACGATTGCAATAAAGTGGAGTGTTAGAAAGACAAATAACAAGGGAATGTAATGTCATTGGTGGCTTGGAGTATTGTTGAAATCGGGTAACTAAGATCGTTATGGTGCATTTTCATGTATGTGTGTGTACATGTTAGCATGTATGTGTGTGTTTAAGTAAGCATGTGGACAGTGGATTCAAGAGCAGTCTTTGAAATTAAGCGGACATGGGCTAGTGAATGTGGCAGAGTGCTTAATTTCTCAGTCTCAGTTTCGTGTCTGCAAAATGGGGATCACACCTGTCTGTCACCTAGAGCTGGCATGAGGATTTTCCTCCCCTTCTTCCTACTGCATTAGTATCCTAAAGAAATGAAGGCCAAAAGAAAAAAGAAAAAGTGGAAGCCTGTTAAGCGTGTGCACGCGCGCGCACACGCACACACACACACACACACACACACACACACGGATGGTAAAGTAAGACAGAATTTCAGTACAAAGATCCAGTTTACAAGGTCATGAGTTTTATGCACATTCATTGCACATGGCGATAACTTTTATCATCGAGTAATTTTTCTCTAACAAAGGATAGGAACCTGGTTTATTCCCACACCCACGTTCCCAGGACCTGTTGAATACAATAGGTGCTTTATAAGTGCACCCCAAGTAGATGACTGGATTGGATTCAGCAGTCACATTCGCATCACAGAGGTAGGGAAACTAAGGACCCTCCCCCACCCAGTACCTTCAGAAAGCCTTTCGACACCCTTGATTGCTATGTGGTCTGACAAATGCATAAAATATGGTCCCTTTCCAGCTGCTTGCTCAGTCCATGTCTGGAGCGGTGCCAGCCGCCTATTTGATCAGCTTTGAGTAAGCAGTGAGGTAGTTAAGGCTAAGCCAAGTGCAGCCAGCTGAGAAAATGGGTGCATATTTCATAGACCAAATGGTAAATAATGTATACATTCAGAGAAACAAGGTGAATTTTTTATAGGTCTGTGTCCCTGTTAAGTCTGCAATTAAGTACTGGTGCTAGAAGAAATAAAAGCAAGTCCCATATCCCCCCGCCTCACTGAGAATCAAAGGTCTGCCCATAAGCATTTGGTGAGAAACTCAGTCTCTATTTTGTGATCCTGAACTGCACAAATTTAGTATCTTTCTGTAAAGAAAAGACCTTTTTCCTTATTCCAATGTTACTTATAGAAATATATTCAAAAGCTCTTTCTAGGTTATATTTACATGTTTTTATATATTTTTTGTATGAGAGTATCTACGTGAGACAAGTATGAGATTTTTTTTTATGATCCCCACAGCAATTCCAATGAGATTCAGGTGAGTAGGAAATATTTGGTACCGTGGACCCTCGAGTCATGACCAGCCTGATGTACAATTTGGAAGACAAACCAGAATTTTAGTTTTAACTTACAAACAAAGTCTTGAGTTACAACCTGAATGTCAGCCACTTGTGCTTTCAGATGGTCTCAGATACACATTGAACCCTTAAAGAGTTCTGGAAGGAACATTACAACATCCTTTCCTGTGTGGGGTCAATTGAGAATCCTGGGCTAATGTCTCCCTAAGGCACTGAGATCTGCTTGTATACAGGAGAGACTTTGAAGGCTGTGTAGAGGAGCCTGATCCTTCACTTGACCAACTTGAGTTACAACCAGCCCTCGAGAATGCATTGAGTTCATAAGTCAAGGGTCCACTGTGTTTCATTTGTTTGTTGGTTCCTACTATGTGCCGGGCCCTTCTCTAAGTGCCATGTTACCATGAGTCTGAAGCAATCTGATGGTAGGAGATATAAGATAAGAAAGAGTTTCAGCTGGAGACAAGTGCTGGGGGAGAAATGAAGCTGAGTAAGGGGAAGAGAGAGATCCAAGGAGAGGCTTGCTAGCAAGCGATGTTTGAGCAGTCCCTTGTAATGTGGGTGGCGGTGAGCGTGTTTCTGTGATGTTGAGGTATCACACTGGAAACTGTGTTGGGCACAAAGCTTTCATTCTCTGAGGTTCTGGAAGCCACCTCAGAACTCCCCTCCAGGGGAGGAGCTGCCTGGAGCAGGGCTTGTTCTGCTTTTCAGGAGAAGTTCTATCCCATGGCTGGCTGATGCAGCTGGTCTCAGCAGGGATGGTGCTGAGTGCACACCATGGCTGGCAGTGAGCACCTCCTTGTGTGGTGTGGAAGCCTGGCAGGCCCATCGGTTCCATTAACACTGCAAGTTTTAGTTTTATTGGCTTTCTGTCACTATGGCAAAATACCCGAGATAACCAACTTTAGGGAGGTTAAGGTAATCATCCTTTACGAATATTTCAAAACTTTTAGTCAGCAGTTGGCAGGTCCCCTTGCTTTTGGGCCTGTGGTGACGCAGCACAACATGGTGAGAAGCAGGTGGCAGAGGAACCTGCTCACCTCATGGCAACTGGGAGGCAAAGAGACAGACAGGAAAGGGCCAGAACCCAAATGTCCTCTTCAAGGTCACCCTCACTGACCTACTAACATCTCTCCAAAAGACCCCGTCTACTAATGGCTCCCTTACTTCCTAATAGTGCCACAGGCTGGGACCAAAACTTAAACCCATGCCCTTTTGGGATCATTTACAATCTGAACTCTAGCAGTAGTGTATGGTGTGGGACACCAGGGAGAGGATTCCAGCCACTGCACTATCACAAGCATTCAGGAGGCCTAGGAGAAAGAATGATTATAAGGACAATGGAATTGGATAGTTGAGTATAGTCAGTGCATTGCAAAAATGCAATGAGTGATTAATCTGTGGGTGATTAATCACCACCTTATGGCAGAATGTTAAAGTCAGAGTACATTTTGGCATCATGTTTAAAAACAAACAAACAAACAAACAAAAACCTCTCATTACTGCAGCAATAGGGCAGAAAAACTGAGTCTCTGGCCCAGAACTGAATTATAATGGTAGAAAAGATCTAGAGAAGATTGAAAGTTCCACCACAGTAAGCTGGCTACACCAAGATGAGGCCCTTGATAGGGAAGGCACATGATGTGAGAGTGACTCGGAACATCTAGAATGATTTATTGCAAAGCAAAACCTTCAGACCCCAGATGACTCTGGAGCCTCTTGGCCTACAGAAATGGCACGTTTCTCCTTGTGAAGTAATAGGCTTTATCTCGAAGGTAATGCAGATGCATTTTATCTACTCTGCAAGATAAAATCCCCACACTCAGCTCCTTCCAAGGATCCACTTCTCCGTCTCCTTCTGGACAGCAGACCAGGAATGAGGTCAGATCCTAACATAACCATGCTGGGGAGTGCTGGTGCCCCTAAAGAGGAGAGATTATACACCAAAAGAGTTAATGCATCAGACAGCATGAGCCAGAGGAACAGGGAGGACGTGTTTAGATCAGAGTCTCAACAGTGATGCATCAAGAAAAGACATAAAGTGGGATAATAGTTTATTGGAAAGAGAATCCTCTGCTGGAATATAATATTTAGCAGGAGGCCCACTAACATTCTGCAATGTCTCTGGGAAGTTTCACAAAAGTGCTAGTCAGCACTAACAGAAGTAGAACTGACAGGAATGCACGGCAGGTTAGAGAAGAAGGGATCACAAAGGAGCAGCATATTAGAACGCAAAAACAAGTAAGGCCAGAAAACACACCAGTCAATTCTATTTTGGAGGAGGACTTAGAGGATATTCTGTTTACCCAGGCAATGAGCAAGATATGAACACAGAATTATTATTGAAAAGCTCGGTTGACCTGTCATATATGTGTCTGAACAAATGACAGGAGACAGTGTCACAGAACTGGGTCCCCTGACATCAATGGGGATGATCGAATCCCAAACTAACAAAAATCACTTGGTGGCACCTAACTATTAGAAGCGAAGTTGTCATAGCAAGATCAAAAGAGGCCAATCTATAGACTACATGAAAATAGTTCATAGAACACAGTAACTCTAGAGGTAAGTTTGGGTATACAGGCAATACATGCATTGCTCAATTTATACTCAAAAGAATAAAAAGTGAATGATCAGGAAACTTCAGTTTCTGGACAAGAATAAATATTCAGACTTAGAATCCCAGACTAAATGAGAGGCCACGTCCTTTGGATAAAGAACTCTGCATACCAGAAAAGTACATTTGCTAATGATTTCCACAGAAATTCTTCAAATGGACCTGAATAAACACATGTGGTACTAGGAAAAGGGAAATATGCCAGTATTTGGGGGACTGCTGATCATGGGTTCTGAGTTGCTATTTTCACCTAGGAATCAGAAGCATTATCAAGGCCTCCCTGATAAAGTAAGGACATATGGGGACTACTAAGTAAATGGAGGCCTGGCCCAAGTCCAGCTCACAATGTGTCCACTGGGTCCACAGACCCATCTGGTGTATATATGTAATTGGAGTGGATGTAATTAGCAGTTGGCAACCCCTCCACCCCACCCACTATTTGTGCTTGGCTTGTCAATAATCTCTTGAAACAGAAAAAGCTAAACAAAAGCTTCTGAAACCAACTTTCTCCTGGCTAAGATAGTAAATTATAAATAATGTTCTATCCCAGGAAGATGGAAGAGAATAGAAGAAACTAGAGTCATTCTTAAAGATCTAAAAGATGCAGGGGTGATGACCCCTACCACATTCCCTTTTAATTCTTCAACCTGGTTCAACAGCGTGCTACCCCACTCACAAGATCTGATCTAGCTTTGCTGTGGCTAAATGTCCAATTGGATAGCATCAGAGACTGACCATTGAGCTCTGAAACAACATCATTCCTTAAAGAAATCAACCAACACCTTGAGAATAAGGTTAAAGAGGCATTTTTTTCATCTTGGATGAAGTGAATACATCCTCTGGTATTGGTTTGCCTTTTATGCTTGTAAGTCTTTGGCCAGAAGTATTCAAAGATTTACAGAAAGATTAATCAGCAAGGGATGCTGCCTAATACTACAACAAGAAATCCACTTCATTATAAAAGAGACCAGGTAGTGTCACACGATAGGACTAACAGGTCCTACCTTCTATTGTATGATTTGTACTGTGTCAATGTGCCATTTTCATAAAGTGATGGAATGGCCTCTCAGAGCCATCAAAAGCACCAGACTTGAAACAGACTGCAAAGACGGGCACCATCTTCCAGGATGCAAGGAAAATGCTAAATTGGGGACCCTTACATGGTGCTGTGTCCCCAGTAGGTAGAATTTGGGGCTCAGGAACCAAGGAGAAGAAGTAGGTATGTCTTGCTTATCTCTATTTCTAATTGTCTGTTTGGCAAATTTGTGATTTTTATCTTTACTACTTTGTATTCATGGAATTTGGATGTCCTAGCTTCCAAAGAAAAACATCTGCCAGGTACACTCTCAGAATCTTATTAAACTTTAAGGTATCTTCTGGTCACCTTGGGCTCTTTGTGCTAAAGACCAGCAGAAAAAGAAAGAAATCAGTACTTTAGTCAGGGTTCATTGACTTTGGTAGGAGGTGGGGTTTATGCTGTACACAATGAAGGCAGAGAGGGATGGGTTTTACACCCAGGGGAATCACTAAAGCATCTTTTGGGTTTCCCTTGCCCAATTTTGAGAGCAAGTGGATATGATGACCAAGGGCTCAGATTCCTTGTAAATGAGGATCTGGATTATCCCTGCCCTTAATGAATTTCCCAGATCAGCAGAGGTACTGGAATGTGAGGGGGATATATGAGTGTTTTCTGTAGCCCAGTGTTACCATGCTAGTCATCTGAGTCTGACTCCCGAGGCAGAGCTCTTTTAAGTGTGTCATCTTCCTCTGTATGTTGACAAAAGTGATTGAGCACTCCAGTCACTCCAGCCACAAGGTGGATGCTTTAAGAATGATTGAAACTTGAGCAAAGGTGGCAACTTAGTGAAAGGGGAAGGAATCAAAGGATTTAAGAGAGAATAGGATGGCTTATGGCTGGAACATGGGCTCCAGCATTACAGACAACTGGGTTCATCTGGGTTTAATGCAGGTTCAAGATCATTGCTGGTTGGTTGGATTTATCACAGAGAATGGCTGTTATAAAATGGCATCAATCATGCCAAACACTAGCACAGGGCTTGATACACAGAAGTGTTTGGTAAGGACAATCTATTACTAGCTGTTCTTTGTCCTGAATCTCCATTTTTCTCTAATCTAAGTTGTCTAAGAATTTTCTTTGCTGCTAAATATGCCAAGTTTTCATACTTGACTCTGGCCTTCGGCATCTCCTACTCCTACCTGAATCCAGGGTTGGATTCCTGTCTTGATCATGGAGTCCTTGTTGCACACCTAAATTCTAAGCTCTAAAAAAATAAGTAACTTCCCTGAGCCCGGTTTGTACTCAGAGGAGCAAAGTTCTATAAGTAGGCTTTCTCGCATCAGAGCCTGTGGCTCCAACTCCAGTAACTGTGAGTTCCTCCTACTGCCAGCCTGTTGCCCACCCAGGGACAGATTTCCCAGAAGCTGCTGTCAACCTATGCCTCCTGGCCAGGCCTTCTGTTCTGCTGCCTCCCTTCGGAATCCTGGGATCAACATCTCTGAATCATACACATAAGTAGTACCTGGAACATATCAGTTATTTACGTTTGTTTAACTTTTGTTTCTCCACTACAAAGTTAGACCAAGGCAGTAAGGACAATGACTTGTTTTCCATTTAATCTTAGTTTCTAGAACCAGCATCTAACATGAAGTAGGTGTGCAGCAAAGAGCTGTTGAATGACTACTGAATGAATCGCAGAAAGCTTGACATGCCCTGAGACCCCACCTTCCAAGTAGTATTGATGGAAATTCATGCCAGGCTCAGAAAATGGGTTTTCTCTCCTAGTCTCTCTCTCTCTCTCTCTCTCTCTCTCTCTCTCTCTGAAGTGTCCTTTCTTCTGCATGTTGCTAGGAGAAGCCCCCCACCCCTTGCGTGTGTGTGTGTGTGTGTGTGTGTGTGTGTGTGTTCCTTCTCATCATCACTTTAGGGACCCCTAGATTTTTGGTTGCAGACAAAAGCTAGGCTCCTAAATCAAATATATCCCTTGGTACCCACAGCCTGAGCCATGCATAGATCACATAGCTAAATTGAACCAGCTATCTGCTTTCCAAATATTACCTGCCATTGATGGAGCCCCTCCTAAGCCACTAAGCCAAAGGCTTTATAACACTGTTTCACTGAGTCCTTTAGAAAAATATCATGGGGAACAAATATATGTTTGGGCAATGAAGATAAGAAAATTCTGAAAGATAAATTAGCTTGCCAAAATCATGTAGTAAGTGGCAGAATTGGGTCTTGAGTTTAGATCTACTCCATCCCAAAGGTAATTCTCCTATCAGTTTGGCAGAAGTTGAGAATAGCCAGTGGGCTTTCCCTGGGCAAGGGATCTCAGTATCTAGAAAGCAGGAGGGAAAGGAAGGGAGCAGCACCCACCCTGGGGTTGCACCAGACTTGGCTCTTCAGAATTCTGACTGGAGACTGCAGAGGGCTCAGCCCAGAGTCTGTCCTCTCTCTCTTTCCCTGGGGGTCCCCTGGGGTATATCGTATTTCTCTCTGACATACATGGGATATTTTATGATTCATTCTTGGAGCATGAACTTTTTAACTCTTTTCCTGTGGAAGAATTTCTTTTTCTTTCGCTGTGGTCCTTACAGTATTTCTGTGAGCAGATAAGGAAGGACACACTTTGGTGCTTAGATTTTTCCCCCGATAAGCCTAACTTGTGGCACTCTCAAGACAAAAGGAATCTCATTTTTCAGAAGTGTAACTTGGCTAAAGGTACAGACTGATGGGAGCTCAGGCCTTGCTACTTTGAGTCCTGGACTCTTTGCATTTTGATTTCATAATGCTTGACTTGTGATAACTTACTAAAATAAATAAAGGAATGAGCCAGTTTTTGTGTTTTCCCAATGGAAAACATGTCACATAATATTTTCTTAATTCCATTATTGTAGTAAAGTTGAACTCAGCTGGTCCCCAATGCCCAATAAGAGGAGGGAAGTGCACAAGAAAAAATTTATCTGGAGGCAGAACCAATACATAGTGCCAAAGATTTATAAATATTCTTTTTATGTAATGCTCCTAATAACCTTTGAGAAAGGCATTATCATCTCTGTCTTATATCTAAGGGAAATGAGGCTTGAAGGAGACAATGAATTTGTTGAAGTTCTCACAGTGTGTAACAAGGCCAGGACCCCAAACTAGATCAGCATGGCTATCAAGCTGGAAGTCTTTTCACAACCTTACAGTCACCAAGAATATATTGAGTCTTATGAAAGGTTGAATTTGTCTGGAAGTGAAAGGATTCCTTGCTCAGAAGCCTGGCACAGGTTTGCACTTACTGAGAAGGGAAGAGGGGGACCGTGATAACAGCTGTTACACCCAACTTCAATCCCCATGCCCCACTCCTCTGACATCATGGGTGTGCAGCTTGTTTCTGAAAGGATCCATCTACAGAGGCTCCACCCTGTGACCCAAAACCATGAAATGAGCCCATCATGTAAACCAGAGAAGTCAGTCTCTAATCCCATGGTAGAGCAGGAAGCCAAAGGCTGAGTGAATTTCAGAGTGTAGGACCCAGAGGTAAGCTGTTGGAGCCATCCAAGACATTCCAGTAGTTCTATCTCAGTGAATTAAGATCATAGTTCTGTGGAATATTCTTTAAATGGCTCATGTAGCATTCAGAATAAAATTTCAATGCTTAGCCTAGGACACAAACTCTTCCTAACCCAAGTCTTGTTTTAGCACCTGTGTTTTCTTCCCACTCATATATCCAACCACACTGTACCGACACAAGATTTCACGCCCCTGATTTCTTTTCACAAGCTGATCCATCTGCCAGGAAGTCTCTTGTTCCTCTTATTATGTCTTCTTTCTCTTGTTACCTCTTCAGGATAACATTGTCAGGATAACTGAACCTATCTTTCAAAACTTAGCTCCTTATCTATCACACCTCCTCTGGGAAGTCTTTCTGAAAGCCAAAGTGTGCAGTTAAATTACTCTGCTTATCAACACCATCCTTCTCCTACACTTCTCCATTTGATTATCTGCCATCTTTGTCAGGCTGTGAATGACCCGGAGCAGGGACCGAGTCATACAGCACAACAATGTCCCCAGTACCCAGGAAAGACTGGTCTTTATCATGAAAAGAGTATCTGGAAGAGCTTGTGGGTACATCTGAGCGTTGGAGTCTCATCCTACTCAGAGGTGGTGTGCAACATTTACTTTCCCATCTTATTGTCTCCCACTTCTTTGTCCAATTTATATAGTTTTCTTCCTCCTCTGTGTCTCCTCCTCTTCTCTCCATTTTCCATTGTACTTCCTCCACCCTGCCCAGAATCTTGGCTACAACCTGAAGTGGCAGCATTATATCTATAAAGATTAGAGCCTTCACATTTCTCAGAGTGATGCATTATCAAGCCAAATCCTCTCTTTCCTTCCCAACACTGCCCAAATATCTTAACAAATGTTACATGTATTTTTGTGCAGATATAAGATTTATGTCTTTAGTCTGTGTTGGTGAAAATTTCTGCTTTGCAAAGGATTTATAGTAGAGGAAAGAAAGAAATGAGATGGCAGTAAAAAACAGTCCATTTGGGATGCAAAAGTCTTGAGATTGTGTAATTTATTAACAAATTTATTGCTCACAGTTCTGGAGACTGAGAAACACAAAATCAAAGTAGCAGCAGATCTGGTGTCTGTTCAGGGTTCATGCCGTGGTTCACAGGTTATGTCTTCCAGTGTCTGTTTGACAAAGGCACCACCTCGTTAATCTAATCACTCCCCAAAGGCCCATCTTCTAATATTATCATCTTTTTTTTTAATTTAAAAATTGTTTTTCTCATTGAGTTTATTGGTACATTTTAGGTATACAGTACAGTTACATTCATCATTGGGATCTTGTACCTTTACATGACAGGTCTTGGTTCTCATTTTTCCCCTTGTCCCTGCCCTCCCTTCACCCCCACTTCCCTCCCCATTTACAAACGTTTTATTTCCATTTTTTCATTTTCTCCTATTTTTTTCTTTCCCTTATTACCTTTCTCCTACCCTTCCCACTTTCCCTACACCTTTAGCCCTTTTCTTCCTATTTCACATTGTCAATTATCTCATTAGGATCTTTTGTACTATTATAGTTTGTTCACACATAATGTCATCATCTTAATACTTAAGATTCAATACATAAATCCGGGAAGACACAAACATTCAGACCATTGCAAATGCAATCTTTCAGGTAAATGTGTAATGCATTAAAGAATGTATGACTGGCTGGATGGACAAACAAATAACCGGGAAGATACATGGGGTAATACATAAATGACATGCTCAAGTCCTGCCATGATGACAATATACAGTACTGATTGGGCTTCTGCTTGATCCCCAGGTAGGAACCCAAACTGCCTCATATTTTCTGACCTTGAGATCTATGTCCCTAGGCGTACCCATGTCTCAGTACCATCCCCTCCTTGTCAAGAAATTCAGAGTTGACAGCAATTGATCTGCTAAGTACTAGGCCCCAGAATGTGCATTTTCTATCCTGTAGCTTGGTCACCACAGTCTCTCATGGCCTCATAGTTCTAATTGCCAGAGTGAAACTCCTGCTAGAACTTTTAGGTGCCCCTTTTCCCAGCACTTGTTCACTAAAAAAGGATCTGGCCCCAAACTGGATGCCTAGTCTGCCCACCTTGTCGCATATTTCCATGTCCTGGGATGCGAGTGAATGGTAAGCTTTTTTTCTCTCCAGGGGCGTGATGACAAGAGAAAGCTCAGGGACACGAGAAGGTGAAGTACTATTGTAGCTATTGGCTATTGTTTGAATATAGTTGGCCCCCATCCAAATTCAGGTTGGGGCTTAATTCCCTGATGTATTGATATTGAGAGAGTGGAGGTTTTCTGGAAGATTATTAGTTCTTAGCGGCATTACTCTCAGAAGGGATTAATGCCCATTTTGGAAGGGTGGACTAGTTCCCACCAGAGGGGGTTTTATAAAACAGTGAACCCAGCAGGATTTTCCTGATATCTTGCTTTCTCTCTCGCAATGGATCCTCTCTCTTGCACAAACGGATGCTAGTGCTATGCTCTGGATGTCCAAAATCATGAGCCAAAAACCCCTATTTTCTTTATAAACATTCAGATTCAGTTATTTTGTTATAGCAACACAAAATGAAGACACTGTTTAATTTCATTTTTACTTATCCTCTTTTTCCTCTCCATCCAAATTCCTACTCTTCTCTTGATTTTAGCTCTCAGGTCTGAATGCCATTGTATTACTCCTTCAGGATTCAGGGTCATGTCTTTCCCTAAAGTCATCGTCGTACCCCTTTATCTGATTTATGTGCTCATCCACTGTGATAGATGGAGATCTGCCACCCAGATCTCATTTCAAGAGAAGGCTCATCCAGCCTCCAGGGATGCAGTCAGAAGGCAGCCTGCAGCTGTTGGCCCCTCCAGCATCAGCCTGAGCTATAGAAAAATGCTTTCCCTAGAATCACACCTCTGCAGCCAGTGGTACTAAGGCAGGAGCATAACAGAACTGGCCACTTTAGCCAGATGGAAAACTTCACTGTTGGGCCACTCATTAGCTTCAGAGTCCCTTGCTGTGTTGGCTGAGTCCTGGTCAAGCATGGATCAGGATTCAACTTCTCCCTCTGTACTGTCCTGCTCCCTCCCCTTCCTTGCACAGGTGATTATCACTGCCAATCTTCTGGGAGAGAAAGGTGGGGAGAGAGAGAGTCACACTCTTTTGTAACTTAGTATTAGAAGTGACATCTCATCATTTTTATCATGCAGTATCTATTCTTTAGAAGTAAGTCTGCCAGTCCAGCCCACACTCAGGGGAAGGGATGATGAGAGGACACAAGTACTAGAGGGGTGATATGTGTTGAATTGGGTCCATTATCCCTCACATTTGTATGTTGATTTCCTAGCCCTTAGAATGTGGTCTTTACAAGGGTAGTCAAGTTAAAATGAGGTCAGTGCTGTAAGACCTAAACCAATATTACCTGGGCCCTTGTAAAAAGAGAAAATTTGGAGGCAGACATGCACACAAAGATAACGCCATGTGAGTGTTAAAATGGCTGCCACAAGCCAAGAGAGGCATCTGGAACAGACCCATAGACATGGGATCTGCCAACATCTTGATCTCGGACTTCTTGCAAGTCCATGTATGTTGGTCTAAGCCACACAATGTGTGTGGTACTTTGTTATGGAAGTCTCTGCCAACTGAGAGAAGGATTGTGCGGAACTGTTTCAGAAACTGCCTGTGATGGTTAATTTTATGTGCCACTTTGACTGGCATGGGGTGATGGAAATGTTTGAGTGTGTTTATGAGGGCAATTCCAGAGGTCATCAACATCTGGATGTGTACTGAGAAAAGTGGATGATCCTCTCTTGTGTGGGTGACCAGCATTTAATCTGTCGAGCACCTGAATACAACAACTACCAGCATGCACAGGAAGATTCAGTTTGCTGTCGGACTGAATGAGCTGGAGTGTCTATTTCCTGCCTCCTCCACACTGTTCTCAGACATTCAGACAGGGCCTAGCATCTGCCCCATACCCTTATGGCTCCTGAGCATTCCAAGCCACACTGCCAAATTTTCAGGGTCTCCAGCTTGCTGATAGTAGATTGAATAGTTTCTCAGCCTCCACAACTATGTAGGCAAATATCTTTAATAAATCATTCTCTCCCTTCCCTAACATGCCTGTAGCCAAACATACGTGTATATATGTATGTATGTGTCTGTCTGTCTATCTGTCTATCATCTATCTATCTATCTATCTATCTATCTATCTATCTATCTATCTATCTATCATCTATCCTATTAGTTTTGTTTCTCTGGAGAATCATAACTAATACATTGCTTATCCCCATGGTAGGGTTGCCTGTCCCTGCTGTGCTTCCAAAGCTCGTGGGCGTACCTGCAACACACACCTGCCACCCTGCCTGAAAGTGGCCTCCTGTCTCCTCTGCCTCCAGGCAGAGAGCAGAGTCTCATGACTTCAATCACTTTGAGGCCCCAGCACTTGGTACAGATCCTGAACAAATTTCTGAAGACTGCATAAGGTGACATCTCACTTTCTTTGTTTTGTACTCAGGTCCTATGTCTGACTCTATGAAAGCTCCCATTTCTTGCTTCTTCTGTCCCTTAGTGTCACCTGTGTGGTGAGAACAGACACAGAGGGGTACTCCAGAGATCATGTGAGCCTGCCCACGCCAAGGCAGGCCTGTCAGCTCCAATGGCAGAGCCCAAGGGGCTGGCTGGAGCCGTATCTCTAGGTCTCATGTTAAATCCCTCTAACTTGTTTTTAAAAACATGTGGTTTTTGTCCTTGTTCAAATATTGATTTTAGGTAACTTGAACCTGCTAGAAAAGGCCTCTGCCAGGCCAATGGGGGCTGTTTGCTGCCTTAATGACATTTCTGTGTGTTTGTATAACACAGGCTGGCAGTTGAGTCCTTGCTCCCAGCAAAGATTTACGGGACTTTACACTTTGGAAGATATTGAGTCCAACTGTTGATGAAGGTCCAGGGTATAAATCAGACCCACTCAGACCAATAAAGGTCACAGTGGAATTTTTGCCAACTGCCTTCTTCCTTTGTGCACGGTGAGAGGTTTGGACTAGGTCAGCTGGTTTAGAGTATTTCATGGAGAAGCCTAAGGTTGGGAAAGATAGGGGAGAGGGGTAATGTGGGTCAGATTCTGAGCAGGCAGGGTTCTATAGTTCTCCAGAACTTTGCATGTTTTAAAGGAGGAGCTTTTCCTAGATGTCTGCAGGTGAGAATACAAAGTTTGCTAAGCACAGTAGAAGAAGACTCTGATCTCCCTTCCAGACCCAAAGCTTCTGATAAAGAGTCAAGGTATTTAATGGAGGAGCCCAATGAGGAATCACAAATGAGCCAAGGTACACATACCTCAGCCCATTTTGCTTGCCCTCAGATTTTCTGGAGATGCCTCCCATTGGCCAAACCCAACTGGAAGCCCAGAGGATGGATGTGGTATACAGAGGCCTGGCTTCTAGGAATAGAGAGACTGAATGTGATTGGTGGAATGCAGGGTGGTTGGAAACTCTCCAGCCCACAGCAAGAACTTTGCAAATCTTTGTGAGGAGACAGGGTACAGAAGGTCCTCCTTTGCCTTAATCTTCCATGAATGGCCAACTTTCAGCCTGGCACTCACATCATCATCTGCCCTGTTTCTGTTTTAAATAAAATAGGAGTTTGGCAATTTCTTTCATCCTCTTCTGGTTAGTGCTGTGAAAAATGATTCCATGTTTGTCTGGTTAGGCAAATGCTGGTTAGTAGAGTTTAAGGGGAAATGATATGGTCCTGTAGGTCATATATAACTGACTTCAATGTCAGTTTTATCTCTTAATAATTGGGCAACTTTGGCAAGTTATAGCAACTCTCAGAGTCTCACCTATGAAATGTAGAAACACATGTTACCTATAATATTCAGACAATGAAGACACGAGTTTAAACCTATAATGCACTTAGGTTTAAAGACATAGTTAGCGATCAGTTGGTAGTCATTATCATGCTTGGGTACACTGGAAAGCACCTTTGTCTCAGGCAGAATTAAACTCTGAACTCCTTTTTCATTTTTGCAGGCCCATCTATTCTCTAACCCTCTGTGCTCCAGGATTCCTGGCCAAAACTTCAGCAATTTGGAGGGAGACTTTTAATAATGTCACCTCTACCCGGTGAACTGATCGATGACCTCAGTCTTCAGTGTTTGCCCTGGTGAAAGTCCTCTGCCCTGCCTAGGACTCACACCTCCAGCTCTGCCAGTCTCAGTCATTACAACAAGTCACGGCATCTGCAGGGCACACCAGCAACCCGGAGCCCCAGCTGAAGTCAACAGTCTTTGTTTTTCTCTCTTTGGGCATGTGAGGTTCAGGCAGGGCAGGTTGTGCTCGTTGGCACATAGAACCCAACTCCTGCCAAAGCCAAACAAGCTGAGCAATGGGCATGGATGATCCCGGGCAACCCCGTCCTCCCCCTTGTTATACCAAACACCATTCCCTCAGGGGCCTGGGGAGAAATATAACTGGTTCACATCTCAGCTGCTGGCCCTTGCCATAAGTCTGCACGATTTACCTTGGCTCTCACTTGCACTGAGGATGAGGTCATCACAGGAAGAGACAATGGAGAAGACCTCTGGAGGGGGTGCAATAAACCATATATCAGGAGGAGGGAAGAAGCCTTCAGGCATGAGATCCTTGGCAGCTGTGTGTGAGAGGTAAATAACTTCAAAAATCTTTGCTGTAAGATAAAATATGAGCTTTTATGTATACCAAAGGCCAGCTTTCAACTCTTCTCTCATCTGCTTATTTTTATTGAATCACTCTGCTCAAGGTACAGAAGTATGGCTTGGTAAAATGACCAAGAAGTGGGATCGTGACAGGAAGGTAACAGACATCCGGAGCCAGGCAAAGCCCAAGGCGGGCTGGGCTGCAGTCCATTCCCCCTTTGCAGGCTTCTTCCCCTGCACCCCCAAGTTCTAGCCCTTCCCACTTTCCCGTTGTTCCCCACCCCCTGAGCTCTTGGCCTCAGATCATTGCCCTCCACAGCTTTCGGGGTAGATCTTCCCCACCATTCTTCACTCCAACAATTCCTGCCCCTTCTCCAAATCTCACTTAATACGTCAGTTCTTCGGGCTCTTTCCCTCACTCCCGTGTCACTGCTTCCACATGGCCCAAATGCCGTTGCCCTTGCAGCAGGGGCATCCATGCTGAATTAGGAAGTGGAAGTTAAAAGCTTCATATGGCAGAACTGTAAAATGGAAGGAGACCGGATCCCAAAGTTTTCACAAAGCTGTCTACTAGTTCTGAATTGCCTGCCTCTGGGTTTCTTCTTCATTTTTCTCACTGAGGCAAAATATATTTGATGAAAGATTAACTATTAGATATTTTAAAATGTACAATTCATTGGCATTTATTACATTACTGTAGTGTGCACTACCACCTCTCTCTAGTTCCCAGGCATTTTAATCATGCCCAACAGAAACACCCACTGTACCTATTAAGCAATCAGTTTCCACTGCACTCTCCTCTCTGTCCCCAGCAACCACAATCTGTTTTCTACCCCTGTGGATTTAGCTCTTGTGGACATTTCCTACAACTATTTATTAGTGATTATCACCATGTTTCTGAGGATCATCTACATTATAGTACCGATCGGTACTTTGTTCTTTGTATGGCTGAATAATATTCTAATATATACAGTGGACCCTCAAGTTATAACTGTCAGAGCCAAGAATTTAGCTCAGTGGTATCATGCCTACCTCAAGTTGTGACTAGCTTGACATGCAAACAACTTGGGCTGGGACTAGAATTTTAGTTTTAAACTTATGAACAAAAAAATTGAGTAACAACTAGAGGACCAGTCATCAAATGGTCTCAGATACAGATGTAACCCTTGAAGAGTTCTGAGAGGAACATGACAACATCCTTTCCTGCGTGGGGTTAATTGAGATATCCTGGACCAATGTCTCTCTAAGACACTGAGATCTTCCTGGAAGAAAGTGTGGCCTAAAATTATACAGGAGAGAGAAGGCTGTGTAGGGGAGCCTGATCCTTCAATTGACCGACTTGAGTTATAAACAGCCTGAATGAATTGAGTTCATAAGTCAAGGGATATAATGTACATCATATCTATATCACATTTTATATATATAAAACATATATATCACATTTTATATATATAAAACATATATATCACATTTTATTTATATACATATCACATTTTATTTATATATCTATCGTGGGGGGTTGTTTCTACTTTCTGGCTGCTGTAAATAGTGTTGTTATGAATGTTACATGTAAGTATCTCTAGATGTTTTTACATAACACAGCAATATATTTTTTATCTGTTTAACCCAATCTATGAGCTTTCTGTCACTCTAAACTGATCATACTTTTAGCTAATAGAAAAGAACTAGCAGTCATGGTTTAAAAGTTGTATCTCATCTTTATAGGTCTGTTTGAAAGCAGAGAGTGTTAAGAAGCTGAATGGCCCATGCTATTGCTTTCTCTCCACCACCATTTCCTGTGTTTTTGTGGGTCTCAGGAATCTTATCAATAAAGTGGGAATATCCAGGTCCCCAAAGGCAGGATCCAAACCAGATAATCTCTTGGAGATTCATATTTGATTCCTCAAAGTCTGTTTTGAAAATGCTAGTAGGATAAACATTGAAATGTCGTGTCACTTTTTATAGAACACTTGCCCTAATCCATTTGCTTGCCTTTGAATTTTTGCTTTTTCTCTCTTCTTCGTAGCACATCTAAAACTGCATTTTTCCTGTTCCACCTTAAATTCATTGTGAAAAACTTGTTTTATTGGTAGAACACACAGTCCTTTAAAATAAGGCCTTTAAATGCAGCTTGCTCTCAAGACAAGTATGAAAAAGCAAAGCACAGTAACATTTATTCCAAGTATTTCTTCTCATTTAGATTCCTGCCATTTTCAGGGCCCTCTGACCCCTCAGTGATTTGGGTAGTTCTTCTAGTTATTCTTGATTATTCTGTCAATTTCCTGTCTTGTCCTTCTCCAACCCATCTGATCACTTGAATCCAGCTATGACTTAGAGCCATACTGTACAAGAGCCTTGGACCCACGGAATCTCAAATCTCAAATTTGGGGTTGGTTCCACCCCCGCTCCAGCCGAAAGGAGTCAGAAAGCTTTTGTGGTCATAGGTACTCAGAAAATATGTACCAAAGGAATTCCTGAAAGAAAGCCCTGAAGTTGATCAAAGTTTGTCACCAAGAAATAAAATCTAGAAGCAGAGCCTAGTCTTGATCCTTGTGGGAATCTGGGACCATGGAGAGGAAAATGATGCATGGGATTCTTTAGCATAAGTCTGAAGATGCATTTCTAGCTCCGTTTTTCACTCTTAAACACAATTGTAAATATGACTAGCCCCCCTTTTCTCCACCCTTCTCCCTTTAAATTAGCAGTTCTTGATACATGCAAATGTATGTTAAATTAAGCTTGAAAACCTTTTAAAGTAATAGCTCACACGTATACTATGTAAGTGTTTATCGCATGCCAGGCATGGTGAAGTTTCCTTTGCAGAAATCACTGATCATTTCCAGTTCCCCATGAGGTAGGTTGTATTTTTTTCATTTTATGTGTGAGAACACAGAAGCCACTCAGCTGGGCTAAGTAACTTGTTCAAAGTCTCACTTAGTGAAGGTTCACTTGGGTCACCTGATTTCAGTATGTAAATGTAGCTTCTCCGCTACACTCAAAATGCAGTGCAAAAGTATACCCATATTTCCATGTAGACATTCATCCTTTTATCAGGCTGAGTATCTCTTGCTTGGGATCAAGAGATAACTAAGTTGCAGTTTCATGCAAGGCGAGGTAATATGAGGCATTTCCACATTATTTCTGGATGCCATGGTAGTCCTTAACTCTCAGTTTGAACCATAGGTTACTTTTTAAAGACAGGATCCTTCTGTGGCTCTCTGTTTCTTTAATAATTAAGAAAAAAGTTAATAATAGGCCTGACACTGGAATCTCAGGGTGTTAGGGTTGTAACACCTGGCACCTGTCTTCTTCTATGGCAAAGACTTTGCAGGTGTGATAAAGGAGGAAAATGCCACAAGAGAAGTGTTCTTGCTAGTCTAGGGGGTCCTGAGTGGGATCCTAGGTGTTCTTCCGAGGGGAGAAGACGGGATTCCACACAGAATGGAAGGCAGTTCCGGGTAACCACGGAGGCAGAAGATGGATTGATTCAGCCAGCAGCCAAGGATGCTGACAGGGTCTGGAGGCTGGAGAAGGCAAGGAATATGACCCCCCCAGCCTCTGGAGAGACCCTGATTTTGAGTCAGTAAAGCCGATTTCAGGCTTTAGGTCCCTAGGACTGTGAGAAAATAAATGTCTGTGCTTTTAAACCATCAAATTTGTGGTCCTGGGTTGTAGCAGGCACAGAAAGCTAATATACCAAGTTATTATACTCTGCTGCTCTGAACCCCGGGTAGATAAGAAACGTACTAAGCAGGAAACTGAGTTTCAGAAGAGTAATCAACTAGTCTGGGGTCTCACAGCAAACAGGCAGAGGACCTGAGATTCAAATTTAGTTGTTAACTCTTGAGCTCTGCAAATCACCTTATATCTATAACACATTGACATACTTGGCTCTTTCTGGGGAACCCAGAAAACTTTTATTCCTTTCCTTTTTCTTTTCGATAGACGTCACCAAGGAGCTGAGACTGGAGGCCAGCCTGGCTTCTTGAATGTCCTGCCCTTGTGCTCCTATATCTGGCCTGAGATGTCTTTAAATGCTGCAGGAGGTCTTGTCATGAGTTTCCGCCTCCTGGCTGAGACACATCCAGTTTATCAATCTGACCTTGGGTTTTCCATGGCAAACCCTTTTGTGGAGGAAGCTGCGGTCAGGTGGCCAAACCCCTGGCTGCACAGGGCTGCACTGTCCTTATTTAGAATTGCTTTCCCTTAAGCCAGCCCTGCTCTTGCAAAACAAGTTTACTCTGCCCCACCCCCGACTGCCTGACCAGTCTGAATCCAGAGCACAGCAGCTCCAGCTCTCAGACCTGAGCCAGGAAGGGCAAGGAAAGTAGAAAAACAGGAGGCTCCTGAGCCTAAGTGTGGGGGGCACGGTTACCCTTCCCAGGTTGTGGGGCAGAGGAGACTGGTGTCTTCTCTGGGGCACTGGGTGGCCCCTGTAGATATAGCAGCCATTGCCTGCTAGGATCAACCCCAGTTTACAGAGCACAGGGAACTCGGGATAGAGGTTTGCTTATTTGAAAACAAACCACTTTAGAGTAACAAATCTTAATACTAAAGATAGTTTTGATGATGTGCCAATTTCCTTTTATTAAATACTTATCATAAACCTAGCAGAATGTTAAATCTCTTATATCTTTTATCTCACTTAATTTTCAGGAGAGCCCTAATTAGAAAGGTGCTTTTATGAACCCTGCTTCACAAACGAGCAACGGAGACTTAAGGAGATCAAAGTCCTAAGCCATGAAAATGGAGTCTGCAGACCAGGCAGGTCCTCCAAGGTCTAGAGCAGTTCTTTTACATGACCCTCTTCTTGAGGGACTCCCCAGTCCAGTTCTTTTGTTAAAATAGTTTCTGGAGCAGAGCGACTGGCCTAAGGTCAGTTCCTGGCAGGGCCAGTTTTCCAGCATTCCAGGACTGTGCTCTTTCTAACAGGTTGCCCGAGCACGTAGACTAGAATTTAAAAAAGAAGAAAAAGCAATTCAAGATTGGCTGTTTGCTCAGAGTTCAGAGTTTACCTTTACCTCTTTGAATCCCATTATAGAGATGTTACTGTCTTTGAGACCACTATATTTATTCTATGAGATCTAGGGTATAAAATTGCAGGGAGAAGAGACAGTAACCCCAAAGTTGGAAGCCAGTGAGCCTGCGAACTCCTCTGGATAGCTTTACATGGCGACCACGTTGTGAAGCTATCTGCTACAGTTATCCCATGGGACGGTTCCATTGAGCCAGGGAGTATTCCCGTTTTGCAAGTGAATAAAGTCAAAAGCAACAATACATCTCTTTGAGGAAAAAGGCTCAAAAAGGAGTCAAGCCTGTCCTTAAATCCATGCCTCTGACGACTTGTTGACAGTTCACAGAACACTGCAAAGAAGCTCGGTCCCTTCCAGGCCAGAGAGCTCCTGCCCGACCCCAGTGCTGTGTGTTTACCTCTTGGAAATGGAATGTGTTGAAAATACTGGTCTTGCTCCAAGGAAAGGGGCAGGGAAACAGAAGACTCCCAAGAGCATTTTCTTGCTAGTAGGAGAGGGAGTGATTGTCAGGGAGGAAAGCAACCCAAAAAACAATCAATAACAACAACAAATATTTTTCCACTCAAGTCACTCTCTCATGGTATCTGCAGTATGATTTCTCCAGATAAACTTCCCAATACCTCTGCCACCCACAGGTAGGGTGGCCTTCCCAGTGACGAGCCCCGCATTTGAGTTTAGAGGCAAATGGCAACATCTGCATGGAGATTGGGCTCAGCAATTAAAAGAGGTGAGTGACAACAATGTCACCATCCTGTCCAGTGGGTTGAGATGGGGAGGCTCCTGGGCTGGCCAGAGCCTGTCCACCACACAGCTGGTTGCTTTTCCCTCCCCCTTGGCTTTCGCCTCTCCCTTGTTTTAATTGTCCACTGCCCTTTATGTTTGTGTTGTGGGTGTTGACAAGGTTCATGGTTAGCTTTACAAAAAGTGGTTATGACACCAGTCTGATGAAACGAACGGGCTATGCTCACAATCTTCAGGGCTCCTTCCAATATTCCTTTTTCTAGCTACCTAATGGCAAATAGTACAATCAGCATAGTCTCTTCAGAGGATAATGGGAGTTCCTGTTCATTTTGCTGAAAGCAATCCTTCATTGTCTCATTTACATAATAGTCACGACCATCCTTGCATTCTTCTATCTCATTATGCGCTATTGAAGATCAAAGAAACACAGACTTTACACTCTCTCAATTGCTAGACAAAGTGCTAAATTATTGGATAGACTGAATTTGAAAATTTCCTTCCTCCTCGTGGAAAAAGTCCTAAGTACTCATTTGTTCAGCAAATTGTTGCTAGGTCCTCTGGCATGCTTTTCAGAGGTGTGGGCACTGGAGGTGGGTGTGAGGGCAGGAAGGTACTGCCCTAGTTGAATTAAAGCTGCTTTTCAAGCCTCAGAGCTGCTAGTTAGGAGCTGTGTGTTACCAAGCAAACCACTCTTTTGGAGGCTGTTTCCAGTCCAGGAAGTGGGACTTCAGTGCCGGCCTCCTAGGGCTTTGGAGAGACTTAATAAGAAAGGAAAAAGGGTGCTAAATACTAATTTGCATACCTCATTTTATCTGCTACTTAACATTTGTGACCCAGCACTCACAGTATCCTACTGCCCTATGCTTCATTAGATCTTTAGAGTTCAGGGAATCAAGGCTCAGAGAAGTTAACCAACTTGTCTAAAATCATTATGTAGAAGGACAGAAGTGGAATTCCAACACAGATCTACCCATTTGCAAATGGGAGAACTTTCCATGGCCCCACTTTGCCTTTCAGCTGTGTATGTGAAAATACTCTAAGCACAGCAAGGCAATGTGGAGAACCATGTGTTTTATGAGCAACCCAGGAGCCTATTATGTCGAAACCCCAGGAGGCAAACTAGAGCTAAAGTTGGTGGGTTTGGTTCTTCTTTCCCTTGGGCTATAATTTTCCTATGTATAGGATATTATTTTTAAAGCCCCATTTTTCTCAGCCTTGACTATATACACACACACACACATATATATAT
>NW_022900935.1:36291132-36329090 GCF_012274545.1 Fukomys damarensis | reverse complement strand
TATATATATATGAATAGGGTTTTTAAAAATTAATGAGTTAAGGTCAAAACGGGATGGAGCAAACTGATACTTACTGTCTATCTCTGATATGTCATGTGCTTTTGGCCAATGGACTCCAAAAATGACTGTCCCCTATTCCTTTTCTCTCTGCACATGCGCACCGCTCTTCACAATAAGAGGTGGTATCCACTCGAGTCTTCCACTGGAATCTGGCTTGGCTTCAGTCACTTTATTTCACCAACAGAGCCCAGTGGAAATGATTTTCTAACCTACCAGGCCAGGCCACAGGAGGTTCCTCAGCTCACTTCTGGTTCTTTTGTAGTACAGCTGGCCTGCTCTCTCTGTAGTCTCTCCATTCAACCGTTCCATCAACCGTGAGTGGGAAACATTTTGACCAACTGAGTATAGTAATCGTGTACAGAGCTGTTATTGTGTCATGAACAGTATTGTGTCAGGACCGTAATTTATAGATAATTTAAAGTAAAAGGGAGGATAATGTAAATGCTATTCCGGTTTTTATAAGGGACTCGAGCATCTTTATAGGGATAAATGGACTGGCTCTTAGGAGACTTCCCTCTGGAATCCTGCTCTGGTCCTGTAGGATTTCTGCACCACACGGAGAGACAATGATTAAGTGCTCCAGCTGATAGCCCTAGCTGAGCTCCCAGCTACCTCAGTGTGTGAGGCATCTTGGTGAGCCAAGCCAGGTAAACCCTTAGATAACTCCAGCCCCAGTCGAAGTCTCACTGCAACTACATCAGAGCCTCCAAGCACTGGTCGGTTGAGCCTAGACAACCCCCATGGCTGTGAGAGGTGATCATTACTGCTGTCTCAAGCCACTAAATTTTGAGATGGTTGGATAGGCTGCAGTACGTAATGGAAACACAGCATTTAATCACCTTAAAACTCTCTTGCACTTTTCATCTATTTTATGGAAAGAAGACCTGACCCTCAGAGAGGTTAAGTAGTTGTCTAAAGTCACATAGAAAGTGGCAAAACGCTTTCTGTAAGTCTATTTGATTCTAAATTCTGTATTTTTAACCTTCATTCCCAAAGAGTCCCTTTTTCCATTTAATCATGCACTGGTAAATATATTAGATTGATATAGACAATTGAAGCTAAAAATTATAAAATTCATTAAAATTGTACAATAATAGCTTTGACTTTACCTTTAATTATCTATCAGATTTTAAAACTGTTCAGTTGGTTATGCCATGTAAAGCTAGAGTGATTCTTTCTAATTTCCAATGTTATTTTTGCCAAACTGCTGGCCCAGGCTTTGTGAGATATGTATACAAATATACAAAATACAATGTCAAATAGAGGTCCCTGATCTCTCCCCAGGTTGTTCATTGTTTTCTCCAACTTGCATGCATCTGTATCTCCCACTGCCACCTCCATGTCACCTGTACCCTTTGCTCAAGGCATATTCTGCAAATGACACCTGAGTGTCAAATCTGGGCAGGCACCGTGCTTGGTACTGAAGACCCAGAAAGGGGATCCTGACCTCAAACAACTAGGATTAGAGGTCCCATTTGACCCAGCTAGTCTTCTGCTGGCTATCTTCCCAAAATAATTTAAAAAATCATACCACAATGATATGTGATCACCCATGTTTATAGAGGCACAGTTTGTAATACCTAAAACTTGGAAACAGCTCAATTGCCCATCAACTGGAAACTGGATAAAGAAGCTGTGGGTTTTTAAAAAATAAAATGGAGTACTACTCAGCCATAAAGAATGAGATACTAGAGTCATTTATAGCTAAGTGGATGCACAGTGAGGCCATACTCTTAAGTGAAATTAATAAGTCACACATGTGTAAATACCAAATAGTTTATCTGGTATAAAAAACTAAAAATGTAAATAAGGATCAAAATGTATAATTGATATTGTGTAATAGGAAGAAAAGGTCTAAAAGAGTAGGGGAAGTGGGAGGGAGGGGAAAGGTAAGAAGGGAAAAGAAAAAATATGAGAAAAGGAAAAACATCTTTGTAAATAGAGAAGGGTGGAGGAGGTGAAGGAAGGACTGGGGAATGGGGAAAAAATAACCAAGATAAGTCAAGATCCCAATGGTGAATGTAACTGTATTGTATATCTAAAAGGTACCAACAAACTAATTAAAAGAAATCATCAGAAGAGCAAGCAGACAGGCGCTACCATGACAGGTTTGTGGGCTGACTCCTGATGACCCGTTGAGATTTGCTCTTCTCCTATTCTCCCCCAATACACTCATCCTGCACTGAGCTTTTTCAAGGACCTGACCATGGTCCTCTCTCACTCTGTCTTGCCAGTGCCATTTTGTCACATTTCCTTACCTTCCAAACCTTGGCACAGTTTCAGTACCTTTGTCATAAGACTTAACAGACTCCCCTGTCATTGTTTGCTACTTTGTGTCTCTCTCCTTTTAGACCAGGTCCTTGCAAAGTGAGAATTGTCTTCTTCATTTTGTTTTCCATACCTTTGTAAAACAGCAGATCAAATTTAATTCCCTAAAATAAGCAGGAGTAAGAGAACAAAGCTAGGTTGACTGATACAAGCATCTTAGCTCAGTGTAGCCATCAGCACTCAATTAACTTTGCACTTTTTTTTTTGGTTGTGGAGTTTGAAAACTTGGATGGCCACATGAGCAGCTGAAGGCACAGACATGAAGAGTGAGCCTCACAGTCTCTGAGGAGGACAAACACTGACTCAGAAGGCTGCCCCAAGATAACCTGGCAGCCTGCGGAGTCATTGGGTAGCGATTGTGCAAGTCAAGAAACAGACAAGCTAAGTATAGATTTTGGTTTCACCTGAAGAGGATAAAAAAATAGGTGATTTTCAGAGAGGACAGGAACTATAGGATGCTAGTAAAGAACTGAATAATCCAATTATATGATGACTAAAAGAAGAAATTTCTGGACAAGGTAATAGTATGTGCAAAGATCCTGATGTGGAAACAAGCCTGGAATTCACTGTGTACTTTCCCTTTAGGAAATCAGCTACAGGCTTCAGATAAACCTAGATATCCTCAGCAGGCTTTTACAGATACCTAACCTCTTTTCCCTACCACAATGTACCTGAACACAGTCCAGCAGGGGACATTGGGTCCATTTTACAGCTGAGGAATCGAATGGAAATGCGATGGCCACACACGGCTGGTTATTGACAAAGATAAATGAGGGCCAGCAACACCCTGACTTCAAGTCCAAGATGTAAACCACAACATCACACAGCCCCACAGCAGAAGGCAGAGTCCATCCCCACATTGATTTTCTCCCCCACGAAGCTAGGGGCTGTGTCAGAGCAGGATTTATCACTTAGGAACTGAGGAAATGATTGGTCATGTTAGAGTCTGGCAAGCCAGTCTGGGCTCCACTTGGAGGGGCAACTTGAAGCAAAATAGCCAAGGCAAGTTTACCTTTCTCAGCTCAGGTACTCTCTTGCTGCCAGCAGAGCCCTAATGAGGTCTGTATATCCAAGGCACAAGTAATTGATGGTCCAATTTAAATGTGCAGAGGCCACAGTTCTTTCTAGGCTCTGAAGGAAAAACACCAGCTGAGGATGGATGAGGAGCTGCCTGCTCTGTCATTCTGCTGCTTCGGTCATTTGGGCCCCTGGAAAACCAAGCCTACACTGTCAAGTGCCTGGAGAAAGGTGGCAGTTACCTAGAGAAGTCAAGCAGAAAAAGAAAGGACAGAGTGAAAATCAGGAACTGGGAGGAGTTCCTAGGCTCCAAACTGGACTGGACAGGGCCTGCCACATACCTTGCAATGCACAGAAGCTGGGATTAAGTGCTCAGTCTTTGGGGCCAGACAGACCTGGGTCTGAAAATGAATTCAACCACTTATTATATTTGTGATCTGGATAAAGTGTGACTTCTCCATGCTTCCGTTTACCACTTTGCTAATTGGGAACTAAGGGTGCAGGCTTAGGAGAAATCAGATTTCAGTGTCGACTCCAGCCGTGACACTATGTCAAACGGGAGGGTTTATGAACCTCCTGTGTTAGTCTCTCCATCTCTGCAGACTACCTGATCATAGGTTACCTTGGAGGAATGTCGGGAGGACTTGTGGAGATAGGATATGAGGCACAGATGCAGTGCTTGGGAAAGCTAGAGAGAACTGGTACACATCACAGGGTAACCTCTAGGCCTGGCAGCATCGGCCTCACTGGGGCCTGGTCAGAAGTTTATGTCTTCCGACCCCTCCCCAGACTACTGGAACTTCAGGGGTGGGCCCAGTGCCCCACTCTGACAAATCTCTTTGATGATTCCGCTCCTGGTTAAAACTTGAGAGCCCTGTATTAGGTCATAATTCTGAATGCACCTGGGACATTTCAGCTCATCTACAAGTGTCTCAGACTCCTAAGAACTTGTTCAGTCCACGATCCTTGAAAATGACATCCACTCATTCTTTTCTGTACCAAACAGGGAAGGAGTGCTTTATTTTGCAGGATTTCCATCTCACCAGTGATAACATTTTCTACATGCTTGCCATATTCCAGGCATGCTGATAATACTGCTGTCATATGGGTGGTTGCATTTTATCTGTGAAATAACTTTGTATGGTAGATGTTACTGTCTTTGTCATGTAAATAAGAAAACCGAAATTCCATGAAGTGAAGTAACTTGTTCCAAGATCCACAATCCATGAGTGGCGAAGCCAGGATTCAAACCTCCTCTGTCTGTTTCTAGAATCAATGTGCTTTCTACTTGTCTTGCCACCTCTTTGTACGAGGAGGAAGAATCAGGGAGATCTAGTGTGAGGAAGAGAAGCACCCAAGGAACATGCTCAGAGCAGTCTTCACACATTGCAGGGTTCTTGTAATCATGGGAATGAACCAGTTTGACGATGTTCCAAACCTCAGACTATGGAGCAGTAGGTGGAAACCACAGGGACACAGATGGAAGCTTGATTAAAAGGGAATAACTTTCAGTGGTCATCTAAATTGTCCAGAGCTGTCCTACCTCCCCTGGCAGGAAGCTCCTGTCACTGGGGCTGTGTGAGCTCCCCCTGGATGAGTGCCGTCCAGATGTTATAAAGGGAAGAGTAACTGGCACCGTCTCTCCGTGCCTGGGGCAAGACTTCTTACCCCAGGGTGGAGGCCACGTGCTTCACCACAGCAAACAACTGTCCCAAATAACCACAAACTGCAGTTCATTGCCTGTAAAGGGATTAGTTCAGGGGTGTTTGCTGTTCACTTCTTTTTCTTACAGGTTTCATCACACTGCAGTGTGCATGCATTGTGTTGCACTGATACCTCCCTTATAGCATCGAGCCTTGCTGCTACTGCATTACAGCCACTGAAGGATGGCTAGATAGTGTCTGCTAGGACAGCAGTGAGTGCGTACACATAAAGGCTTATAGACCCATGGAGACCCATAGACCCAGAGGCTCTGTGAGTTTCAGTTTCCTCACTTCTTGTGGTGTGAAGGATTCAAAAAGCCTGGAATATGGAATTCCATGCCCATATCCTTTTCCAATCCACTTAAAAATAGCAAAATGTCTTTGGCAAGTTCATTTCTGATTCATCAAGAATGCTCTTCCTCATTTACTGCTGACCATCTGAAAAAACGGTCTATCTGAGTTTTTGGACACCCCATGACTCCTCTGTGTGTGTGTGTTTGTGTGTGTGTGTGTGTGTGTGTGTGTGCATGTGAGTACACTAAGAATAATACAGAGTTTGCTATAGAACAATGAAATCTATAGGGGAAGAGAGTGTACAGGGAAGAGTCTTGAACTAACCTCCCTATAGGCAGTGAACTGCAGTTCATGGTTATTTGGGGACAATCTGCTATGGGAAGCAAGTGGCCTCTTGGGTACAAAGCCTTGTATATGCTGATCTCCATCCTGAGCATCCTTCAGGTGCACAGTGTAGAAAATATAAATACGAGTCTGTTGTTAAACATACCATGTATTTCTCCACTGTGGGAGGCAGGCCAAGTAGTGGTTTTGGGGCTTTTAAAAGCTCACTGGCCTTTCAAAAAAATGGCTGTTCTGGACATATGGTTTTAGAAGGTTTTTTAAAAAGCCATGGGGGCTTATTTTTAGAGTAAACCTTAACCTTGTAAAGCTTCTTAAAGGAGCCACAGAAGGCTTCCTTAGAACCTCAGCCAGCTGTTCCCAAAGGTTCTAGCATTTACCTTTTCTTGTGCTTGATGTGAGTATCAGGAGGTTAAGCTGAGCCTGAGGTAGGCTGCCCGCGAGAGGGTGTGTTCTTGGATCCAGTGAGCTGGGCTGAGAATCCCCCACAGAGACAGAGTTTGCTGACCAATCAGTTGAAACTAAGGAGTCACAGATGCACAGAACCTCAAAGACACTCCTGAAATAAAAGATACTTAGCTGTCATCCAGTAAGCCCTAACTGGGTGCATTCCATCACTCCTGAAGCACACTTACAAAGAGGGCATTCTACCCATGTGTGATCTCCTTTAGCTAGGAGGAGACCCTCATCTGGGCATCCTTCATGCATCACGCTTTTAATTCAGTGTATACATGTTATGGCTCTGTACTGTGCAAAGAATGAAAACAAGATAGGTGTAATCACAAGACAAAAATGAGTGGGAAAGCCATACATGAATCAAATGATCACGCCCACACAAAATCACGAACAAAAAAGTATCATTAAAGCCATCCAAGCATTTGTGAAATCTTCCAGGGGAATGTAAGTTGGTCTGTGAGATTAGGGGAAACTTGCTAAAGAGGAGATATTTACATGGAATCTGGAGGGTGAGTGGATGGTCACAGGCAAGGGATGCTGGGAAGGGACACAAAGGCCAAGGGAACTTCCTTGAGGAAGTTTCCAGACAGGGTGTGAAACAGTTCAGCCTTTGAGAAAAACTGCATGCAGCCCAGGTGCATAACATAAACTGCAGCGATCCTTCGGATATTGGAAGCATTGAGGAGGCTGGGCTTCCATGGGAATATTGACCATGCAGAAGATTTTGATCTTAACCTGAGACGTACAGCATTAGAAGCCTCTGACTCACGTTGAGACGAGGCTAGGTAATTCATACAAGAGCTGTAGACTCTTGTGTTGCCTTAAAATAGGTTACATTTCTCTCTTTAGTAGGTGAAGCCTCATTTCTCTCCTCTGAACGTGAGTCAAGCTGAGAGACTCACTTTTAATTAGCAAAACGTAAGGGAACTAACTCCAAGTGACTTGAGAGGCTGGATTCTGAAAAGGAGAAGTTCCACCTGGCCTCTCTCTCTCCTTCTGGGGAGTCAGACACAGTGTTGGAAAGGAGCTCAGGCAACCATGGAGAGGCCACATGGGGAGAACCGAGGTGTCTTTTCTACAACCAACACGAACTTGGTTCCTGGAGGCAGATTCTTCAGCGGTGGTTAAAGTTCAGCTGATGTAGACCTGGCAGATAACTCTGCATAGTTTCATGTCTTAGTTCCTTAATTTGCAATGCAATAAAGAAAAAGATTTATGATGTATTCTTATGAAAGAGGTCATTTAATTAGTTTTTACTGTGCACGGCGTATACTGTGAAGACATTGTAGTTAATTCTCGAAATGCCAGCCTCGGGTATCATCATTTTGCAAACAAGGGACCATCTAGTCCTATACGCATAACCTTGCCTTTTGATTTTTAACATTTTGACATCATCTTTTAAACCATTCTTATGTCTTAGTTTCCTGATAGTGAGGGATGGGAACAGAACTAGTACAAAATAAGGCTGATATGAAGAGTGAAGAAGTCAGTATGCATGAACTTCTGGGAAGAGTGCCTGGTATATTCTGATAGCTATATCTCCTTAGTTTCTATCATTGTTTTTCTTATTTTTAAAGCAGTGTTTCAAAAGTTCAAAACAAAATTTTCTCTGAGCCATTTTGCTCTGTCCATGATCTCTCTCTCTCTGACAATAATATTCCCTTTCATTTTTAATAATATTTTTGGTCCATTTGGTCCTTGCTACAATCCTGTGACTCTGAATCGCCACCTTGATTTTTAGCTGAATAAACAGGCTGGGAAAGGTGAATGTGAACTGTTCAAAATTCCTTTGGTTGGAAGCAAAAGAAACCAATCAAAGAGAGATTTAACTAAGTTAGATACAGGAGTTCACCATAAGGTACAGGAATGATTGAGGAAACTCAAGGCCATGAGTGAGCTATAGGAAGAACTCCAGGAACAACAAAGACTGGGAAGAGGAAAGCTTCAGGGAACTCCAGTGATGCTGCTCTCTTCTCCTTTCTCCCCAGCTATGCCTCAACAATAGCCTTTCATAGCCTTTCTCTCTCTCTCTCTCTCTCTCTCTCTCTCTCTCTCTCTCTCGTCTGGCTTCCTGTTTGTCATCATTGAAAGCTTTAAAAGGTCTACCATCTGGAACATGAAGGGGCTTCCTCGAGTCATTTTGAACGTTGAGGTGACCAAGGCAGTGTTCTTTCTCCACCAGAAGCCATCCTCCCATGAGACCAGCCGTGTTTCACAGCAGGTTCCCCTCAGGAGACCAGTTCCTGAGGAGTCAGGTAGAGCAGATCGGAGCACTCCTCTAACAGTGGCCTTTCTGCAGGTAGAGCTGGCCATACACAGGCAGCAGTGTAAGCTGTTATTGGACATAACTCCTCATTCCTCCCCCCAGTAAGATGATTTTGCCAGAAACAAAGGTTTCTCTGGAAGAACATCCTTCTCCTTACTGTAGTCCTCACCCCTATTTTCTGGGGATATGTCTTAAGACCCCATGGTTACCTGAAACCAAGGATAGTACTAAAACCTATGAGGTTTGGTGGTGAATATTTAAATCTTAAAAATGTATACAGTAAAAGACAGGTAGCCATTAATTTCCCTCAAAATACTCCCCCTCACTTGGAGCACATTTATTCTTATTTCTGCCGCTTGCTGAAGCAGTTTTAGAAGTCCTCTTTCATGAGTGACTTTATAATGTATGATTGAAAAGTGAATGAATGTTGTTGCCGAGAGCCAGCCAGCAGAAAACTGGCTTGTAAAACATCACCGTGTGTCCTCACCCACCACATTCACCAGATCTGGCACTGAGTGACTCCTGGGTTCTCGCCAAAGTCAAAATGATCATGAAAGGTAAACATTTTGAATCCATTCAAAACATCAAGGCAGCTGTGACAGTGTAAAGACACTCATATAGGGGAACTTCTAGAATTTGTTTAGAAAGTGGCACGAATGATGAGTATATTTGAAGTAAAGGGGAGTATTTTTAAGGGGGCTACTAGCAATGTGTCTTTTTTTACTGCAATAAATTTTTTAAACATTCACTGCATAGTTTAATTATACTTCATATATAGTTGTTTTTGCTGTGCATACATAATATGATACATAATAAATTAAACCATATGATGGTTTAATTTATAAATTAAGCACAAAAAGATGAACAATAACTAATAATAGAATTATAGCAACATACTATAATATGACCTCTTTCTCACAATGTCTTGTAGTACTTTATCCATCCTTTTTGTGTTAATTCAAGATGGTGCTTACAAAACTCTTCATAGCATCACTAGCATATTCAAGTTGCTAGCATCAGTACTTCTGTGCTTTGAGGCCATTATTAAGTAAGGTGAGGGTCACTTGCACACACAGTCAATCTGACACCAAATGACTAGGGCTGGGCTCTATGGTTACACAGCATGGGTAAGCTGGACAAAGGGATGACTCACATTCTGCAAGATTTCCTCTCTCTACTCAGAAGTAGCTGCAATTTAAAATGTATGAGTTGTTTATTTCCAGATTTTTCCATTTCATATTTTCAGACAATACTTGACCATGATTAACTGAAACACCAGAAAGCAAAACCATAGATACAGGAATCTTAGGTTTCACTTACACCAGATGTGGGCATATGGCTTGCTCTAGACGATGGGACCCAAGAGGAGGAGATTTAGGCTAAGGACAAGCAGAGCTATGAAGAGCCATCATAAGTTGTAGCCGTGTCTTCCTGTTCTCTAGTACAAGGGAGGTGGTTCCTAAATACAGGTTCCTCTTTCAGCCTGAATCTTGGGATGAAGAAGACACATGGCGCAGAGCCATGTCCACCCTGCAGTGGACTCTGATGATGACAGAGAGAGTCCCTCTCTAGGAGTAGAGCTTTTAGAAGTGAGGGTGGAGTGGGGAGGGGTCAGTTGCTGGGTGATTCCAAGCTCTCTTTCTTCACAGCCAGATGGATGACTGGACTTTTTACTGAGGATAAATACGTTGGGGAAGATAATTTTTGGGAAATGTTAAGTTTGGTGTCGAGCACGCTGAATTGAGGGGCCCGAGGGAGAAACGCATGAATTGAGAGCAGAAGTCTCAACAGGAGTTACTTGAGGCCTTGAAACTTGGTGAAATACCAGAGGGAATACATAGATGTTTGTGAAAATGAGTGTGTACGTGAGAATACACTCATGCACGTTAGCGGGGCGGAGGAGAGGAGCAGTAAGATGGGCAGGGAAAAAGGAAGACCCAGAGACCATAGGAAAAATGAGCTACCTTAACTCTCGGCACTGGAATTCGTCTCAGAAAGGGAATTGTCTTTGTTTTTCCTCTTTTGATAACAATTTATATGTATTTAAAAATATCCCTGGGAGGTAGAGTTTATCCCCAAGATAGCAGTAAGGAAAATAGGAAGATGACATGGCTTCCCTAAACATGTTTTAGCTTTTATTTTAAATTATGGTTAATAAAACCAAATAAAGCTTACCATGTTACCATTACTAAGTGTACAATTTGGTAGGTTAAGGATATTCGTTGTTGTTCAAACTCCAGGACTTTCCTATCTTAAAAAATCTGAACTGTATTTGTTAAATAAAACTCTTCATCCCCACTCCCTCCAACCCCTATCATTCTCCTTTCTGTCTTCATGGATTCTGCTGCTTTTGGTATCTCACAAAGAAGGAGTCATACAACATTTGTCCTTTGAGGGGAGTGGCTTATTTCATCTTGCATCATGTTCTCAAGAGTCCCCATGTCAGAGCATGTCAGAATTTTCTTCCTCTTAATGCTGAATAATACTTTATTACATACATATGTCTAGTTTTGTTTACTCACTCATCTGCAGATGGACATTGGGCGGTGCCTACCTCTTGCTCTTGTGGGTGGTGCCACTACAAATACACGTGTGAGAAAGTCTTTTGGAGACACGTGGGATGGGAGACGAGCCCCAAGAGCAAGATGTGAAGAGCTCAGGAGTGATGTCATCACTGCTCCATATGGAAAACAAGAAGAGTTTTGCTCCTGATTGGTCAGGAAGAGAAGAGAGGAGACCAGTCAAGTAGGAGAGATGGGAAGCGATTATCCAAGGAGGATCTGGGGTCGGGGAGAGGGAACCTGAGGTGAAGGACCAGGAAAAATTCTCCATTGTTTCATGGCCAAAGAACAGAAGATATCCAGGGGTCAATATAAAATGGATAAAGTGTTTTATTTCACCCCTCCTGTGTGATCTCTATACAGCTGATGTGTCTGAGGTGGTTTTTGGTGGAAACTGAAGAAGGGATTGACATGGAATGGAAAAAAAAAAAAAAAGGAAAAAGAGGGGGCAGAATGAGCTGTAAAACAAGAGGTGGCAGAATGAGCTGTCAACTCTCCTGTCCCAGGGTCACTGGAGGTGACCATGTGAGAGTCCCCTGGGAATTCACACATTTTGAGGGGGGATCTGGTCTTTCATAGAAAGTGCTCCAAGGGCTCTGGGTTTCTGTGGGACACAGTTAGGAGCCTTGCCTCAATCTTCACCAGACCAGAGCTTCTGCAACCTTAGGATGCCCAAGAATTGCCTGGGATCCTAATCCAGTGCAGATTTTTATTCAGCTACCTGCTGGGGGCCTGAGATTCTGTGTTTTGAACCATCTGAAGCTCACGGGTGATGGTGACACTGCTAATCTGTGGATCACACTTTGAGTTTTAGGCCTGTAGGTCTTGAAGGGATGGAAAATTACAACCCATGAAGTCTTAGCATCCCTTTCCCCACCATGCTGTTTCCTGAGAACACAGATCTGTCCTGTGATCAGCGGACAAGGCTGTGACAGGGAAAGTGGTAGGAGCCACTGCTGCCTGTCAGCCTTTCCCTCAGCCCTCCTCAGTCCATACCACAGCAGGGAATACTTCATGCTTTGGCCCAGGGTAATCTGCAGGGGGAAACCAAAGACTTGGTGCATGTGGTTGGCCTCACAACTCCTTCTCTCAGAAAGATGGAGAGAGTTGAAAAAGCATTTTCAAATGGTATTTTTCTTCAGAAAGTTCACTTCAGGGAGCCAAGCATTACTTGAGTGCTTCACTGTAAGAGGGCTGTGCGGTAAACTCCCTTGTTTTTGACAGATGTTGAAGCAGCCCAAGCCAGAGCTTAGGAAAAATGTTTTCCCCTCATATCCACCCCAGCCCCAGAGGCTGTGATAAAGTTGGCCAAATTACTTTCAGGGCAAGTCGGCTCTGGCAATCTCACGGAAACCTCAGGATATGCTGGATCTGAAGTGGGAATGGCAGCTAGAGAACATCAAACATGAGAAGAAGAAGGGAGGAGGACGTGGAGGAGGAGGAAAATAAGGAAGGGGAAGAGGAAGAAGATGAATAAGGAAGAGGAAGAGGAAGAAGAGGAGGAGGAGGAAGAGGAAGAAGAGATCTCACTGAACTGGGCCCCTGGCTGGAGCTCTGTTCCAGGAGCTTCAGGTGATAAGAGCAACCATTTACATGACGCCTGAATCTCCCTGCTAGCGACAGCCCAAGGCAGGCGGCAGCACCATGGTGCTAAATCCCCGGCCCAAGACTGCCCTTCTAGGGCTGAACACCACACAGCAGTTTGGAAACATCTTCGCTCAGGATTTCAGTGCAGCTGTCACCCTCCACAGTCACAGTGAATGAGATAGCATCACAGCTGAGCAGCACATCTCATGGTGAGTGATGTGATTAAGTCAAGTCCACAGGCCCGTCTGACAGCAGCACTGCGAGAGACCAGGGTTTCAGGTAAGGGCAGGGACGTCTTCAGATGCTGTTTATGCTTACAAGGAAGGGCACAGGCTCTGGAGTCAGACTGCATGAAATCAAAACTCGACTACTTATTAGATGTGCAGCTTTGTACAAACCCTTCAATCCCTCTTAGCCTATGTTCCCCCATCTTCAGAAAGGAGACAATGACATTACACACTGGAGAGGGGTTATTAGAAAACGAAACGAACACACTTAACCTGTGGCTTGTCCAACCTTGTCTTCTCCTATTGAGGAGGGAAAGAAAAGCATAGAGGTTGTGACTTGTCCGAGGCCACACAATGTCAGCACCATATCAAGAATGCGGATATTCTGGTGCTAAATGTAGTATTTCTTCTGTTACGTTCAATAGCTTATATCCCTGTGCCCTTCTGAGACTGAAACTCCCTGACATCCTTGTGCTGGGGGGCCTGGCCCCACACTGCTCTCCTTATAGTGGTCACCACTTCGTGTGGCCAGGGAGACACCTTCTTCCTTGAGCTCTTGCTCTACCTGTGAAGAGAGGAAGCTCAGATTATGCAGATAGCCTGAAGTCACACAACGAGTCCCGGGGCAGGGAAGGACTTGACTCATCCAAGTCTGACTCTAGTGTGTGTGCACACAGCCACATCTACCCTACAGCAGGAGCACAGGGCTTCCCCTGCACAGGCAGTTCATTGCTTGCATTACCGTCCCTTGATCATTCTCACTGGCTGCTCAACATCAGTGCAGATATGAAATTTAATCTTCCTCACTTCCCACCATAACAAAAAGAAAAAAACAAACCCCAAATACAAACTGGCCCACATATGTGTAAAAGACAGGAGACCCCCATGTGTGCCCACCACTGTGTGGGGCTTACATGTAGCACACAAGGCCTTACCCAGCCTTCCTCGCCACTCTGTGACATGGCATCACTTGCCTTGATTTTGCAGGTGGTGACCCTCAGTAGGATCCAGGAATTTGCTGAGCCCCTGGGTCAGGAGAGCAGAGACTGAGCAAGCTCCTTCCCCAGACCACGCCCAGCTTGCAGGCAGTGGGTAAGGAACACCCCAGGGGGCCTCAGTCAGATTCTTTCAGGATGTCACAACAGGCACTTGGGCTTGGGCAGGCTGGAGTCCAGCCTCCCTTAGCAGGGTGGGGAGGTCACTGGGGAGGATTGGCTGTGGTGGGGGGTGGGGGCATAGAGTTGTCCAAGGCAGCAGGCAGAGCAGGTTTCCCGAGAGTTTGGGCTGGACACAAAAGCATGGTCCAGGCAGGCTGTCAGTGTTAGGAATTCCAGCTGCTTCCCAGAGGGGCGGTCTGGCACACCGTGGGTCTGCACAGTCCAGCTCTGTGCATGCGCACACAAGCAAGACTGAGAGGAGCATGTGTCCACCAGGGTACAGCACTGAGGTGTCACAGTGGCTTTGAGAGAATCGCTGGAGACCTCGAGGGTCTCAGAGGGTGAGAGGAAAGATTTCTGAGGTCATGCGACCTGGGTCTCAACAGTTTCCATTTGTTAGCAGTGTGATCCTGGTGAGTCACTTTCATCCTCTCTCCCTGCTTCCTGTTCCTCCTCTGTGGAACGGGGATACTTTCAGAATCCAATGCAGATGTTTGTTGTGCAGGTTAAATCAATGAGAAAAAGCAAAGCAGCCTCTTACTGGTATGGACTTGGCCAAGCACCTAGAGTTGTGAGGTGCGGGTCTGGCACTCACAGCTGGGTTGTGGTGTTCTGCTACCGAACATAAATAATCTCGCAAATGGGAGACTATTTCATGCCTTTTTGTTTTCTAAGCACGAACCAAATCAGAGTACCCATGCAAACCACAAAAACACCAAACACCTCCCTCTCCTCGCTAATAGCAGTAATGGCTACTTCTTATTACATCTTTGGCCTCCTTCCTTTCTTCCATCATTCTAGATAAAACTCATTCAGATACCCATCACAGAACTATCCCTGTTTCCTGACTGCACCTGATACTGGGTAAATTTCTGCTTCCTCAGACCCTCTCCAAAATTCCTGAGCTCAAGCTCACATCCTATTCTCCATCCTTCCAAGTCCCTTGACTGAAACACCTCACGATTTCCTATCATCTGTGTTTCTCCTCATTGCAACGATTCAGTAAACTTAACTTTGTTTAAGTTTAGCTGCAGTTAAATTGCAGTTGTGTTCTGGGACTCTGGCTGGAGGGCACAGATGTAAGTTAAGAAATGGAAAGTGTGTGCAACAGACCTTGGCATGGAGAAAGTACCGCGCAAGGGATGCCAGACTACAACAGGATGGGCTGCCCAGGCAGACCCAGGAATGGGGAGTGTTGAAGACGGAAAGCGACAGGGCTTAGAGCCAGGAGACTCCAATCTAGGTGCTTACCTGTCATTCAAAATATAGGGTGAATAACTCTTATCTAAAATACTTGAGACCAGAACTGTCTCAGGTTTTGAACAGATTTCAGATTTTCAGATTAGGGATGCTCACCCTGTAATAACTAACATTATTTTACCGGATACCTCAAAACTGCAGAAAGAGAGCAAATGTTTGGCCTGGATGATGGCATCTACTTGCCGGGGTACTGCGCAGAAGTAGTTGAACCTCCATGAGCTTTAGTTTTTCTTTTTGTGAACAATAGGAAGAAGCAAAACTACCTCTCTGGTTTGTGTGAAGTGCCATTAGGAACAAGGTGGTAGGGCGAGGTTTTACCTTGGAGTTTCATACTCTGCATCAGCAGCAAAAAGGCACTGTGAACCTCAGGTTGACTCAAATCTCCTTTCCAAGCAGGCCAGAGACAATGCAAGCTTTTGGCCGCACATGCCTTATGAATGCAGGCAAGACACTTGTATGAGACTCAGTTGCTCTGGAAAATTGAGAATAAATTTAATTCCTAACCCTTCACTTGCGTTAAGGAATGAACAAGAAGGCGTTTCGAAGCTGTTGTGAGCTATGCAGGAGACATTACCAGACTCTCTGCCCCCTCCTGCACAGTGGTCTCTCACTTGGGGACCAAGTGCTCCATGAAGGCTGAGCTATTGGCCATTGCCAAGGTGTTTGTCCATGTGTTGGTATGAATTATCCTTCTGTAAGGCCAAATGCATGTTAGATAAGGTGTAGGCTGGAGAGCCCTGCATTACATAGGTTTATAGGAAAGAGAAGTTTATTTGTCTCTTACTCAATACTCATTAAAGTAGTCAGGTTCATTGGGTGCCTCTGCTCTACAAGGCATCTACTAAGTGTCTTCCAAGTTGTTTCTATGCTTTTCCTATAGTGCTGTCTTCACCTCTGGTTTAGGCTAGGATACTGTAAATCTGAGTTTGAATCTGTAGGAAAGAACAAAAAGCAAGTCCTGCATAAGGGACTTTGGTTTTAAAGAGGTGACGTTGAGGTTTCACATATTGCTTACCCCCAGTCACCTTCCCCACTGCAAGGAGGGTAAAGTATGTAGTCTCTAGCTGGGGGACCAGGTGTCCGGCTTCAATTGGAGAATATTATGTATCCTAAGCTCTGCAGCAGGAATAGCAGAAGCAAGGAAGCATCTGGGAAATGAATACTGATCAGTTCTCCTACTGGGTTGCCAAGTCTGAGCTTAGCTCCCTACTGAGTAAATATCTGGGTGAAAAGAGAGGTATTATTCAAATGTTCAAATTGCATAATGCAAAAAGCAAATATTTGGAACCATCCCAGCCAATCTCCAAGTTGTTTTGTTTCCTGTTAGATCTTGGCACTGGATAGATAGAGCCTAGACCATGTGACTTACTATGTGAACACTCATGCACACCCACACACATGTAGGCAGTTGCTGTGCATATGTGTACAGAGGCACACACACACACACACACACACACACACACACATTTAACATGCATAGACCCTAGCTTTTGTATACCAAAGAAATGTCAAGACAAAATTCTCCCTCTTTTCAGCATGATGCTGAACATAGTAAAGTCTTAGGATCCACAGGTTTGGTACATATTCTACCAAATTTGGTACCAGAGATTCAGGAATCTACTGTAACTCTGGTAGGTAATCCAATTTCTCCCGACTTCTGCATCCACTTTTGTAAAACAAGTGTAATACTGCCTGGTTTGACAGATTGTTTTGAAATTAAATAAAATGTCATTTTTATTTGCTTGAAATATGCTTTAGGTGTAATTGGTACATAATAAATATTAATTATTATTTTCTTATTGTTAGGAGACTGAAAACTAGAGCAAGGTAATAGCAAATTAGGAGTCTTCCATATTTGGTATTTTCAAGCATACCATCTACATGAATAGTGTTTGTATAGTTTACTGATTTTTCCAAATGATGCTCTGTCCATTTTGTGAGGATCTAGATCAAGAACAAGAGCATTAGCAGCAGCATAGAAGGTCCCTTATTATCCCTGCCGTGGGAAAACTTATATAACTTAAACTAATTCTGCTTTTGTTTATTTAACATGTAGAATCACATACAGATGTTCTTATGTATGGCTCTGTTTGAGAAATTTATGATACAGGTTGTTTGTACTTGCAGTTTGGTCATTCATTTCACTGCCGCACCATCAGTATTCCTGTGAATATCCCATGACTTATCCATTATGCTGTTGGTAAGTATCTATTGTTGCTGAGTTTTGACTATTCTCAAGAATGTTTCTGCCAACAACATTCTTGCATGTGTCTTTAGGAATGCATTTGCACTGGACATGTGCCTGTGAGTGGAATTTCTGAGTTTAGGATTTGCAAAGTTTTGCAAAGTAGCCAAAATATCCTTATTTTAATTGGTAAGAACACAAGAGGACTTGCGTGTTTCCATCCTTTCCCAATCTCTCCTTTAATGGACCTATGCTTCCTGGAACCCAGGAGTTTTACTTCTACTCTTTGGAACCAGTAGATCATGGGCAGAGAGATATAACAGTTATTTATTGCTATATTTTTAATTCACTTCAAATAAAGTAGCCTAAAAGAAAAACTCATATTTATTTTTTCTCACCATTTCTGTGGGTCAGGGATCTGGGAGTAACTTGGCTGGTGGTCCAAGCTTGAAGTCTGCAATGACATTAACTCAAATGTTTGCCTGGGCTGTGGCCATCTGAGAAGCTGGATGGGGCTGGCTATGGGGGATCCACCTTCTATGCCTTGGAAATTGATGCCGGCTATTGTCACAGGCCCCCGTATTTCTCTACGTGAATCTATGCACAGGGCTATTTGTGCATCCTTACAACATGGTGGCTGCCTTCCCCCCAGGTGAGCAGTGCTAGAGCCCAAGGAAGACATTTCCTTGTACATGACCAACACATCATCCCTTTCGCAGTATTTTATTGGTCACCTATGTCATCTTTAGTTTGTTAAGGAACTACACAAGGGCATGGAAAGTAAAGATGTTGACTACCATAACACAAAACTGTTTGGACAGCAAATAGACTTTTTCTTTGATCATCCAAACTGTAGTTAATTAACACAGGAAATAAGTACATTTTAATGCATTAGGGGAGAGAAGAGAGAATATAAAGAATAGGTAAAATCTAGGGAGAAGGGGAGACTTATTACATCAAGCAGACAAGAGGCAGAAGAGTATCTAAGTGCAATCACTGAAAACAATTAGGGGAAGATGGTAAATAGAGGCTACAATTGCTTTTCTTTACCTAATAATTAGATTATCGTTTTTGTCCATGAAGGATTCACTCTGGCATTATTTGGATGAAAAGAATAGACCGAAATGTTCTCCAACTCTCTCATAAGATGTTTAACTTACCACATATTCACCTCATATTTAATGTCCAGCAAATGCCAAGTGCTGTTCTAGAGGATGATGGTGGCAGGACAGGTGCAGAAATGAGCAAAATGCACAAATGATAACATAGGGAAGGGGAATAGGGAGCCTCATACTTATTGTGTATCTACTGCATTCTAGTGTATTTATATTTATCGCCTAATTCCTGTAGCTACTCTACATGGGGACAGTATGGTTCCCACTTTGCAAATAACTAAACTGAGTCGAGCGCTGATGTAGAGTTGGAGCTGTGAAGTGGTGATGCATCGCAAAGTAAAAAGTGCTTAAACACCAGAGAAAAGAACACATCCAGTGCAAAGGCAGGACTTTGCTTGGTCGAGAAGAGAGGACTGCAAGGCGGGCGTAGGGTTTCAGCTGGATCTTGGCGGATGAGTAGGAGACATGGGAAAAGACCGTGTTGAAAGCAATGAACATAGAAGTGTGAAGATAGGGATATTGGATATTAACAATAATGTTCACAGAGAAACTCATAAAGACAAGAATATATACTGTGACTAGAGGATGTGCAGAAGGAAAAGAAGAGGCTGAGAGGGTTGAAAACGTAGAATTGGAGCAGATGAATGTCAGACAGATGCCACATTTAACAGTTCCTAGCACAACAAAGTTTAAGAAGGCCAGGTTTCCATTTTCACAAAAGCGTGTGAGCTCCTTTCCATCAGCTTGGATAATGTCTTCTTCAAGGGTATTTAATATTTAATTATACAAGTACTTTCACATACAGCGAAAAAATATAGATTAATAAACTTTATGATTACTTAAATTATTGAATAATTAATGACAAATATCATTGTTTTTATTTGAATCTAATTGTTTTCCCAATGGTCCTGTGTAAAGGCCCAGGGATTTAGCTCAGTGGTTCTACCACCTGTCTTGCAAGCACAAGGTCCTGAGTGAAGAAGATGAAGAAGGAGGAGGAGGAAGTGGAGGAAGAGGAAGAAGAGGAGGAATGTATTGAAGACCACAGAACTTTAAATACTCCGGTTTCTCTTTAGGTCATATAAATCTTTCGCCTTTTACCAAATGGTCCTGTGTTAGAGGCGTGGTCCCCAGCTGATAGGAGGTGAGGTCATTGGGGGTCCAGGAATGGGCCCTTAGGATTCAGGGGATAGCACTGTGGGAGTGGTGGGGAACTCAGGAGGAGGGCCCTGATAAGAAAACGGAGGTTCTTGGGGTATGCCCTCTAGAGGACAGCAAGGCCTAGCCTTTCCTGTTTCTCTTTGCTGCCCTGCCTTGCTCTATCATATGTTCCCTCCCAAGGTATCCTACTTCTCCACAGGCCCAAAGCAAGGGTACCAACTGATCATGGACTGAACTCCTGAAATCATGAGCCCAAATAAGATTTTCCTCTATACAAGTTGTTATGCCAGGTATTTTGTCATAGTGGTAAAAAGCTAACACAATCAATGTACTGTAAGTTATTAAAACTTGGGCAGTGAGAGCCTCAAAATGAGGGGCCAAGAGAGGGCTCAGAACTCCATTTTAGATATGAGACAGACTAACACAAAAGACAGCAAGATAACCTAATAGTTCTACAGTCAGTTTGAGGTGAAAGTACTCCCAGCAGGCTGAAGGGCTATTATTTTCCAGAAAAATCAAGTGTCTTACAGCTTGAAGAGGCCTAAAGGATTAGGCCATTATTCCAGTATTTTTTGTTTGTTTTTTTTTTTGGTACCGGGGATTGAGCTCTGGTCATTGCGCTTGCAAGGCAGGCCACTGAACCGCTGAGCTAAATCCCTGGCCTATTATTCCAGTTTTGTAGTTCACTTCTATCTGGGAAAACTGGGTCCAAGAAGTAGGAATGACTTTTTTTTCTGAAAGCCAGATCCTTCTGATATATGTCAGCCTTGTAAAAGGCACAGAATATAATACCTGATCCCAAGAAGGCTATATGTTGGGAGCACTGTGAAGGTCATTATGTGTGGGACAGAGCTGTTATGAGGGAAATTGTCCCCACCACATTTTTGAGTTGAGATCATAACTCTCAGTATTTCAAGCTTGACCTTCTCTGGAAATATGACCAGCGCAGATGCAACCAGTTAATATGAGATCACACTGGAGTAGAATGGGCCCCAAATCTAATGTACTACTGTCTTTATTAAAAGAGAAAGTTTATGTGCAGGGAGAACACCACATCAACACGAAGGCAGAGATTTGAGTCATGCATCTCCAAGCCACAGAATGCCAAAGATTTTCTGAAAACCACCATAAACTGGGAGGGAGGTCTGGAAGAGCTTCTCCCTCACAGCTTTCTAAGGGAATCAACTCTAACCTTGATGTCAGACTTCCACCGCTGGGACAATGAGACAACACCTTTCCATTATTTAGGCCACTTGATGTGCGGTACTTTGTAATTGGCAGTTCTAGGAAACTGATACAATGGCTGTAAGAAAGATCATAAAGAAGCCACAGGAAGTAGGTAGTGTGGACGAAGAAGCATACATTAATGAACTAATTAAGCTATGGCTTAAAGCATTCTAACAGTAAGGTGTGTGTTTGAGACCTCAGTTGGCCACGGAGCATGTAGAATTGGAATCACACAAGCAAGCTCCTTGCTTGAAGTGTCCTCTAGATAGGCACGTAACAGGAGTACATGTTAAGGGGATGAGACAGAAAGTGGCTTGGATGTAGAAAGTGATATCTGAGCCAGGCCTTGAAGGATGAGTGTGTTTGTTTGCTGTTTGATTAGTGGAGCTAATTATTTCTGCCACTTGAAAGAGTTCCCTATAATCTCTTACCTGGCCTACGTAGCTATCAAAGGGACAAAACCACAGCCTTGCTAAAATTCCACAATCCAATAAGTCACACAAATAGCCCTAACAGCTCAAGCTAATTTTTATCGTCTCCTGGACTAGTTGGCCTCTGTTTGTAGGAAAAATAACAACAGAGATGCTGACCTCAGGCTGTTCAGGCCCAAGTCCCTCTGGAGCATCAGATTCAAGCAGATTCAAGAACTAGATTCAGAAACTCACTCTGGTGTGTGGGGGGTCTTCCTAGTCTAGATGCCCAGACCTCTCTGCAATGACTGTGTTTTTCTATGTACTAAAGACAACACAAATAAGCTTTTCTTTCCCAATGTTGCATTCTCAAGAAGCCAAACCTTCAGCAAGTCATTAATATGTTGATGTTTTGAAGGGCTAGGCTTCCAGGTTCTGAAACAGGAGCCAGGCTTTCTGGCCTTGGTTGTGAGCTTTCTTGGCTCTCCCATGTTAAGGCCCTCCAGGCTCCTAACTTTTACCTCCCGAAGGCCATTTCTCTGAGCAAAGTTCGTAAGGAGCATTGCAAAGAATGCAACCAACTGCATTTGGAGCCACATATGCCTTTGTGGGCTCATGTTAAAACTGCTGGGGAGAAGGGGCCTCTCCTGTCTCCTTTTACCTCCCCACTGGTCTAATGCACTCTCTGAAATTCCAATGAGATGATGAACCTATTCATTTAGGTTCATAAGGGAAAATATGGAACAGGATGGGCCAGGACACAAGCCAGTAATCTGGAAAGCCTTTGGGCAAAGCATATGTCTTCATCACCCCAGTCCCCAGGGCTTTCTCATGGGATTTCATCAGGCTCCATTAATTTAAGCTGTTACCTGTCTGGCCTCTCTAGATGTTCGTTCTGGTAACTCTTGCTCAGCTCCTCTGTGTATATGGTCTGACACTGCTTGGGTGGAGCTACTTCAAGATTTCATCTCCAGTCCATACCTTTCTCTTCAAGCTTCTGACTCTTCTAATTGCTTATTCCCCAGTGCCTCATCCTTAGTCAATTCATCATCATCCCTCACAAAACTACCCTTTCCAGGATTCCTTTATCTAGTCCCCTACGTCAGAGCCTGAAAAGCATCCTTGACCCCTCCTTTTCTAGCATATCCAATTAGCCGTGAAGATCTGTTTGTCCTTCCTAAAGGTCTTTTAACTATTCCCCTTTTCAGTATTACACTGATTTGTGACTATATCATGTTTTACTTAAATTGTTATAACAGTTTCCCAAAGGGTCTCTCTCCTATTGGCTCATTTCCATCCAATCCATTCTCTACTTAGTCAACATACTATTTTTTTAAAATGTGAATCTTCAGTCAAAAAAAAAAAACCCCCACTAGAAATGGAAGGAAACTATTTCAACACAATGAAGGCTTCATAGGAAAAGCCTGTAGCCAACAATCATACTCAAAAACTGAAAGCTTTTCCTCTAAGACAGGTAGCAAGACAAGGGCGCCTGCTTTCACTGCTTCTATTCAGTACAATAGTGAATTCCTAGCTAGGGCCATAAGGCAAGAAAAACGAAGGCATTCACCTAGGGAATTTTGAAGTAAAACTGCATGTCTTTGCAGATGATATGATCTTATATCTAGAAAACTCTTAAGATCCCACAAAAGCTTTTAGAACTGATAAATGAATTAGCAAGGTTGCTAAATACAAAATCCACACACAAAAATCAGTTGCATTTCTGTACATTACCAATGAACAATCAAGAAAGAAAAGTAACAAAGCAATTCAATTTCTAAAAGCATCAAGCAAGAATAAAACAAGAATAAAATTAAGCAAGAAAACAAAATACTTGTATACTGAAAACTATAAAACATAGCTGAAAAAAATTTAAAAAGGCACAAATAAATGGGAAACATTCTGTTTTGGTCACTGAAAAGATTTACTATTGTTAAGAGGCTAAAACTAGTCAAGGCAATCTATAGATTTAATGTAATCCCTATTAAAATCTCAATAACATGTTTTTGCAGAATTAAAAAGTTTTTCTCTAAAAACTCCCGCTGAAATTCATATGGCATCTCACTGGACCTGACTAACCCAAACAATCTTGAAAAGGAAGAGAGCAAAGTCAGAAGAGATCTCAACTTTTTGAATTCAGAACTTACAGCAAAGTTAGAGTAGTCAAAACAGGCAATTACTGGAAAAGGCATAAAGGTGTAGAACAAAATAGAGGCCATAAATACATTTGCATATATAGCCAAGTGACTTGGATACCTATGGTAGGTAACTTCCATGTTAATTTGAAGGATTAAGAAATGCCTAGATTTAGCTCAGGGGTGCTGCCACCTGCTTCACAAACGCAAGGTCCCAAGTTCGATCCCCAGTACCAAACCAAACCAAACCAAACCAAACAAACAAAGAAAAAAGGAAGGCCTAGTGGATTCATGAGCACAGTTCTGAGTGTGTCCTTGGGTGATTTTGCTACACTCTGAAGAGGAAAGACCTGTCCCAGAAGTGAGTGGCACCAACAAATATACATGTAACCTGGATGGAATGAAAAGGGAAAGAAGAAGTCTTTCCTTTTGCACCTTGAAGGAGGGTCCAAGTCTTCATCATTGACCTTGGACATTTTTCTCTAGTTCCCTCAAGTTTTTGGGGGAGACCTTTCGGTCTTCCAACTCACGCTCTGAAACATTCCGACAACTACTGGAGACTGAAATTTGAAAGCCAGAGGGCAAGAATTCTGGGCCCTAGTCCTGGCACTGTTTATTTAAACTTCCACAAATAAAATTGTCTTTCTGGACTTTAGTTTCTTCGTTAGTAAATGAGGACTGCAGGACTTTGCTTTCTAGCTTATTAGGTGCTTTAAAAGTTAAATCAGCCCATGAAGAGTAGAGTGGAGGAACAAAGCATATTCATACAACGAGTATTATATAGCAGTAGGAATGACAAACGACAGTTGCATGCAGCGCTGTGGATAACACAAACATCACGTTGACAAAAGAATCCAGATATGAAAGCGTGTAACACTGCATGTCTATGCATACAGAAAGTACAACAGTGGACACAACTGGTCTCAACCTGATGCTGGCTTGGAAGGTGAACAGTGTCAGACATATGGGCAGAGGCATAATTGGGCTTCTGGGCTTTAGTAGCATTTTACTTGATCATTTGAGTATTCATTACTAAGAGTTGTTCAGCTAACAGAAACATAATGAGCCATACCTTTCTCATATGCACATATTTCTGTATGTATTATGTACTTCAATATGAATATTTTAAGCATAAGACAAATGAAGGCTACAAAGCATTAAACACTAAACAGTGAAAACATACAGCAACAATGATTATCAATATATAAACATAGATGTATGTGAATGGGTACACACATGTATGTAAATAAAACTTACAATTCCTTCTGCCACAGTTATGATGGCAAATATTTTACACATGCTATCTCATTTAGCATATAGAGAAATTCCATTTTACAGAAGAGGAATCAGACCACAGAAAATGGGAAATGTGCTTAAGGTCAATTTGATCAAGGGCAAAATGTGACTTCTCAAACTCAGGCTTTGAGGCAACTCAAAATAAGCACTAGAGAAAAGGAAGTCTTTAAAACCCGAACAGTGTTAACTCTGAGGACTTGGACATGTTTCTTATTTATTTTGTGGATTCAGTTTCCTCGCTTTCGCATGCAGATACTAATACCTAATTTCTGTACGTCACAGATGGTGAATTCCCAGCTCTGCGACATGGGGTCCTCACCCTCCGGGGCTGCACAGGTACACACAGGAGAGCCAGAAGGTGAGAGGCAGTGGGGAAATGTGAAATGTGCTCTGGAAATGGAAGGTAATGAAAATAAACAAAGAGAGGGGAAATAAAAATGAAGGTAGACTGCTTATGAGAAATGGGTGGGTGAGAAAGGTTTGGGAAACCATTGACAGGAAAAGAATGATTAACATGTGAGTCATGCCAATTACCTTTAAAGACAGTTTTCCACTGTTCACAAAGGCAGCATGGTACATTGGAGAGAGTATTGAGTCTTAGTACAAATTTCACAACAGCATATCCACGGCTGTGGATGTAAATGTCATGTAAATGTTTGCAGTCTGTAGTTCTCTATCTGTTAGACAGTGCTATTAATACCTACCTGACTCTTTTGAGAGAATGGCATGAAAGCATACGGATGTTTATAATAAATAGCAATGATGAGAGCAATAGAAGCATTACTGCAGTTTAAGAAGTCAGTTTAAAAAGTAAGATGCATTGGGCTTTTTAGGAATAGAAGAGTACGTGGAAATTTTTTCAAAGTTCATATTTCTCAGCCTTTTAAATTTGTCCTTACCCTAAAAAAAAAGAGGATGGCTTCCCTGAAGTATATGTACGGCTTCCTTGGACTCCACAAGGTTAGAAGCCTCCCATCTCTCATGATTGAACACTTCCAAGACATTGGATCATTTCCTGAACTTCATTTATTTAGTAACTAATCTTTTATTGCCTTCCCTCTTTTAAAGGCAGCCAGTCTCACTCCCACCTGCATCCCCTTTCAAGGTCTCACCTCTTGAATCACTTGGATAATACTCAGACACACCACGAACCATTGAGATGGAGAGCTGATAAGTGAAGGTCATTTTTTTCCCCCTAACCATCTACTTCTTGGACGATTTTCAATAATCTCAGCAAATCACTCATGTCATTCTCCTGGGCCACCTCATTAATATTCCCAGTCAACAGGTTTCTTTTGGCTCTTCTGTCCGGGAAGGACGGCTTTCCACGGCCCCAGGACTCCAGGAGAATTAGTCTGTACCTGAAATTCCCACAAAGCCCTCGACTGCAAGATTCACGTTTCCTGAGCTGATGATAAAGGTCTATCTCTGAGGCATGATTCTGTGCCACACACGGAACCTGTATCGTTGTGGTTAACCCTCACAAAGCCTACCTGGGCATGCTGGCTTGTCCATGTAAAGATGGGCACAGCTAGGTCCAGGAGAGTGTGGTTGTGTGAGCAACCCCGCAAACCTAGTGAATACGAGTCTCTGGGGAGAACCCGGGGCTTTAACACCCCCATACCCCCTCGTGATTCCAATGCAAGCTAGGGTTTGAGAAGCACCTTGTCAAGTTCACAGGGCTAATTAAGTGGCAAAATAAGGCTTGGAAACCACTCTGGCCAATTCTTAAGCCGGGGTCACAGGGTTTTCGAATAAGATGAGAGGGGTCCCCAAAATCTGAAGGTTCAAAGTAAAATTACCTCATATAACAAAGACATCTGTTGTTTCTTACAGTAAGATGTGCAGAGACAGCTTAGCTCCAGCATTGGTTTAATTAAGTAAATCAGTGGCTTTTTGGCTACAGCTCAGCAGCATCTCTTGGCTTCCTCTTCATGGTCAGAAGAGGACTGTAACAACTCCAGGTTTCACATTTAGTTTCTTCAGTGTCTGGGATCTGGGGAAAGAGTGGGAGAAAGGCTGTGTCTTCTTCTGTGTCTGTGTGAGTGAGCACTCTGTTTTTTTTCCCCAAAGAGCCATTTCCCTCAAGAGAAATTCCCAGGACTTCATCACAACACAGTTCACTCTCAACACAGTGGGTGCAAGTGCTGGTCAGAGCCATGGGTCTGAGTCAAGAATGAGTGAAAGCCTCAGGAGAACCACCACCAAGGTGCCAGTATTCAGATTTCACAGAAAAGGACACTGAAGCTGGGAGGCATTGCGTGCTGGCCCAAGTCCTGGCCCATGAGTGACAGAGTCAAGTCAAGTCCATGACCTTGCTCCGTCACCCACCGGGGTCAAGGCAGGGTGAACTATAGTAACAGCCAGGGCAGCGTAACTCAGGAAGCGCTTGCCTTCTACCAAGAGGCATCACTTCACTTCTTTACTTCCTTCACTGCGTCGTTGGCATCTCTGGAAGTCTTCCAGCCAACATGCTGCTCACTGGGAGACATGCAGACCGCTGTCTAAATACTCATAAGTCACCTGTCTAAAACTAGGAGAAAACATAAAATAGAAAAATCAAAACCTTGAAGGCAGAGTCTCGATTTGCATCAGAGAGGTGACCCAGGCCATGCTGAAGTGAGGAACAGGTTGAACAACTGTACCTTTTGAGTGGAACCTGAATTTTACTTGCTAGAAGAAAAACTTGAATTACCACATTACAGGACTGAGAGGCATCTTTAGCTGAAGTTTTTCTGGTCTTTTATTTCACACATCAATTGTCAGTGATGCTGTAAGAATAACACGGCTAAAGAGTGGCAGAAAAAAGACTCAAATGCAAATCCTTGGACTCCTATGTTAGGGATTATCAGAAGTTTTTATTTCTAGAGCTTGTTGTATATAAAGTGCCAAGTAATTTGCTCTCACAAAGCAAAAGGTGTATGATCTCCTAAGACTGAATGCATTGCAGGGGTGTGGAAAAAAAGGAGCAAGTCTCTGAAGACTGGGATTTTTCCTGAGCCTGCCCATGGGGAACAGAAATTTTCAAAGTTGAATCAAGGTAACAACCAATCTGGCATTTGAGTCAAAGGTGAGCTGTACATTTCAGGAACAGGAGGGCATCGTGCAAGTTCTGTCATCTCCTCAATAAAGCAAAGAAGAAAACTGGGCTCAGACCTAGCTGTCATACACTGCCCAGAACATAGCAGAAAAGCATGGGTTTAAAAATATGGGTTTAAAATATCTGGGGCAAAGAAAAAGTATGTAGCCTGCTAGAGTGGTATAGGATGGGTGACAGCAGATGGACGTCTACCAGGTGGGCAGCAGATCATGGGAAGCACTAGTACCTCCCCCAACCCCTTTCTGGAGAAGGGACCAGTGGTGTTTGGTGTAAGCATAAAGGAAAGTTCAGAATTGAGATCCTACACTGTCTAGTGCCTAGGTTTCTTCCCCTGTCTAATGACAAATGCTGTGAGGATCAACCAAGGCCATGTCATAAAACACATTGCACAGTTCCAGGCACATGGTGGACGTTTTACTCATGACCACATGTCCACCCCTTTAGTCTTGCTCTGCTTGGTGTAACTTGTGGTCTCTGTGCCCCCTGTCTAGGTGCTGTTTGGATCTCAGGACCCATTATATTTTCATGTGGAATTAAAAATTTCATTCTCATATTGAGAGTTTTAGACCTGAAGAAGCAGGGGTCTTGCTGAGGACAGAGGTCAAAGGGTTGAAGGCAGAGTGGGTGTTTGGACTCTCCATTTGATGCCTGCTCCTTGGCGTCAGTGTGGTGTGCCTGGGATGCCGGTTGCCATGACCACCTAATTATTTCCTCTAGGTCTGACCACCACGGCGAATTGAAATGCTTGCCAAACTCCCAGCCAAACAAGCAGCAGATGTTCAATTTGAAAAAACATATCTTTCCTGAACAATAATGTTTGGTTTCCTGTCAATCACACCGAGCCACCCACAGGAATGGGGGCAGGGAGAGGCAGGTGGGCATGGAGGAGGAAGCACAGAAGCACTGGCCACAGGACGGGGACCAAGGTAGGGACTCTGTCTTCTCCTGGAACCTTTCAGGAGATGCTCCTGGCTGACACGATGTACTGGTTCATTTCTATCGTCACTCTTTATGTTGACTGGCCTTGGGACAAGCTCTGCCACCTAACAGCAGAGAGGGCAAGAAGTGTAGAGGACAAGTGTGGGAGTCAATACCACTTTTGCTTCTGACTAGCTTGGCAACATTGTCCAAGTTCACTTCTCTGAGGTTTAGGGTTCCCTATACACAGCGAGGGTGATAATACCTTCCTCAGAGAGGGTGAAATTAAAGCAAAAAGCATGAGGACTTAACACAGTGCTCAGGAATTTAGTCATTCTGTTATAGAGATCAGCTATAAATTTGTTTTAAAATCCAAGCACAGTCTAATAGATCCAGTCTTCCCCCATGTACTGTATTAGTGACTCACTTGAAGTACAGAATCTCATCCAAACAAAAGGAAATTACTTAGTATAATGTCGTTATTTTATTACAGAGGAAATTAAGATCCAGAGAGGTTGAGGCACAGCTAGTTAACAGCTAATTAAGAGCTGGGCTAGTTTTAGAATTCCAGAATCCTAAATCTAAGCCAGGGCGCTTTTCTCCCCAGCATCCAATAATGCATAAGAAAGAGAAAGAAGGAAGAAAATCAGGACTTATTCAGCATCTACTATTTACAGATATTTTTCATGAAACATTTCATTTAATACTCATGGACAACAGAATATAAGACATTATTATTGCCATTTAACAAATGAAGGTACTCGAAGGTAAACTCAAAAGAGCAAAGAGAGTGTCTTTCTTATTCCTTCGTCTTTAGCTAGCAGAACAGTGTCTGGCACATGGTAGGTGCCCAATAAATAGTTGTGAATGTGCAGGGTGAAATAATGTGACAAAATCTGATCACTAACAAACTGTAGATGTAGGACTTGAAATACAATCTGGCTCCCAAGCCCATACTCTTTTTTGGAGCTGGCCCGTGTATTTTCTAAGACAACAGATAAATCTGTTTACTTCCAGAATGCTCAGTCTTCATATTTTGGTAGTGGAAAGTATTTTGTGGTTAAAAACATCAGAAAAGAACTAGAAGTAGTTATAAGACTGAGGGGAGTCATTATAGAAGTAAGGAGTGTCTCGTGGAACCTAATCACAGAGACCCAGTGAGCCTGCCGCTGGCCTAGAGCTAGGAGCTCAGTCCCATTTGGAAAGCATTTTCTCCTTGGTGTCTGCCTGCTCTTCTGTATCTTTCCTGCCTGCTCTCCCTTTCCTTCTGAAAAATAGTCTCCACCCCTATCTGCAATTCTATGTGAGAAATTCAACTTCCAGAAAAGAAACCGACTTTGGAGCCCAGTTCAAGTTGCTTGCAGAACAGATGTGATTGGTCACATTCTGCTCTGATTCCAGGGCTGTAACCATTCATCCTGGCCAGGGGAAGATCAGAGAATATGAACTTGGCTTCTTGGGATTGATCCCTGTACATCATGTGGATGATAGAGTAGGGAAAGTCTAAGAATACTGGGGTTGAAGAAGAACCCCAAAGACATCAAATGCTCTTCCTGAGACATTAAGTGCTGGATTCAGGAGTCAGCAAGGCAAATGGGCATCCCTGCCCTTACTACAGTTTGGTCTTGCATTCATTTGATATAGGGCAGACTTAGTTTAGAGAAAGCTGGCTCAGTCGGTGCCCTTGGAAGTCGAAAGCCTTACTTCTTCAGTTATGTCAGGTCTCCTATACCCTTCTAATGAGTACCCCTTTGCCTAATCTTATTTGAGATGGGTGTTCGTTATTACCAGTTGATGGAATACTGACAAGTAAGTCAGGGAGAGGAACAGCCCCTCCATCAGCTCCCCAATGCTGCAGCTGACAGAGTCCCACTGTAAACTGGCTGGCTTGGGGCCGACTAGGGAGTCATGAGGACAGACAGTGAGGCAGGATATTAGCACTTCTTGGTGGGGAGCAGAACATCAATAGTTTAAAGAATTACTGGCCATCTACTAGAATTCAGAACATTGACCACAAAATAATTACTTATTTCCAAACTTTAGTTACTGCTGGTAGAAAAATGTTAAATGGTGTTGCACTTGGCAGTTTCTTCAGGTAAGTAGATCTGGGCCAGTCTTATAAAAAACAGAGAATAGCTGGACTGGTTTACAGCACTGTTGAAAGAATTTGCTTCTTTCTACCTGCAGTTATTTAGAAAATCTGAACCTGATGAATCAGGAATCAAATGCCTTAAGAACACAGCCTAGCTGGGAATTTAACTCAGTGGTTTCACCAATTGCCTCGAAAGTGTAAGGTCCTGAGTTCAATCCCCGGTATAAAAAAAAAAACAAAAAAAAAAACCAAGAAACAAAAACAGCCTTGCTCGCCTGGTATATTGGCACCGCCTATAACCACAGTACTCTGGGAGGTGGAGGCAGAGAGACTGCAAGTTTGAGCTTAGCCTAGGCAATTTAGTGACTTAGAAAGACCCTGCCTCAAAATTTAAAAGGATTATATATATTCCAGCCTGAAAGTTAGCACACCAAACAGGATCTTGCGGATTCAAAAGAGTCGGGGGAACTTGAAGCTCAGTTTTCTTCTGAGTGATTCTTCTATGGGTTTCCTTTCTGAGAAATTCAGAAACACACAGGAGGAGAAATAAGGACGTGTGCAGAGGAGCTGCATGGTTAAAAAGATAAGCTTTGCCTCACTGCTCCGGCCTGTTGTCCGAATTCAGGGGCAGAAGCCAATGCACTAAGAGTTAGGAGACACAGAGTTCCCAAGGCTGACATTAAAAACTGTTGTTGCCAGGTGCGGTGGGGCAGGCCTGTAGTCTTGGCACTTAGGAGGCTGAGGCAGGAGGACTGCCACAAGTTCTAGGTCAACCTGAACTACATAGCTACAGCCTGTCCCCAAAACAAAACAAAACAAACAAATCAAACAAAGCATAAAAACTGTTGTTAAAAAAGAAGGGTCCAAACTAAAAAAAAAAAAAAAATTTTTTGGCCCCATCACTGACATTGGCTTCTAGTAACCCGAGTCTTCTCATGGTCTTTCCTGCCACCTTGTACCACCAAGAGAAATGCACAAGCCTGCCTGTTCAACCCTTAAAACAACAGGAGTGCATCGGATGGCACATCCGCTAGAGCAGAGTTCTCCATTCTGGAGTCCTCCTGGAGGGTGGGGCCCAGGCAGACAGATGATTGGCTGGGAGCACAGACTTCCCTGGCCACTCAGTTCCTCCACTCTCTCTGCAGGGTCTCCTTACGCTGGCTTCCCTGATCCTGCCACAGCGAGTACTGGAGTCAGGTGCATCATTTGCTCTCAGGCTCCACCATCTCCAGATGCTACAGCCAGCTGTGTGCAAGAGGAGGCATCGCCCTTACCATGTCACAATGTTTTTGAGTTTCACCTGGCCTGCAACAACTAGGAAACACCGATGAGTTTCTACTTATATTTCTACCTGTATAAATATCACTGCAACTTAAGCAAGGGGTCTCCACTCAGATTTTCCTTATGGCTCTTTGTAATCCACTGCTTTTCCAATTTCACTGCCTTTCCCAGGGAGCTAATGTCCTTTCTATGACCATTGGCCCACTTGCATTTTTGAGAATTTTATGTAGTTACAATCATATCGTTTGTACTCGTTCACTGTCTGCCTTCTTTCACACCATTATTCTGAGATGCATTCAACATGAGTGGATCAATATTTTGTTACTTTGTATTTATAGTATTCCATTGTATAGACACTCTTCTGTGTGGCAGCATGAGAGCCCAGCTGCTGTACATACCCAAGCCCATGTGCTCAGGTAGGCAAGTTAATTTAAATAAAGCTCCAGCAATGCGATGGCTGCTTGTACAGTAGATTTGTGTTTGGCCTTTTAGGAAACTGTCTCACAGTTCTCCAAAACAGCTGCTCTGTTCTACATTCTCACAGGCAATGCCAGAGAGTTCCAGGTGCTCCACACAGGTCTTACTGAGGCTTGCTAGGACCCGTTTTTTTAGCGTCAGCCTTTCTGGTCTGCCTGTAGAGGCATTTCATTGTCACTCTAAGCAGTGTCTTCCTAGCAAACAGCAAGGCCATGCATTGTATGTGCTTACTTGCCATCCACATTTCTTCTTTGTTGAAATGTGCTTTCAGACGTTTTTCCCTGTTGTTTTGGTGTTATTTCGTTACGTCATTGTTTTGGTCGTAGTTCTTCCCTCTGGAGTGGCTTACTTTGCTTGGGGAGGACACTCCACACATTGGAGCACAGAACAGGGAAAAAGGCACAGGTTTGGAAATGGGGCAGCGATGTTTGAACTTAAATTCTGTCTCTGCTACATAAAAAACTACGTGCCCTTGAGGAACTCAGTAGATAATCCTGAACCGCAGTTCGTTAGCCTAGGCCTGGTGAAATGATTTCCTGGTGTATCTCTGAGAAGTAAACAGATCACTCTTATTATATGAGCGGCCCCAGAGGATGCCAACCTTTGGCAAGTCAATGTCCTAAAAGGAGTTTACTTGTAAGACTTTTGATTATAATTATTTTTAGGCTTCCCTGAGGGCCAGAGAGTCATGGGAAATAATATCTGGAATTGCACCTTGGTTACGATTTGCTTTTTTAGTTTTTCTCTTCCTTTCTCTACATTAATATGCAGCTTGCACAAGAGACTTAGAATCCACAAACGTGCTCGACACACTCCAGTACCACCCTGCCTCAGTTCTACTCGCCTCTTGCCAAGGGTTCAAGAACCCTCTGGTTCAGTGGCTTCTCTTCTTGGTCCTCTTGTTTGTACAGTGCCCTCATTCCTCCTTAAGTTCCTCCTTGTTTATATCTCACTCAGACAAAACAGTGCTTCCGTGTGCAATATTTTTTACGGCAGTGGTAGAGAAATCCCTGTCTCCCTGTCCCTGGGGACTAAAGGTCCAGATGGCTATCAGCAGCTAATAAGAAGAATTGTTTTCCTCTACTGTGCAAGGAGCAGAGTGGTAGCTCTCTGGGTCTCTTCCTTGCACTCGGAGAGTGTCTGCTGGGGTTGAGTTGCCCTTGTGGTGTTCTTGGCTGGGGGGCGGGGGTGTGGGTGGGAGAGCAGAGCCAGAGCTATTGCTCTGGCTTTCTGACAAGAAAAGAGCAGCTTCCAGACAGAGTTCAACCTGAGAAAGGCTCCCCCGCTGTGCAGGAATTATTCACTCTAGGACAAGCTTCCTGTGCAGCAACATCAAATACTCCTGCTGTCTGCAGAAGCTCAGATTTAACAGTTTAACTGTTTCCTGCCCAGTCTAAATGAGCTACAAAAGCTCCCACCTCAATGTGGTGCCCAGGACAGGTACCCCTTATGGTAGTTTTACTCCTGATCCAGATTCCATTCCTAAGCTGTCTCCAAGTTCTCCAGTAGAGGATGTCACTGAGGTTCTGTGAGTGTCCTCATCCCCCTCTTTCCAGGGCTGCTGTTCCTTCATACCTGTCATTCACGTGATGCTCTTCCCTTGGTCCTACCCACCCAAGAAAACCCAACAGCTGGCTCTATAGCAGATGCCAAGAGGCTCGTGGATTGTCACAAACTCAAAAGCGGTGCAATGTCCTCTCATGGTCTTAGGGCTCAGATCCTTCCTGAGGAGCTTTAGTATGCTCTCCCCTGAAGGAATATGACACTATCTTATTATAAGGCCCATTCTGGGACAGGAAGTAGAAGCCTTCTAGTCCTCTTTGTGGAGAAATTCATAACAAGGGCATGTGGAAGGAGAAGTTGCATTAGACCCAGAGTCCTGCGGGATGCCACAGAAAGACTGGCTTAGACTCAAATGCTAATAGCCCACTGATGAGCATGGACAACATGATTACTCAGAGTGGCCAAGTTCTCCACTCTCTCCCCAGCTGGCAAGAGCACCCTTCCTGGAACAGCTCCCTCCACCCTCCCATCCTCTCTGCACTTAAAGAACTTCCGGGAATCACCCTTCCAGCCCCAAGCCTCTGGGCAAGTGCAGACAAATGAGTGGATTGAGAAATCACCCTTCAGAGAACCCTCAGTGCCTTTCCTTCAGATGGAACAATGAGAAAACAAAGCAAAGCACTGAATCAATTGTTGTACAGAGTCAAGTGCCCACACTGGAAAGAATACCAGAGTTGGGCTTTGGGCACCCCCAGAGAGTGAGCATGGAAGGGAGACTTGTGGGGACCTACTATGAGCCACCCTCCTGCACCTGCCCTGTGACAGGTGGGTTTGTCTTCTCTGTCTTCTTCAGTCCTCACAATAAGGGTTATAATGCCAATGTTATGAACAAGAGGACAGTGTGGTGGAGTCTTAAGAGTCTGTCTTAATTCTCACAGAGATTAGCAACAGACCTGGACTTAGCCACAAATCCCCCAGGGTTCCACAGTCCATGGAGTCTCACCGCACTCTTTCTAGCTTTTCCCATGGTCTGTGGTCCTCCTTATCCCCACACCTGTGCAGTGGGCCCCTGGTCTCTGGCCTCACTGTGTGTAGACCTGAGGCTGAGCCGAGTCCGCTGCTGAGCTTGCTGCCTGTCATCTGCAGTTTTCTCAGACACATTTATAAGGGCACTGGGGGCTGGTGCAGCCTTCTCTCACCCTCTCTGCATTCCTATGTGGGCTGCTGGGGGACTGCAGGCCTTAGTGGAGGGCAATACCCAGATCCCATGGGGAGTGGGGTTGGAGGTCCTGACTCACGTCTCACACTGTTATCCCAGCCTTTATCTGGTCCCTGGTTATGTTGTTGCCACTGTCGTGTGTGTGTGTGTGTGTGTGTGTGTGTGTGTGTGTGTGTGTGTGTGTTTCTGGTTAATCTGAAAGTAGTTCCAGGCTCAAAGCTCATTTGGTAAATGGAGAGAACCAACTTTTCCCCACTGCAGGTTAGTTACTCCACCCTCTTCTTCTTCATTTTTTTTTTGTACTGGAATTGAACTACGGCTCTTGCACTTGCAAGGCAGGTGGCAGAACCATTGGGCCAAATCCCCAGCCCTCTACCCTCTTCTTTATGGGCTCATTTTCTAGAGTTGTCTCTTGACTATTGTTTGGACACTAAGGATACCAAGAAGAATGAGGCTTGGTCTTAGCCTCCTCATAATTCACAACAGGGGGCGATAGGTATAATCATTCAGTGTTCAGCTCAAGACATGGAAGTCATTCCTCGTGTTTCAAGTAGACAGGATTTTAATCGGGGAATTAGGTGCTTATGAAGTCATTCCAAGGGCTGGAGGAGTAGGTTGCAGGCTCCAGGGATGATTCCAGAGAGAGGAATTACCTCTGCCCTATTAAGGAGGCTGCTAATCAGGAAGCCCAAAAGTAGGCAATCACTGAGTTCAAGGTTCCAAAATCTGTAATATACCATACACTTGCAATCTGACAACCAGAAATCCAGCACTGGAAAGCTGTTATTACTGCTGTTCAAATGGACTCCTGCCAATCATAAAACTAGGGGCTGGTTACTAGTTTATGATGCAGAGAAACGTCATGTCTCACAACTGTACTTGCAAATACGAAGTATCTCATCATCAAGAAGCTCTCCTTTGCTTTTCAAGTTCTGTACATGCACAAATATTGGTGGAGCTTAATTCGCACCCAGAAATTTTCCTGCAGGGACTCCGGGAAATGGGCTTGTCTCACAGAAAATGACATTGGATATCGGGAGTAGCTTTCAGTGTCTGCCATGAACTCATGGGTGTAAACGTGTACTGAAGTGTGAGAAGCAGCAGACAACACAGGTATGGGAGGGGTCACAAAGCAGGGAGAGATCCGTTCTACCTGGATATGAAGGGCAGCTCAGAGAAGGCATTGCTGCCAGGTCTTGATGAATAGCTCCTAGAAGTCTGCCACAAAGAGAGCAGGAAGGCACTTAGGGCATGGTAAGTTTTGTTTTAAGGACAGGGAATATGAAAAGTAGAGTGTGCCTGGAATCAGTTTGCACTTGCTTTGGGTGGAGTAGAAGAGAGAAAGAATACAGAGAGTGATGAGCTTTCAGAGTGGGCAGTGTTGGAATAAGACACAGCTCATCTTATAACAGGCTCACAAGCTCAGGCTTTCTCTTGAGTGATGGGGTGGGCTTTGGATGACGCCAAGCAGAGTTGTGGCAAGGAGGGATAGGTCTGGAAAGTGCTATGGCATGGGTATGTTTTGAGTGTGGCCCCAAAAGTTCCTGTGCTGGAAGCCTGGTCCTCAGTGAGGCAATGCTGAGATGAAGGAACCGTTTAAGAGGCAGGATGTGCTGAAGGTGATTAAGGCATTGGGGTCTGGCTGTTGGAAGGGTTACTGTAGCTCTTATGGGACCCTGCTTAGTCATGTTACTGTTGGAAGTGGGCCTGGTCCCTCTGTACCTCGGGCTTCCTGCCTTGCCATGTGATGTGTCTCTGTCCATGGCTGCTGTCACACAGTCACCACCATGTTGTGATGTAGCCCCAAATCCTCACAAGAGCACAGCAGAGACTGGTGCCACACTCCTGAATCTCCAGAACAGTGAACTAAATCAAACTCTTTTTGTTATAAAGTTCCCAGCCTCAGATATTTTTTTACAGTGACAGAGAATGGGCTGGTACAGAGCGGTCACTGTGGATCTTACCTGGAGATGCACTGGGAGAGGAGGAAATCAAAATAAAGAGCAGTTGGGGAAATCTGGCAGTGTGGCAGAGGAGGTAAAGTTAGAGCCTCAGCTGGGGCTGGAAGAATAAGGCTTGTATTAGATGAGAAAGTTGAATCAGGGCCGGGGATTTAGCTCAGTGGTTCCACCTCCTGCCTCGCAAGTACAAGCTCCAGAGTTCAATACCCGGTACCCCCCCCAAAAAAAAAGGAAGGAAAGAAAGTTAAATCAGTGTGACTCAACTGAGCTAAAGCAACTGTGTGTAGCATATACCCGTGCTATATGCCATACCCAACATTACATACTTTGCACATAGCAACTCATGCAGTCCTTACACAGCTCCAACTAGGTTTTATTATCAGTCCTCATCTACAGAGGAGAAAACCAAAGCAGGGCTAGCAAATGTCAGAGACAGGAATTGAAGCTCGGAAGTGTAGCTTTTAGGAAACAGATGCTCAATTGATTTGCTGTCAAGTTCCTGTTTTGAGTGAGAAAATTTTCTTTACTATACCTTATAAATCTTCCTTCCACCTATGAATTCTGCTTTTCATCAGTGCCAGGAGTTTTCTTTTTTTTTTTTTTTTTTACTTAGAAGTTCA
>NW_022900935.1:36272530-36290599 GCF_012274545.1 Fukomys damarensis | reverse complement strand
TTTTTTTTTTTTTTTTTTAACTTAGAAGTTCATGTATGAATTTCTAGAAGTCCCAAGAACCCTGAAACTGTAAGCAGGCTTGTCTGCTCTTTGAGCATTGGTGTATTGTTTTTCCGGGACACAGTGGCAAAGTTCCTCAACAGACTCCCAAGTGGGTCTTTGATCTAAAATTTCACTCAAGAGCATCACCTTAGAGCAGTGCTTCTTAAAGTTCACTCCCTAACAAGAAGAAATCGGCAGTTCCTGGTGCTTGTTAGGAGTGCATATTCTCAGGCGTGGTGCCCAAAACTCTGTGTTGAAGTCTTCTTGTGGCCTGAGTGACAGTGAGCACAATCCATGTGGCACTGGGGTCTGTAGCTTGGCCTGGCTGAAGATTTCACCGGGGAGGTGGCAGAAAGGAGGAGAGAAAATTCTTAGAGGACTGAGGTCTTTGGAAGGAAACTCTGAGTTCATTAGCTTTGAACTAAGCTTGACATTTGGGACAAGGCATTAGCTGGCATGTCCCAATGAACACAAAACAGGCATTTGAGGGAGGCGCTGGACCCTGGATTTGCAGCTTCAAAGTTGCAACCTACAGGCTGGTGCCCCCACAGCATCCCCTCCTCCGCAGACAGCTTCCAGGGCTGGAGCTCAGATATCTTCTTTCATCCAAAGTACACAGACCTCTACTGATATTTCAGCAAGGATAACTTGTGGGGCTCCCAAGGCAGTTAGTGATCCATCCACGCCCTAAGCAGTCCCAGCATGGCATTGGGGCCCCAGGCCCATAACTTTCCAGTTCACCCCCACTTAATCAGGTTTTCTCCACAGCTTCCTGCGGACACACAGGTCCAGAGCCAACCTGCAGGGGCTGGTGATGGGGGTGGTGAAGCCTTCTGTGCCCATGCCTGATTCGCCCCCTCCACCTCCAGGAGCCCACGCCTGGCCTCCTCCTTTCTGCAGAGTCACCCAGCTGGAAAGCACTTAGGGTAGAGAGAGAGCCTGTGCCTGCTGGTTGGCTTGGAAAGGTTCTGGGAATTCATTATGATCTAAACAACTATTCCAGTTATTTCTGTGACTCAGCCCCTGCAGTTGGGATGTTCCTGGGTCCACAGCTGCGGGAGTTGTTGACACCGGGCTGAAGAGGGCACCTTGTCAGCTGTCTCAGTTACTTGTCTCTCATTGCTGAGACAAAATACCCGACACCCAAAGTGAAAGAGGGAAGGGTTTAGTTAGCTCACAGTTTGTAGGTTTCTGTCCATGGTCAGCTGGCTCCAAGGCAGAGTGACATCACAGAAGAGAAACAGATCATTTGCAAGCAGAAGACAGCCAAAAGCAACAAGACCTTAATAGTGTCTTTCTGCCCCCTTTATCTTATCCAGACCACTTAGGATGGGTAGCACTCGCACACATAATCCTATTACCACTGAGCCTAGCATTGCACCATGAATAAATTTCATCACCAGACACTAGAGATAGGACCACCTCTGAAAGAACCCCATTTATGACCATATGATGCTTTGAGGGGACATCTAGACACAAGATCAGCCCTCCTGGGCTCCCAGCTTCCTTCCCCACCTCTGCTTCTTCCCCAGGGGTCTGGGATGGTTCTGATTCATTTCCAAACAAGCAGCCAGCCTCCTCCCACTCCAGGTTCTCACTGTAAGCACCTGCCATTCTTTGGTGGGCTTGGGAGGAAGAGAGTCAGAAGCACTCACTCGCACACACCCAGGGCACACTTACCCACCACCTATAGTGTCTCTGGCTGAATGCAAATGATTCAGATCTGGGAAAAAGGAGACCTGAATTCACGACACTGTTCAGCACCTGGTCAGGAAAAATGCACAGACACCTAGGAGGTCATGGAAAAGCCTGTATGGCAGGACTGCAGAGCACAGAGAATATTCAGCTGCAAGGGGCGAGCCCTCCTGGGTGTCTGGGCATCCTCTAGCAAGCTGGACAGTAATCTAGGAGCACTGGGCAGAGAATAAAATGCCTGAAACCCACATGGTACAAGAGAGGATTTTCTGGAATAAGCAGGGTGGGCGGGGGAGTTTGGGGCAAAAGGGAAGAGGGACTAAAGTTTGTAAGTGTTAACAGTTTTGCAAGGGTCTTCGGAAAACTTGAACCTGTTAAATAGTATCCACTAGACAGGATGGCAAGTGGACCACTTGAACTTTCTTCCTGTCTTGGAGGAGGAAAAAGAGGAGGAGAAAAGAAAGACAGAATTCACGGGATGGAAATTAAAGTACAGAAATTAAGGTGGCCAGCTGCCATATTTCAAGCCTTGATGTGTACAGCATGTGTCTCATTGAATGCTAACAGCACATACCCACAGCAGGACTAAGCAGCCTGCCGAGGGGGACTAAATTGAGATGAGAGCCCGTGTTCTTGCCAATTCCAGACCGACTGTGCATATAAGAGCATATGGTCCTGTTTTACAGAAGGGCAAACAGAGGCAGTTTCCCCTGCCTGAGAAGTTCAGTAACTTCTCCCAAATCGTATAAGAAGCGAGTGGAACGACAAGACTCCAGAGCCAGGTGTGTCCAAATTCAAAATCTGAGCCCTTCCCACAGACTGCCCTGATTCTGTCCCATTTTGAGGCCAGATTTCATCTCTTCTGGGCCATCCTCTTGACATCTGTACATAGAGTCTGCTACCATTGCCATCCAGAGTTGACTTCAACCCATGGAAATGCAGAACGAGAATGGCTGATCATCACCTGCGGACTTGCTCTACCTTCTCATTCATCCAGTGCTTTTATGCTGAATACGCATGGATTTGTGCCAGGCACAGAGCCTAAGACTAGAGCCCTGGAGAAGGTGGGCAGCAGGGTCCTTGCTCCTCCTGCAGCTCTGAGTAGATCAAGTAGAGAAACACATGAAATAATCATCATGCAATAATCATCATCCAGCCAGTGTCTGTTGTTCGTGACAATGTAACAAGGTGTCGATGTGGCCCTGCAGAGAACTTGTGCAGGTGCCTCCCACGTTCGGGTGGCACAGTGTGGCTCTGTAAGGCTAGGACGTGAGCCTCAGGTTGGTCCCAGAAACTGGAACCCGAGAAGGAGTGGATGGATGCCGTGGGCAGATGGAACTGCTCACCCTCTGTCCCACAGTTCTGAACGGGCAACTGTGAATCTGGCAAGCCCTAGTTCAACATGTTGGGGTCCACAGATTTACTAAGTAGTTGTTTTCCTCAATGCCAGCTTGGGCTGTGAGCCAGAGGATGGCTAAGGCAGTTTGTGAGTCAGGCTTGGAAGATAAGAGAAGCACGAGCCACCAGGGCGTAAAAAGTAAAGAAAAACAGGGAAACATTAGGGTGAAAGCCAGGCCCTTGCAAATGGCTCACCTGGCCTGTTCTCTGGCCTCCTCTCCTCAGGACCACTCTGGCTTCCACCCCTCGGAATGTAACACCACTCACTACGTTGTCATGAACAATGGCTGGAAGGAGATTACTGCATCTCACTGGTTTCTGTGCTTCTCTTAACCAACTTTCTGCCTCAGGACCTTTGGGCCACCACCGAGCTCTCCCCAGCCATTCTAGGGCAGCTACTTTAACTTCCGGTTCAAATGTCAATTTAACAATGAGTCCAAATAAGTCTACTGTGACTGTCTTATCTAGAATTTCAACTCTCACTGGCCCGAAAAACTTACACTTTTTGTTGTTGAGGTGATGATGGTGATACTGAGGACTGAACCAGGCCCTTTGCACTGAGCTACATCTCCCCTACCCCACCACCTTTTAAAGTTTTTGAGACAGGGTCTTGCTAAATCGTTCAGGCTGAGTTTGAACTTGCCATCCTCCTGCCTCAGCCTCCTTGAGTGCCAGGGTTATAGGTCTGTACCACCCCACCCAGTTTGGAACAACTTGTTTTCACAAAGCCTCCAGGCAATTCCGGGGATTGAATTTGAGAGTCCTGGCGCTGTGGAAAGGAGGGGCTGGTTAGAACTCTGGAGGAAGGGCGTTCTTCTGGGGAGAAGCCAGGTCCCTTGTGGCTGTGCTGCATGAAGCAGGGCATGGAGCCCCGGGTTGGACTGGCTGCCCTGTCCGAGGCCTCTCGCTGGGTGGTCCCAGCCAGAGTCTGACCTGGGGACCTGAAATTGAAAGGCCAGGGCTGCTTGGTGTCCCTGCCCCACCCCAGGAAAGTCCCTGCAGAGGGCAGTGTGACCTCCCTGCCTGCAGCCCGTGGCCCTGCCTGGCCCTGGGGGCCCAGTTGTCCTCCGGTTGCCCTCCCTGCCTCTATTGCTCTCTTCCTCATTTCCTTCTCCACTGTCCTTCATTTTCCCTGGGATCCTCCTCCACTCATCTGCCATGCTGGGAGAGAGCTAGCACAAGACAGGCACCCGGGCCTCCCCATACCTTGTCCCCTGCTCCAGCACTTACTGTTGTCCCTTCTTCCCTACTTTTGGTTTCTAAAAGAAATTTTCTTCTGGAAGTTCCCAAGGCTGGATTAGAAAGCCTGTGTTTGTCTGACTGCTAGAAAGTTGCAATAGCAGTGTGTATCTCCTCGGGGAGCGCCTGCAGTTTAAGCTGTTATCAGCAGTTCACACCTGGGGACAGTGACCTGCCCACCTGGCCTGAGAAACTGGTATTTACTGACTTTCACTTCAGAGGAACTGTTCACCAGGAGAGTCTGTAGCTCCCAGTCGCGCATGGAACACTGAGAAACGCTAGCCAGGGCCGCTGTCTGATAGGAATAATGTGAACATTATAAGAGTTAATTAACATTTTCTAGTAGCCGCATTTCAAAACCAAAAGGCATAGGTAAAACTAATTTGGGTGATGTATTTTATCTGACCTAACATAGCCAGATGTCTTTTCCATATGTAATCAGTGTACGATAAAAGTAGCCAGGAGCCATTTTACACTTACAGTTTTTTGTGTTTTTTGTTTTGTCATGCTGAGTCCTCGAAGTTTTGTGTGTATGTTTGCGCATCAGCTGCGTCCTAGGCACATTTCTGGTGCTTAATGGCCACACTGGCTGGTGGCTGTTTAGAGGACAGGGCAGCTTGGGGCCACTAGAGAATAGCAGTGGACAGAGGGAGAAACATCCAGTGTCCCTGTGAATGAATGATCACAAATGGTGTTCAGTGCCTGAAAGCATTAAAAGAGTAATGGTGGAGAATGACAGGACATTGCCTCAGTTAGCCCCTTCGATCTCCCTGCAATTTAAACAATTATTACAAAACAAATTTATACAGAGGAGAACTGACGCCCCGACCATGTAGCTTGTCCAAATGCTTACAAGTGGTAAATTGTGAATCTGGGATTTAAATCCCATTGAACAGACTGCCAAGCCGTCTCCCATCACCTTCCAAAACCAGGCCAGGCAACCACCGCGAAGAAAGTGAGGAAAGAGGAGTTGAACAGCTTTTGGCTCAAAACTTCTGAGCCTGAGAGTTCAGTGAGGCTGGGTGTCACTAACTGGGTTTTATGACCTCTCTGGAGCCTCCTTCAAGGTCAAATGGAAGGCACTGCCTTTCTTGCCAGGCTGTCCAAAAAAGAGAAAGAGGTGTGAACAAAATGGAAATGTGTCACTGTCAAATGTACCTGCTTTCACAGAGGTTCCTTGCAAAGCTCAATGTGACCCTACTGCACATACCACATAGCAGGGCTTAGGTGGTGTTGGTCGGACGTCCTGAATTCTGAATTTCAACCTTCTCTGTCTCGAAAGGGTATCTGCTTCAGGACACATTTATAAAAACAAAATCGTGTTGCATGTCAGCACCTCACAGTAAAGGGCACAGACTGATCAGGATCAGTAACAGTAATAGCCAGTGACTATTGGCTGTGACGTTAAGGGTCCTCATGGAGGTTGTGCAGTTGGCCATAGAGGGAGCTGTATTTGAGCCTTGGGGCCCCCACCTGTGGGCTGTGTGAAGGCAGCAAGTTAGCACCTCTGGACTTAGGGTTTCCCTTCTCTGGTCAATGTGCCACAGTGCCTTTGGGTCGGCTGAGGTTCTTCGGGGGTGTGAGCGGTGAAGGCCACAGGGCGCTAAGCCCTTGGTGATACTTCTCAGTGGTGATCTTTCTGTGGAGGCTTCAGATTCAGATCTTTGCTTTTTTCTAGCCCCTCCCCGCGACAGTCTTAATATTTGAGTGCTTCCTTTGAGGGGTCATTTAGGATGATTCAAAGAGGCATAAAGCATGTTGGACATGGTAACTTGTTACACAGTAGGAGGGAATTCTCCCAAGCATTCCCACATGCAGTGTGCTGCCTCCCAAAGCTCCCAGAACTACTTGCTGGCCCAGCCCAGCCCAGATCTCTGTGTCCCACGCCTCAGTGTTCATCCGCTTTGCACCAGCTGGAGCCTCTGCCTGGGATTATTCCCTGGCTCCTCGCTCTGCCCTATCTGGAGGACGCTCCTAGCACTGATCTTCAGTCTCCACCGAAACCCTCGCAGACCCCCCTGCCAGAGCTGCCCGGACAGCTGAGACTCTGTCCATCTGACGGCGGCAGGCCGGGCTGCACGACCGGGATGCACAGTGGCGGGGGAAACTGGCTTCAAATCCTGGCTCTAACACTTCCTGGTCCTGTTACTCTGGGGACATTACCCTCTCTGCCTCAATTTCCTTATCCATGGTGCATAATGATGAGGACTGCTCTTGTGGATGAGAAACATGCTAAACCTTTAGGAGAGTGTCTGGTGTATAGTAGGCATTCCATAAATTTCAACTTTTATTAATGTTTTTGTCTTGCTTATCTAGCAGCAAGGGCTGGATATTATCTTTGGTGCCTAAAACAACCCTGGAGAGGCTCAACAATGTATTGTTGAAAGGAATGACTCAGGGAGTTCCACAGGCTATGACTTCCTGGGCTCTCCTCAGCCTCTCCCTTCTGCATCACCCCACCCCGTCCTGTGCAATTCTTACTTTTCCTTAGAAATGGGTCTCGTGGCTTCTGCTTTCCATTTGGTACCAGGCCTGCTTTGGTGGCCAGGAGTTCCCCTATCTTCTGTCCAGTTTCCTATTTGGATTTCTGACTCAGATTCTTCCTGTCCCACCCTGCCTGGACCCTGACTTCAGATCTTGCCTGCAACATGTTGCTTCCTCTACTCATTCTCTGTTGTTCATCTCTCCAGAAATTAAATTTTCTACTGAATTACATCAGAGGTCTTCTGCCAGGGCTCTTGCATTCCTCCTGCCTTTCAGTCCCCCACCAACAGTTATTTATCTTTTTGCTGCTTGCCTGAGCTCTACTGTGAGCTGCCCCTCCACAATCTTCCCCATCTACTTGCCCATCCTCCTGTCCAAGCCACCCACCCAAGCCACCCACCTGTCCATTCACCCTTCCACCTACCCATTTAACTACCACCCATCCATCCATCCATCCACCCACCCATCCATCCATCCTTCCACCTTCCCATCCACCCATCCACAAATCCATCAACCCTTTCACCTATCCAGCCGTTCATTTATCCATCCATCCGTCCAACTATCCATCTATCCTTCCATCTATCCATCCATCCATCTGTCCACCTAGGCATTCAATTAATTTATATAATTTAATATCACTCTCCAGCCTCTATATGGAATATATAAACTCGAGGGGAAAAAAGCCTGGTCTTTAGTTTCTTATCTACTAAAGAAATTGGTAAGTGAAGAACTACAATTTGACAGAAAGCAGATTGTGTCATGTAATATACTGCTGTGTTTCAAAGTCCACGGATGAGCTCCAGGAAATCTGTGAACTCCTTAAAATTGGGAGCAACACTGTGTGGGTGTGAGGGTGTGTGGCGCCTCTTTTTACAGAGTGCATCTTTCAGAGGACAGGCTCCATGCTGTCATGGCACCGGCAAAGAGGAGTCTATAGGAAGACCCAGGTTCTGGATGTGGAAAAGCCTAGGAAATACGTAGTTCTACTTCGGGGCCTAAGGAAGGAAAAGGGTAATTAACATTTGTTTCAGACCCACAATGCACCAGGCACGACTTTTGGTTTTGCAGTGCTGGTTATATCCTTGCTTAGAATATGGGCACGAACAAGAAATAGGTAGAGAAAGCCAGTCTTCACTGAGCATGGAGCTAGACGATATCATCACATTCAATGTTTATAGTGATCTTCCAAAACAAGAATATGATCTCTGCTTTACAGAGGAAGACACCAAGAGAGAGGTGAGACAAGGCCTACAATCCCACAATCTCAGAAAAAAAGTCACATTTGAACCCAGATCTCTGAGGCTCAAGGTCTCGTGCTGCCTACTGGGGTGTCACTGTACCACGTGGGATAAGAGAAGGAGATGTTGTCCACCTCTGAGTGCCTTGCAAGGCCAGTACAAACAAAGGATTTACTGCTGTTAAATTTTCAACCAGAACAACGTTTTCCTGCAGATCCAGCCCATGGGAAAGGTCAGTGAGCTGACTCCCCGCCTGACTTATCACAGCAGTTTCCAGGAATTCGGCTGGCACAGGGCAGTCGCTCAGCAGCACTTGTGGCTGGACTGCTGGCTGGAAGGTGCCCTCTGCCCGTCACTAGCCCCCACAGCCCACTCTGCTATGGCTTCTTCCTGGCCAGGGTGGCAGCCTGCTGTGTCTGGGTTGGGCAGAGGAAATGTCACCTCTTCTGCATCCTGCCAGCCCCCTCACTGACCCCTGGGCTGCCTGGCGGGACACATGCTGCTCCACGTCCAGGTGTCTCTGGAATCCCAAGAAAGCTTATGTCCAGACTAACCCCGACGCTGCTCAACACCACCACTCCCTCCCTGCACAGGAGGCTTTCAGACTCAGCGGGGAGGCTGACGCCACTGGCCTCTCAGCCCCTTCCACTCATGCAGGACTGGGATGAATTCAGGGAGAAAAAAATGCTTTCATACGGAAGGCAAGAACCACGCCACACACTTCTTTCACCTCTCATGTGGTTCTGGCCTTGCCTCCTCTTCCCCTCAAGCACCACCCTCATCTGGAGTGCCACCACCATTGCCCCAGTCACAGCCTCCTTCTTGGTGGCCAGTGGGTACCCAGCTCTGGGGCCGCCACTCTCAGCGGCTAGATCAGCAATTGCAGATCAATCCCATGGTGTCGCCGGGTCTCCCTAGATTCCCCAGGGGCCCTCCGGGTTGGATGTCAGACCTGAAATTCTTGTCACCTGTTCCCCATAGGAGCAGCCGTCGCCCTTCCATCCTCCCCTGTGCTGGCCTCCCTGCTTCTGCGTGTACAGCGCAACACCCTCTCCTGCTGCTGGCTCAGTCACCGACATGGGGCCCCCTCCCTTGAAGCCCTAAATTGGATTCTGCCTCCACCCACTGTGCTATTGCTGCACCCCGGTCCTCTTCGTTGGCCTGTTTCACACTTTCCTGATAAACTTTCTGTTGCCTTCAGCAGCCTACTTTCTCCTGTTTGCTCAGGGTCCTGGCCACAAGGCACAGCATCCTCACTTGAACTCCAAGCGGGGCTCCACCAGGACAGGACGTGAGATAGATTTTCTGGCCCCAGAGCTTGAAAGCCCTCTGTGCTGAAGGCCCCAAATGGGGACACCATTAGTCTGTCCTCTCCCTGCTTCTAACCATTTTTGCTGGGAAGCCAAGAGGCCTCTGGGGGAACTGGAAGCTTATCCTAGAGCTTGGGGCACCATGGAGCCTCTCAGCCCCATCCTTACCCGGAGGACCAGCATTCTGCCCCACGGGTGCCCTGGCTACTTCCTGGCCAGCCAGTCCTGGCCATGACAGCATGGCCACCACTTCACAGCAGCTGCAGCCACATTCAAAGTGGGTGAGGCAGAGGGACTCGCTTCAACCCTGACATTCAGCCTGTCCCTTGTGACTTGGGCTGCTTGTCCCCGGGCTGTTGGATAGGAGCAGGGACAGCCTTTTCACCAGATATCTGGGACAGGGGGAAAGGTCAGCATGCGGGCTGGGCTGCTGAGTCACGGCACAGCCTCCCTCCCTTCCGGGTCCAGCAGTGGCTGCGTCTCATCAGGAGCTTCCTCCCCCTTGAAGCTGGGTGGAAGGGATTCAGCACAGGGCAGGCCTGAGAGAACGTCCTGGTCTCCCTTCACAGAAGAAGATGGCAGGACAGGGCCAGCAAGGGAGCAGGCTTTGGAGATGGACCACAACAAATTCCCTGACTCCCTGCCTCAGCCACCGTAGAGATCATCTATACCACCCACCTTGTGAGACAGTTGTGAGGATAAAGGAGGTCATGTATGCCTAAGGCTCAGCAGAGGCTTGTCACACAGGAATCACTGCTTGATCTTTAGGGATCTTTGTGCCCCCACAGACACCAGGCACTGGTACCCACTGCCCTGCTTCCAGTAATATGGCTGCGGCTTTTGGAAAATTTAGTTGAAATGGGAAAGGAAGAAAGGAAAAGGAACTTAAAGACCAGTCACTTTTACCATCTCAGATGCACAAACTTCTTCCCCAATATGGATAACTCCCGACTATGTTTGCTCCCTTAGAAACCAAAGCTCAGGCAGATGTGAGTGCTGTACACACAGCTTGGGAAGCAGGTGGTCATATGTCAAGCTGCTGTTCTTAAACAACTAGAGAAAACAGACCTTAGACTGCTACCTCTGACACGCACAGCTCCTTTACCATCCTATGAACTCAAACGGAGTTTTCATTTGCCAGCTGTTGGTTCAGTCTTCTTCCTTCCTGTATCCATGGGGTCTCCTCCTCCACTTCCAGGGAAAGCATCCATGCACACTTCAGACCAACATGGAGAAGATCTCATGTGCTCTGCGTCATTTGGCAAGATGTTTCACCTCCCTGGTAACCTAGCTATCTTTAGCCTCCTTGATGCTATTTTGAAATGTCAAACTAGCAAATACTGCTTCCAAAGCAGTTCTGATCTGGGATGTGACAGGATGCGTGGGGGTGGGGAGATGAGACAGTGGGAGGGAAAAGAGCCTCTGGTGGCGGGTGTGATAATGCACCCACTTCGCAACTGCCAGGATTCTCTCCCTTCTAACGTCCCAGCCACCTCCTCTGGGGGATGGCCCGCCCAGGAGGAAGTCAACCCAGAGGGACATTTGTGTGTGACTCATGAGCGCACTGGACATCACACAAACTGACTCCCGTGTGCCTGGTTCTGGGTGAAAATATTCACTCATGCATTCATTCCTTCAACAGGTATTATTATGAGCTAGGTGTCAGGCACTGTACCAGGCAAAGGTTGAAACCCCTAGCAATTGTCCTGGAGCTTCGTTAAAATGCAAAGCCTCAAGCAGCTCTAGGAGTTTGATAGCCAGGAGTTCACATTTTTCACAAGCTCCCAAGTATACTGATGTACGTGGTCCAGGTTTATGAGAAACTTTGGTCCAGCTGGTGGGAACACCTCTTGCGTTAAGTAAGCCTGAAGCAAGCAAGTCAAAGCTAAAAGCGAGGGATATAGAAACATCATCCCAAACCTTGACAACCATACAACTCCCAGTGACTAGGAGCCAAATAAATAATGTGATTTTAGGGTGTGCAATGCTCTGAAACCAGAGAGAGAGGGCTGTTAGAGCTCCAGGGAGGAGTGACTCCCTCTGGGGACCAGTGAGGCTTTGTGAAGCAAGCATGTTTGAGTGGAGTCTTGAAGCAGTTTTCTTGCAGGGGTTTCTGTTGAAAAAAAAAAAGGTATATATTGCACTTTGTGAAGATGAGCTCACCCGAGCATGTCTCCTATCCCACATGTTTTTACCATGTGACCGGTACACTTCCCACGAAGAACTGAGGGTCTGTGTCTTCTGCTTTTGAACTTGGGCAGGAGCATGCTACTGCTCCTCCGCAGAGTGGGGCAAAAATGATACATTGGGTCACTAAAAGCTTCTGCTTGGCTCTTTCTCTCTTAGGACACAGGCATCAGGGGGTCTGAGCCACTCATACCCAGGGAGTCCTTCTTTCCCATATCTGCTGTGTTGGAAGAATCAAAGGAATCAGGTATCTAGCTCCAGCCACTGGGCTGCCCCCCCTGATGCTGAGTGGAGCAGAGGTGAACTGTTCCTAAATTGCACATTCCTGAACAAAATAAATGTTTTAATGGTTTTAAACTACTGCATTTTGGAGTCCTTTGCTATGCAACAGTGGGTACGTGGTATATATTGTAAGGGCCTTTCAGGAGAAGGAATGACAGCAGGTGCCCAGTGTGGAGGGAATCTGGAGAGACTCAATGTCCTTATGCAAAATTTAGAGGTCTGAAGTCACTGTTTGCTGATACCTGCCATTGGACCACCTGTGCATTTGCCCCAAAGGCAATGCTCATGATCTTGCCTGGGTCATGTGACTCCCGGGTCATGTGATCCACTGAAGTGGTGATGCCTTGAACTGGCAGACACAGTTTTAACTGCCATGTCTTTGTGGAGATACAGTGCTGAAGATGTAATCAGCACCTTCCCGATTCCTGGGAAAAGATTCACTCAATGCTAATTTGAAGGAAATCAGGCACCATTTGGTGCCACAGAAGAAAGCACTGTGCCTGGCAAACAACAAGCCATAATGAATCTTGACTGAGTATATGAGCGAGGCCTGCATGGAGGTAGCCAGAGCCCCTGTCCCTGATTTGTGGGTTCACAGAATCCTGGGCAAGACAGAGATTTTACAGATCACCCCACACACCCTCCTGCTGATATAAAGGGTTCAGCCACTGTCATCTGTTTACACACTTCTCAAAACCCATTCCTTGCCTATTGTGAGTTCTCTCCTTGACTGAGTCCAAACCTTCTTCTCAGAATCCCTACACACGGAGCCTCGCTCTACCTTTGGGCCACAAGAACCCTCTCCTTCTCCTTTTGACCACTGTGATAGCTTTAGAATATGTCAGCATGGCTAGGTGGAGACACCTCCCCGGAATTCTCTCTGAATTGTTTCTAACCAGATACACTTCTTCAAAGCCTAAGATTCTCTTCATTTTGATGATTTAGTAGGCTGGGAAAAATCTGCCTAGAAGCATAGATTCTAAGGAAGCAAACTGATGTTGACCCTGAGAGGTTCAGAAAGAAAAAGTACATAAGCACTGTTAAGTTCCAGGATGGTACAAGATCAGACAGCAGTATTTTCACAGCTGCCGTGAAACCCACCAGGGTTTGAGTGGGCCACAAGGCAGACTCTTGCGTGAGAGTTGTAGACTGGATGGGAGGTGTGTAGACCCACACAGCTTCTCCCAGGGACTTGATCCCATGATAATCTAGAGCTACAGTGAAAGGAATTCACCGATTCTTGTCAGCTGCTGGGCCTCGATTAGATTGCTGCCTCTTCCCTGTGGAGACTCCCTTCCTGCCTGCCTACGCTGGGTACCTGGGGTTTGCTTAGCCAGCTTCCACATTTCAACAGTGTGTTAGTTACTTTTCTCTCCCTGCTGAGACAAAATATTCAACACCCAGAGCTAAAGGCACAGAGTTTATTTAGCACACAGCTCAAAGAGCTTTCGGTCTATAATCCGTTGGCTCTGAGGCAGGGTGGCAGAGGGGCAGCCAGTTCATGGCGGCTGAAGGCAACAAAAGCAACAAGAGGGTTTCACTGTGTCTTCCTGCCCTTTTATCATATCCAGACTGCTGGCTTTAGGGTGGTGCCAGACCAATCACTCACCTGTACTGGTTTATTAATCATTTGTCCTTAACCCCAGCATCACACACCCAAGTTTCAGCACATCCGAAATAGCCCCCTATCTGATTGATGTGAGGCTATGGGGGGACACCGAAATACAAGCCATGCCACATGGGGTAATTAGTGATAATTTGAACAACAATAACACGTATCTTTAAATTTCCTTTAAGAATCAGTCTATCTATTCATTCACAGTCCTCCATCCACCCACCCACCTATCAATTGGTTAATCATCTGTCTTACAGTTCTACTTTGCTGATGAACCCTGACCAACACCTCCACCTTTCTGGAACCCTCTGTGTCCCCAGTCTTCCTTTTTCTAGCCTTGGTTCCATCAAGGTTCTTTACACAATGTGGTTGTGAGTTTCTTTGTCATCCTGGCCTCTTTCTAAGATGTTCTATTTCCTACCTGCCCTTCTATAGTCTATCCACTCAGCAGGCATTTCCTGCATGTCTGCGACACACCAGGGACCATCTAGGAGTACAGTGAAGAACAGGACTTGTCAGTTCCTGCTTTCTTGAAGCTTGGGCCTCTAATTCTCAGGCCAAGTTCCCTCTAAGATACAGGCCAATCCTACAGACACTGGAAGAAGAAGGCTGTTTCACCATCAGGACCATAAATACTACTTGGTGCTGAAGAGGGAACACGCTCTCTGGTGTTCAGTGGATGATATGTGGACAGTAGTTCTATGGATCTCCCATCCCTTAAATGTCAGTTGTTCCACATCATTTTCATGGCACTCATATTGGGAGACAAGCTTTTTCTCGTCTCTCAGGTGACCCAGGAAGTCATCTGGCTCTTATGTGCAGAGCCAGACATGCCCCCCACCCGTGTGTAAAGGCGCCAAAGGCCATGCTATGATTATGGCCTTGTCCTCCAAAAGGCTTCCAGGGAAACCATCAGCTGCCATCCATCTGGGGCTCGGGTTCTCTTCAGGTTCTCTTGTTCCTGTGGTTCTAGTTCTCCCACTCTCTTATTGAAGTCTTGTTCAGCCCATGCAAGTACAAGGACAAACCTTTGCTCCTCAAAGGCTCAACAAGGCAACTTGCTTGGCTGGGAAAAAACTGTAACTTTTACCTAGACTGCCCCTTGCTGCTGTCACCAGCTTGGGTTTCTGACATAAGACAGCACATAAGACCTGTGCTGTGCCAGGCCCATGGGGCTTTGCAGAGAGCCGTAGAGGGAACTACGAACTGTGAACATCACCAGGACTCCGGGACTGCACCCGCAGTAAGGAAGAGGATGATAATAAAATGATGATGAACATCAGTGTGCGTGAACTATGTGTCAGACAGTACCTTAAACTCTTTGCATGTGCTAATGTCTTGGATCTTTTTAACAACTGCATGAGTTAGTTGCTCTTGCTATTCTCATATTATCAATAAGGAAACAGAGAGTTTTGGAAATGTGACTTGCTTGAACGGCCAATGAACAAGTGGCAAAGTAGGGATTTGAACCTAGGCAGGCAGATTGACTCCAGAGTCTGTGCTCTCATCAAAAGCAGAGTGGGCCCTTAAAGTGCTTTTTCTCACTGAATCCTGCCAGCTCTTTGTGGCCAAAGTTCTGTCACCTGGGTCACCCCCACACAAACATCAAGCAAATGCTTCATTGGGAGTACTTGTCAGTCCCTTCTCTTACTCAGGGGACTCTGGGAGGCCAGGGCGGTGTGTGGCTTGTTCACTGCTGTATGTCAAGTGCCCAGCACAGTGCCTGGCTCAAGGGCACATCAGTCTATCAATAAATATTAATGAGCCTAAGTATTTTACATAGGAGAAAACCAAAACAAATTGTGCAAGGAGCCAAACTGGTAACGAGTGACAGAACCAATGCTGGAATCCAGATTTCCAAACACAAGTTGAATTCCAAACTTTCTTTCTTCCACTTTTCCCTTCCACTTGTACATGGACTTTGAAGAACTGGGCATGTTGTATAGTTTGTGCTTAGTAAAACATGCTAATAAACTAATGAAGTGGGCTGTTTCCCAGCTCTCCTAGCGTCCCATTCCTCCACCCTTTACCTTAGGTTTTTGTCCTTTCTTTCATGCCAACCACACAGTCTAAGGCACGTTTGCTGTACTCACTCCCATCCTGAGTCTGGTTCGTCATTAATAAGTCCTATGCTTACACCATGCGGGTCTTCCCAGCCTCTGTGAAAACGCTGCTATTTGAGCTTGTACCATCCCAGAAGGTAACAGCTTTGCATGCTTTTTCCCTCTGAACCTCAACTAGAGCTTCAAAGTGGACAGAGTCTTGGGTTTTGAGAAGGTTGGGAGCTTTTCCTAAGACAGGTATGGCAACTTCCTAAAGAAGCAGTCACTTCAGCACTTAGGTTGAGAGACTATCAGGCAAAGAATAGTCACACTGGAGAAGATCCCATGGGATGGGGGTCATTTAAGCTGCTAGAATGACCACTAATGCAGGGGCAATGCTTTCCACAATGGAAGGAGCTATAAACCCTGACTGAGCCCTTTCTTCTTCCCTCCCTCCCTCCTTTCCTGTCTCCTGTCCTCTCCCTCTGTCTCCCTGATGAAATGTTCTAGGCAGGTAGACAGTATTTACACTGACCCAGCAGCAGCAAGGACCATATCCTATTTAGGAAAAGATATCTATGTCCCATTAGAATAAAGTAGGCACCGAGCAGGAAAAAAAAAAAAGTTGAAGCCTTGTCTGCAGGCCAGTGGATCCTTTGATGAGTATTATTAAGGGAGAATTTTCGTTAAATTTCAACTTCTTATGAAAATACTTTGAACATCTTGGAGGCATTTTGGAGCTCTGCACTTGCTCCTAGGGATTTGGTGGTCCCCAGACACTAGAGAGATCTCAGAGTTAATTGTAGCTCTAATTCATAGTATGACAGGTGAGTCATTTCCTAGTTTGGATCCTTGGTTTCTTATTCCTAAAAGAAGGAAATGAAAATCAAGCAGACTGGCCAGCTTAGCATGCTGACAAGTTTTCCTTTGCTGAACCATTCCAGCAGGTCGACCTACCTTCAATAGGAGTGATTAATCGATTGCAGAAGATAGAGGGTCTTAGAGGATTTTATGTTCCTTATTTAAATTGTGCCCATCTTTACAGGCTGCCAGGAAGTCTGTCATTCAGCTCTCCACAGTAAAATGCCCTATGTGAATGAAGAAGAAATAAATCAGAAGTGGGCACTTCCAGACACACTAAATGAGAGTCCATTATGCAGGCAGCCTCCCTCCAAATTAATCACCAGATTAAATGCAAGTCACACACGCCAAATCAATAAGTTGTGACAGAGATTGCCTGCCTGTGCTTGAGAAAAATTCCACTTCCTCTCAGACACTGTCATTCGAAATGTCAGGAAGTTTCCAGTCATCACCCATCCTTGAAAATGCCACCCTTCTTCGTCTTCCATGTTTCCTCCCCTCCTCTCCTCACATGCATCCAGGCACCTGGCAGATGCTTTCTCCCAGCTCATCCTGGGGGCTGCAGAGAAAGAGGCAGAGAGAGCTTTGCGCTAAACACAAGAGAACCAATCACACAGAAACCCATTGCTTTGTTCCAGTGTCCCTAAGACAGTACACTCCCCAGAGTTCCCTTAGGTAAGCACCTCGCAGAGTAGTGAGAACACAGATTTAGTAGTTTGGAAGACATTTATTTAAATTTCCACCTCAATTCCTCTCTACGCTTCTTCACTGCTATTCATATAATAGAGAAAATAAAAATACCATGCATTTAAGCCAACACCAACACTTGCTAGTTGTTTGAACCTGGGTGAGTTATGTCACCTCGCTGTGCTGGACCATCTTCATTGGAGGATGAGATCGCTGAGGTGGAATGTCTAGCCACTGTCACTGTTCAACACAAGAAGTGCACCAAGGCTGGGTCCACCTTGCAGCTCTTCCAAACTCCATCCTGCCTCGCCTTCTCCAGGAAGCCTAGACTGATAGGTCGCTCTTCGCAATGCTATAAGAATATTCATGATGACTAGGAAAAATAGTAATAACAGTAACATTTAAAAGTAACATTTATTAATCACTTGCTACATGACATACTCTAAGTCCTCATTTGTCCTTGAAGCAGGTGAAGAACCAGGCACAGAGTTTGCAATGCCCACTCAGCCCCTTGTCACTGGTGTCTTAGTTACTTCTGGCTGCTGTAACAGAATTCCACAAACAGAGAAGCCTGTGAACCACAGGGACTCTCACCATGCCAGAGGCTGGTACCCCACGATCCAGGTGCCTGTGGGCCTGATATCCCAGAGGGCCCACACCCACACCCAAGGCTGTCTCTTCCCAGATCCACAGAGTACAAGGAGCATGGCATCCTCTGTGTCACCTTTATAAGGGACCTATCCCTTTCCCAAGCATGTTGCCTTCACAACTGCCTCTGAAGGCTCAGCTTCCAGATACCAGATACCATCACCTTGGGGATAAGACTCCAACACAGGGATTTAGGGGCACACAGACATTCAGACCATAGCAATTGTGAACAGGAGAGCTGACCTACTTCCATAGTATCCTGGGCTTCACCTCTCTCTCTCTCTCTCTCTCTCTCTCTCTCTCTCTCTCTCTCTCTCTCTCTGTCTCTCTCTCTCTCTGAA
>NW_022900935.1:36258903-36271937 GCF_012274545.1 Fukomys damarensis | reverse complement strand
CTCTCTCTCTCTCTCTCTCTCTCTCTGTTTGTGTGTGTGTTGGGGGTGAGTGGCTACTGGACATTGAACCCAGAATCTTCACACTGAATTTGCCTTCCACTCACTTTGTAGCCCAGGCTTCCCTTGAACTTGCCAGGATCCTCCTCCTGCCTCAGTCTCCCAAGTTTTGGGATTACAGGTGTGCACTACCACACCTGGCTCCCCACCCCTTTCTTTATTTTGAGACAAGATTCTGCTAAGTTGCCTGGGCAATACTTGAACCTGCAATTCTTCTGCCTCAGCCTTCTAAGCTTATACCAGGCTAAATTATAGGACCATGACATTCCCCCTTATATGGTTTTCTACCTCATGAGATTTCAAACTTCCCCTACATAGGGCCTGAAAGAGTGGTAGAAGTTCTGCATTCCCCAAGTTTAGCGTGGAGTAGGTGCTCCCTGAATTGGGAATGAAACGAAAATGATGCGGGCAAAAGCATTATGCGGTGTGTCTGTGATAGGAAGGGCCTGCCCTGAGAAGGTGACTTCCCAGCCCTGAACACCGGAGCTAGACATCATCTCATAGGGAAGATGCTCAGCCAGACTGGGACAGAGCACAGACAAGAGCAAGGCAGACAACACTCCAAAAACACCAGAAGAGACAAAACAAAATTAAAATTAAATAAAAAGCAAAGAAAACACAACTCCCCACCTCCAAAAAACAAAACAAAACAAAACAAAACCCAAATGCTCTGAGCTCTTCTCAGCCTAAGTCGAATGATGGGCCCTCACCAGATGTCCAGTGCAGTGCAGGTCTCCCTCAGACCGCAGGGGCTGTGTGCATGACTGTGGAGTACAGAGTGCCCAGCAAACTGCTCAGAAAGCGTTTGGGAGTCATTATTCCATTGCATTGGTTCAGTTATTCTTAATGAGCTCCTGTATCACTGTCATACAGTCTTGTGTTGAAAAAGCTCACAAGGTATTGTTACAGATGGCTCTCAGGGCCCACCAAGTACTACCACAATCAAGATCCTGATCCCAATCATCATGGCAGAGAAGGAAATCAAAACCTCACCATACCCATCCCGTTAGAAAAATGTTCAAAGGCACTGATCACCAGAGAAATTCAAACTAAGTAGAACAGCATTGTTCAGTGTTTGTGGAAGCTACTAAGATCAGCATTACCCAGGCTAGGGGGCCTCTGAGGAAATGGATATTGTCATATCTTTTAGTGGAAGTAGGGTCTCCCCCCAAATCCCACCTCTAAGATTCTATTACTCAGCAGTACCAGTACCTGTCTAACAAACATATTTTCCAGCATGATCATTCTAGCACTATCTGCAGTAGTGAAACCCTGGAGTCTTCCAAAATGGAGACACAGTTTAAGAAATGTATGGTATGTTCACACCATAGTTGAGGAGCAATGAAAATGTATACAAATGGGATCATGTGTGTTAATCCAAGAGATGACCAGACTGTGACAACCAGAAAATGAACCGTTGGCCTCACCAGAGGCTTCTGTGCTCTGCTCTAGCTCTTTGTCTTCTCTGATTGGTCCATGACTTGCCATGCCTGGTATAGAACTAAGTGATTTGGAGGTACTGGGATAGGAAGGAAAGGGGGTTAAGATTTTTTAAAAAATTGTGTCTGTGATTTCCTTCCTCCCTTCCTTCTCCTCTCCCTTTCTTTCTTCTGTCCCTTCTTCCTTGAACTATGTCTCCCAGCTCTAATGAACACATCTCCCTTAATAGCACATATTTTATCTGCTATAACAAAAGTAATAAAAACTGGATGGCTCATAAACAACATTTATTCCATTTCTTCATACAGTTCTAGAGACTGGGAAGCCCGGGACCAGGCACCGGAAGTTTCTGATGACAACAGCCTGCTCCTTCTTGGACAGCTCCTTCTTACTGTGTCCTTACAGCAGAAAGGGCAAAGGAGTTTCTCTGGCCTTGTTCTTTTAGAAGGGCACAATCCCAGTTGGGAGGGCTTCATCCTCATGACCCAATCAAGATTTCGCTTTTCAATTTTTTCACTTGGGAGGTCAAGATTTCAACATAGGAATTTGGCGAGGATATGACATTCAGACTGTAGCAACGCTTTGCTTTTCTTGTCTTTTTTGCAGTTACCAAGGCTACCATATATTTTTCTTTCTTTAAGGTTTTGGTGTGCAGGAAAAGCAGGACCAGTGTTTTGATGTGATGAAGTTTAATTCAATCCAGGTGTGTTATATGTTTTCCTGAAGTAAAATGTGAACAAAGCCCATGCTAATACAGAGCAAAATGTAAAAACAACCAAATCCACCCTGGAGGAGTAGGGAAAGGAATCGTCGCAGAAGTGAGGGATCAGAGATCCAGTCTGGGCTTCTCCAGTCGAGGCCCATAAACACACAAACATGGAGGTGTGGATCCTGTGGGGTGCTGTGAGTCTGCAGCTCCAGGCCTCCCTCGATGCTCAGCAGGCTGGCATCATCTTGGGATGGGGCACCAGAGGAAATGGTCTAGGAGACACCCCAGGTTTAGCTTAGGTAAAAGCAGCCAGGGGGGATGATTTCATGTTTCCTCTGAGCTTCTGTGGACTATGGCCCATAACTCATCTGCAGCTACTAAAGTGGACAAAGGAAGCCCTGCCAGTGGAAATTCCTGGGAAACTGAGATGAGGCCCAAGCAGGAGTGCCAGGGAGTAGATTTTACTCATACCAAGTTCACATGCCAGTGTTCCATTCCATTGCTCTTCAAAAAAACCCACTAACAATGGTCAACTGCAGATGAGCCACTTAGGCAGGAGATAAAAGGTTATAACCAGAGTTCCACTGATACTATCCTTTCCCACCCCTGACATTCCCAGAACCTTTGAGAAAAAGGTATGGTTTCCCTTATTTTGCATACCTTAGAGCCCAGTTTAGGAAGTTTTAGCAGATTCTTCAAGGTCACACAGCTAAGGGAGACAGAATGATATCATGAAAAGTCTTTTGCTGCTCGAATAATATAGACATGTTTAGAAGTCTGTACTCCCATGACTCACTATTTAGGTGACTTTGGGCATTTTGCTTTCCTCTTGAATCTACCTTCCCATCAGCAAAACAAAGATAACATCATCTACCTTTACAGAACTGTTGGGAACTTGGAATGAGATTACATTTATTGCCTTCTTGCTGTCCATTTCTTTCCCTCCCTACTTCTGAGTCCTAGTGAGTCAACTTTAATTTAGGTTAGATGGTGCAGCAAATACACTCTATCAGAACACTTAATTTTCCAGTGTCCCTTGAGGGGTGGCCACAGTACATAGTTCTGACTAATGAAGTGTAAGTAGAAGTCTCTAGGAAGGGCATCTAGTACTTAATAAGGAAGCTAAACCTTTCTGGCAAAAGACTTTCTTCTCTTCCTCTCCCTTCTTAGAAGGGAGACCTGAGGTATCACAGCCACTCTGGAAACATAGATGAGCTTAGATCTCTGCTGGTGTTAGACTGCTTTCTCCTGAACTTCTCATTGCTTGTGACAGATAAACTCTCACCAGTTCAAGCAGCTTGCAGCTGACCATGTTCTTGACTAAGTGCACTAGGTGTTTGGCCTGTACACCTAATGGATAGTAGCCATGTCAGTTAAGGCAGAGACCATCTCTGAAGTGAGGGAAGAATTCAGGCTCCTATATCCTTCACATAAAATGGTACCCAAGTGCTCAGCTATCCCCACCACAAGGACACAGCAACCCCTCTCTATCTTTTGCACCTTGCTCTCCTCCAAAGTTGGCCACACAGCCCTTTTCATCTACAGACCAATTTCATCTGAAATGTCGCTATGTATTTAAAATCCCAAACAAGTGCAAAACAATGGATTTTCCTTCCTCAACACAGAAAATTTCTGAGGAACTTCTGTGAATGAGTCTTCCTGTTTAATAAAAGCACATGAAAAATTTCAGAGGGGCCTGTGACCCACAGGATGAAGAACCCAACAGCTTTAGCATGGCAACTGCATCCCCAGCTCCTACCTAGAGTTCTGGGCTACTCTTCTGTGCTTAAATAATGCCTCTCTGTCTTAGTTACTTTTCTTGTTGCTGACACAAAGTACCTGACGCCCTAAGTTAAAAGAGGAAAGGTTTATTTGGCTTACAATTTGTACAGGTTCAGTCCATAATGGGCTGGCTCCAAGCAGAGTGGCACATGGCAGAGGGGCAACAGTTCATGGTGGCAGAAGACAGCAAAAGCAAGAAGAGACCTTAACAGAGTCTTTCGGGCCCTTTTATCTTGGTCAAACTTTTTCAGTGCTACTTAGTAGCACCCAGACCCCTAATATTTGGACCTAGCATTACACTGGGAATCAGTCACACACTCTCAATTCGGCCACCTTTGAAAAAGCACCATTTAAAACCCTGTGAGGCTTTGGAGGGACATCTGAGCTCAAGCCACAGAACCCTCCCACGCCGCACGGTGAGCTGCCACCCCTTTCTGCCGCAGCGCTCATTAAGCACAGCCACAAGGCTCTCCTCTGTTGCTGAAGGTGAGGATTGCAGCACAGTCACCTTTAAGTCCCTGGTCACCTGCACAGAGTGGGGATTCTGCAGACTGTTGAGTGCGTGGATGAGGATGACCAGGTCTACATGTGTGGGTTTATCCAGCTTTTCCTTGAGTGTGGCTGGGCATCTTCATGCCTCTGGTTTTGCATATATCCTTCCTTTTCCTTTGGATTCTCTTTCCCCATTTATGCCTGTGGAACTCCTACTCCTACATACATGTCACATACATTCACATACAGCCACATACATGCATCTCACACATCACTTTTTATGACTCTCTCAAAGGCTCTCTCCCCTCTTCTCTAAAGCTTCTTCTATTCATTTCTACTGCAGCACATAACTGTTTTGTTATCATTTGTCTACATGCTTCTCATCCCTGCCACACTGTGGGCACTGAAAAGCATTTAATGATTTTTCCCCCTGTCAATTGTATTGAAAATCAGTCTTTCAATGTGGTAGATACTAAGAATTCAGGTGAATCTAGGTAAACAATCTTTTGGCCCATCCCTACTTCTGTAGCAAGACCTTTAACATCATTTGGCTTCTTCTGAGCCCCAGGCATTTTTCTTGTCCTTGCTCCTTCTAGAAAAAGCATAAAACAGGCCCTGAAAGGGTGGTGATCTCATTGCGGTGATACACGGTATTTAGTGGAGGATTTAAAGTTTGGTGCGAGTTGAGGTGATCATCCCTTTAAATCATACACACTGGGGTGACTGGTTCACAAGCATCTTAGCGATAAGAATCTTGGGGAATCCAGGGGACCCTTTCTGTGCCATGACACCCCATCCCAAAGACAATGGAGCCTGACCAAGTTAGACCAATGAGATTTTCATTTGCAGAAACTGAAATTTGGACTAGAATTGCCAAGGAGATTGGAAGTTCTTGAAGGTGACTCACATCTGTGGCAGTCCTCCAGGGAGGGAGAAAGGCTAAGAAGAATTCTGAGATACTAGACTTGCCCTAGGCCCTCCTATCTTGGTAGTTCAGCATTTCCTTTGATTATTTAAAACTACCACTGATATATTTTCCATTTGCTTAAATTAGACAAAGTCTATTTCAGATGATTACAAGTTGAAAAAAAGAGAGAGAGAGAAAGAGAAAAAATATATAACCAATATTTCCATATTCCCAAAGAATTTTCTGTTTGGTCTCTAAATTGCTTAGGATTTGCATCAGCTTCAAGTGACAGAAAATCCAAAATAACAGTGGCTTTAAAATAATACAAGTTTATTTGTCTCAGTTAACCAGGCATTCAGGTTCCCTCTCTTGCCACGTTCCACCAGCCTTGGGGTTTGTCTTCCATCTTGAGCTTAAAAGTCCAGTTCTGATGTCATCATTCTAACCCAAGGAAGGAGGAAGATGTGCTTCACCCTTTAAAACTGCATTCCCCAAACTGAACACATCATTTCTGCTCATATTCTACGGGCCAAAGTATAACACCCATATGTCAGCTACCTTCCATCTCCCCAGATCCCCTGCTGACTCTTCTTCACCTGCTCTCTGCCCAGTAGGCTGACTCCCCTAGACCACATCAATGGGGTGTTGTGGCTCCTAGGACCACATCAATGGCTCTGTGATTCTAGTTCAGACAGTAGGTGATCTAACAGGTGATCAGGAAGCGAGAGAAATGCTCTCTGGATCGCTCCTTTCAACACTGCATTGGGATGGGCTCTGTTCTTCCACTCAAAGTTAGTGATTCTTATAAAAGGCTTGATGCTACCTGAACCTCTCTTTTTAAAGCTTCTGGTAACTGTTGCTTCCCTTTCCTTCATTTCATAGGCCATAGGAGAGGTAGCAAGTGGATTTGCTCTGGATTACTATGCCACACTTATAATTCTTCCAGACACTGTCTTTGTAAATAGCCCCTTTATATAATTCCTCTTTGTCTTATCTTGTTTTGAGTATGTCATTTGCATGTGCTTGGAACTCTGACATACATACTCAACTACAACATTTTCCTTATGGGCCACATATTCAAGAATGGAAGGTTCTCTTATCATAAAAGAAAAAAGGAACCAAGATGATGGGACAATTAGCAGTCTTTGCTAAGTCCCATTGTTTTTCTTGATCAGTTCTGTTTTTCAAGTCCACACTTTATAGGTTGAATTTTTTTATTCCTTACTCTTTTCCAGCTATGTTCTTGAAGCATCCTTTAGTTGTTTTGTTTTGTTTTGTTTTGTTTTGTTTTAGGGGAGGTAATTCCTGGTGCTCAGAATTGAACCAGGGCCTTGAGCATGCTAAGCAAAGAGCTGTACCTTTAGTCTCTACATTTTCAGGTTTTTGTCTCGATTTTCTATGAGTCATAGAAAAAACATGGTTATTCTTTGGGAATAGAATCCAGGCACAAAGTGAACAGTGGAACGTGACAGACCCAAAGGTATACCTGAGTTGGTGGCCCATGGAGAATTAAGGGGCAGCTGTGAGTGGTGCCTCACACAGCTTCTGAATGTCAGGACAGGCGAAAGATGCAAGCCGACTGCAGAGAGAGCATAATCTCAAACACTCAGGGGAAATACGAAGGCCCAGGCAAATAGGAGACTGGCTTCACCTGTGTGTCAAAACAACTATCAATGCAAAAAGAAACCGAGAGATGTATTATTCCTTACCAGAAAACTCCAGTTGACTAAGTTAAAACCTAGGCACTAACTATGTCTTCTACATGTTTCTTAATTCCCAGATCCAACCAGTCTTCAAGTTCATTTGATTTTGCTTTCTGAATATTTTTATTCATCTACTTCCTGTGGTTCCCACTTCCAATAACATAATTCAGCATCAGATAAATTTTATTTTCAGTGCATTGTCAGCTTTCTGATGGATCATCATTCTCCCCCTAGATACTCATTTTTCCAATTAGAAGCCATGGCATTCTTTTGAAGCACCAGCTAGATCATGTTACTCACCAGGTAAACTATTCAATAGTTCCTCAATTCTCCTAGGTTAGGGTTAAAATTTTAACACGACCTTAATTACTAATTAATTATATTGCTTTTCAGGCTCAGAACACCTTATTTCTCTTCTAGACTCTGGACCCATAAGCCACACTGAAGTACTTTCATTTGCTAGAAGAAATTAAATGGGCTTTGCATATGTGTGCTTTACTCCAGACCCCCTTCACTGCTACCTGACAGTTTCCCTCTTACTCATCCATCAGGACTCTGCTCATCAGTCATCATCTACAGAAAGTCTTTCTGGGTGCCCTGCTTCTGTGCAGATAGAACACATGTTTCTCTTTGGGTTTCCCGTACCCTCTGGTCTTTTCTCTACTGCATGACTTTCCACGATGCATTGTTATTACCATGGCATCTGCCTATTCCTTCCTGGTCTGCCCATTTCTTAAGGAGAAAGGATGTAACACACAGAGAAACATTCTCAGTGCTGAGCACAGGAGCTGAAAGTGATGGTGCATAGAATGTACTTATAGGGTAGATGAAGGTGCTAATGGGCCAGTTGTGAGTGGAGGACAATGAGATGGTCATCTTCTTGCCTTAAACACCTTAGTTCTATTAATGCAGAATTCTGTGGTTGACTATCTCTGCTTAGTCTTGAGGTTTTCACTTTTCTGTAATATACCAATAAAAATGAAATTGGTGAATTTCCACTTGAGGCCATGATGTGGAGAAAGGATCTAGGCATCTTTATCATATATAATAAGAAAACGGTAAAAAAAAAACATGAACAACTATCATTGGACAACAAACTTTGAACAATAGACAGTACATTATTGTGAATCCTCAATGAAGGGAAGTGAGGTAAACTCCTTGGCCTGCTGCCTGGAATCATATTCTGGACTTCATTGCAGAGTAAAGAATCCTAAACAGGGCATAGCAGTCTAAGTAGAGAAGACAGTGATTGGAGTTCTGGCAGGCTGAGGTTATGTAAATTATGAAGGGAAGTTTCAGAGAGAAGAGAACTTCATGCCAAAGCAGTTATTGGAGTCCACGATTAATATTATATTGTGTCCAGCTTGAGCAGAACTTAATTAAACCAGGCAATTGATAATGGAGCTGTAGATTGAGAAATTCCTGGAGCTCAGCATTGAGAGGCATTTAAACTCTAAACAATAGTTGAAGGTTCTCATAGATCTGGGACTTTCAGTAGAAGCACAGGTGACATGCCTTAGGAAGGGGTTAAATTAGCCCTCAAGTGAAGCCTTCACAAACCTGGCTCTAAAAATCTTAGAAACAAGTCTTGAAAGGATTAAATTCCTCAAATGGGATTTATCTGTCTGCCAGAACAAAAGATTTACAGTTTTTAAAAGACTATAGCAAAACCTAGAGACTCGGAATACAAAATTTATTATTTGATAAAATATTGTTAGTTGTGCCAAAAAGTAGGCAACTATGATTTATAATCAGGAAAATGCAATCAACAGCAACAGATTAAAAAATGATAGCTATGATCAAATCAGCAGACAAGAATTTCAAGACAGATATTAGGTTATATTGAAAGAATAATAGGTGAATGAAACATAAATGTGGTAAGGAAAGAGTGGAATGTCTGGTTTGTAAAAAGACAAAATGAAACTTCTACAGATTAAAAATAATACAATATATTTTGATGAAACTCCTCTGGAAAGATTAAGAGCATATTATATATTACAAAAGAAAATATTAATAAATTTAAAGATTAATAATAATAAAAGCTATTCAAAATGAATCATATAAAACACAATGATTCAAAAAAGATCCACAACAAATGTATTAGTGACATTCGAGGGGACAATAGGAAGGGAAAGTTTGAAGTAGTTAACATAGTTCCAAGTGGAAAGAGGCTGGAGCAAGTGGAAACCAGAATATTTGAAAACAGAAAGGCTGAAAACTCCTATTTTTGCTGAAAAAATACATTCAGTTCGCCTCAGTCAGGATAACAAAGTTTTCTGGAGCACATTTTAACCAAAGTTTTGAAAGTATGTGGTAAATAGAAAGATATTAAAAGTAACCAAAGAAAAAGATACATTGTATACCGAAGAGGAAAGATAAGAAGCAAACAATAAACTTTTCATCTGAAACCATGCAGAGATAATGGAAAATTATACAGTGTTGAATGAAAGAAGAAAAAAACCATTAATTTAGAATTCTTCATGCAATGAAAACATTCTTCAAAAATGAAGATTAAACAAAGACTTTCAGGTAAATTTGATATGAGAATATTTGTCGCCAGCAGATTTAAACTATGAAAAGTACCAAATATCCTTTTTTTTTTCTCATTGAGTTTATTGGTACATTTTTGGTATACAGTAAAGTTACATTCATTATTGGGATCTTGTACCTTTACATGACAGGTCTTAGTTCTCATTTTTCCCCCTTGTCCCTGCCCTCCCTTCACACCTCCTCCCTCCCCCTTTACAAACACTTCATTTCCATTTCTTCATTTTCTCATATTTTTTTCTTTTCCCTTATTAGCTTTCCCCTACCCTTCCCACTTTCCCTACACTTTTAGTCCCTTTCTTCCTATTTCACATTGTCCATTATTAGAGAGAAGATTTCAGAGATGAGAAGAACTTATACAGAAAAGAATTCAAGATATGATAAATGTAAGAGGAAATAAAAAAATCTTATTCCTCAATGTCAAATTGGTTGACTCTGAAAAGTGAGTATAATAATAATATATTTTATAAGTTTGTAAGTGGTAGTAAAATGTAGTTCTGAGAGGAAAAATGGAAGTATATTATATTACAGTTTTTATATGTGAAGGGACATATGAAGACAGGCCGTGAAAAGTTATAAAATACATAATAAATTCAGAGCAGAGGTTGGCAACTTGATCTGTATTGTTAGTATTGCAGGGTACCATTCAACTCTGTATTGCAGGATGAGACATCAGCAGGGTAGAGAGACACAGATGACAAAGAAATAAGTGAGGAAGATTGTGTGTCAATAAAACTTTATTTAAAAAGGTAGTGGGACAATTTGACTCTAGGCTGTACTTTGCACATCTTAGAGCAACCACTAAATTTAAAATTAAGTTAAATTAAATGACAGACTAGTATGCCAGTAGTGGAGATAAAATAGAATAATAATAATAAATTCATTCCAAAATAAGGTCAGGGAAAGATGAAAAAGCACAAAAACACATGAGACAAATAGAAATCAAATAGCAAGATGGTAGAATGCAGCACCACAATATTGCCAAATTAAGTTAAATTTAGTTTAAATATACTAGTTAAGAGGCAAATATTGTAAGACCAGATCTTAAAAAGCAAGATTTATTCACTAGAAAGCTTTTTAAATATAAAATCATAGAATAAAAAGATGGACAATGTATTGTGACAATATTAATAAGAAAGTTGGAGTGACTGCAATCAATAATAACAAAGTAGACTTCAGGATAAAGAATATGACAAAGGATGAGGAGGAATAAATTTATAAGGATAAAGAGGCCAATTCACCAGAAATTCACAGTCATCTTAAATCCCTCCCACAATGCTCCAAACTCATGAAGCAAAATCTGAGAGAGAGAGAAAGAGAGAGAGAGAGAGAGAGAGAGAGAGAGAGAGAGAGAGAGAGAGAGAGAAATAGATGAGCAGATAGTAATATTGGAAAGATACCCATATGCCTTTCTCAGTAATTGATACAAAAAGTATAAAGGAAATTGGCAAGAAGATAGCAGACTTCATTATGGGTATCAACCCATTTGAATTATCGGTGTTTATAGAGAAACCCACCAATATCAGAATATACCTTCTTTTCATATTTAAGATGTATCATATGCAAGTTAACAAAATAAGTCTCAATACATTTGAAAGCATTAAAATTGTGCAGAGCATGCTGTTTGACCACAATAAAAATAAAATAGAAATCTGAAAATATAATTTTATTTGTCTTGAAAATCCTCAAATATTTGAAAATTTTACAAGGCAGTTCTCTATAACTTATAGGTTAAATAGTAAATAATAAAGGATATTAGAAAATACAGTGACTGAAAATGAAAACACTCACAATTTGTGGGATCAAGGTAAGGCACTGATCAGGGAAAACTCATAGCCTTAAAGTACACAAGAAAAAAAAAAGTTAAAAATGTTCAAAATCAGTGCCACATAATAAGCTAGAAATAAAGATTAATTAAAACTTCAATATGTATAAATACAGAAATAATAAACATAAGACCCAATATCAATGAGACAAAAAAAATAGGAAAATCATCTTAGAGAAAAACCATTGAATCCAAAAGCTGGCTTTTTAGAAATATCAAAATTGATAAATGTGTAACAGAATAATCAAATAAGAGGAGAACAGGAAGACATAAATACTGTATCCAGTAATAGAAAAAAATGAGGAGCCATAATTAGCAACCTTACAACAATTGAAAGGATGAAGCATTATTATAAACAACCTTGGTCCCCAAATTCAACAATCTACATAAAATGCACAAATTCCCTGACTCTGTTTCACAAAATAGATTCCAGAATAAATAGAAAACATGGATTGTCCTAAATCTATCATAGAATTTATCATTATTATTAAAAATTTTCACAAATAAAAACAAGGATTTCCAAAGTAAATTCTGTCAAACAGTTAAGGAAGAAATAGTACCAATTTACAGAGACCATTTCAGAAAAGATTGGAGGAAGGAATACTTCACAATTCATTTGGTTGATGTTAGCTTTACCCTGATACCAAAACTTAAGAATTTATTAGAAGAAGAAGAAAAAAAAAGACTACAAAGCAATATCCTTTCTGAAAATAAATGTAAAAGTCTTTTTAAAAATAGCCAAGAACATTTAGAAATATATGTAGAAGGGTATTCTACCACATCCAAGTAGAGTTTACTCAAGAAATATTAGTTGATTTAACAGGTAAAAATAAGTTAGTATACTTTTACTTATAACAGGAAAAAATAAAAAATTCAATGGATACATAAAAGTTTATAAAACTCAATATTTATTCACTTAAAAAAATACTATAACTCAACAACCAAATAATACTAGGGAATTCCTCAAGCTTAACTTTTTCAGTGCCTATGTAAAAGCAGCAAATAAACATATGAAAAAAATGTTCAACATCACTGGTCATTCGAGAGATGCAGATGAAAACAACACTGAGATTCCATTTCACCCCCAGAAAGAAATTAACCAATAACAAATGCTGGTGGGGTTGTGGAAAGATAGGAATCCTTCTTCATTGTTGGTGGGAGTGAAGACTGGTGCAACCACTGTAGAAATAAATATGGAGATACCCCAAAGAACTAGGTTTAGAAGTCCTGTTTGACCCAGATATTCCTCTGCTGGGTATCTTCCCACAAGAATTAAAAGAATCATACTATATATGCTCACCCACGTTTATAGTGGCACAGTTTGTAACAGCTAAAATTTGGAATCAGCCCTATTGCCCACCAAGTGGAGACTGGATAAAGAAGATGTGGATTTTTTCTTAACAAAATGGAGTACTATTCAGCCATAAAGAATGAGAAATGAGAGATATTTATAGCTGAGTGGATGCACACTGAGGCCATACTCTTAAGTGAAATTAATAAGACACATGTGTAAATACCAAATAGTTTCTCTGGTGTGAAAAACTAAAAGTGTAAATAAGGATCAAGGATCAA
>NW_022900935.1:36241879-36258168 GCF_012274545.1 Fukomys damarensis | reverse complement strand
GGGATCAAAATATAATTGATATTGTGTTATAGGAAAAAAAGTCTAAAAGAGTAGAGGAAGCGGGAGGGGGTAGGGCAAAGGTAAAAAGGGAAATGAAAAAATATGTGAAAAGGAAGGACATGGAAACAATGTCTTTGAAAACAGAGAAGGGTGAAGTGGGTAAAGGTAGGGCTGGGGAATGGGGAAAAATAATAACTTGATAAGTCATGTGAAGGTACAAGATCCAAATGATGAATGTAACTGTATTGCATATATAAAATGTATCAATAAACGTAAAAGAAAAAGAAAAACTTAATAGTCAGTATACAATATGGTAAATACAAAGTGCCTCCATCCTAAGGTTAAAAAAAAAAAGATCATCAAATTTTTGCCTTCCATGACAGCACAAAAAATTACTTTGAATGAGTCACAGATCAGAATTCAAAATCTAAAAATACAAATTCCCAGAATAAAATGGAAGAAAATATTCACAACCTTTACATTAGCAAATGTTTCAATGAGATATATCCAGTAGGAAAACAATCTGATAGATTTGATTTAATCAGTATTTAAAACTGCTATTTTACAGACAGCATCTAAAGAATAGTAAAGCAGACCACAGATGGTGGAAAATACATGTAATAGCTAACATTTGACAAATAAATACCTAAAATTCATAAAGAAATTTTACAACTCAAAGTATGATTTAAAACCTTTTCTAGAGTAGGTGAACATTTAGAACAGACATTTTCCAAAAGAAGATACATTAATGTCCAATGAACATGCAAGAAAATGTTCAATATGATTAGTCATCTGGGAAATGCAGATTAAAACCATGGTGAGGCATCAGGATATATCATTAAACTGGCTAAATTTAGAAAGACTGCTAATTCAAGTATTGTCAATGATGTGGAGCAACTAAAATTTTCATATGTTGCAGATTCTAATAAAAACAGTAATGACCACTCCGAGAAAGAGGAATTTTTTATAATCATATGCTCTCCTACACAGCAATTGTACTTCACGGTATTCACACATGAGAAATAAAACAATGTGTGCACAAATACTTGCACAAAAATGTTCATAACAACTTTATTGATATAATTCCAAAATTAAAGATAACTCAAATGACCAACTAAAAGATGGATTGATAAAACATGTTTTGGTGTATTCGTACAATGAGATGCTGCTCATTGAAGCACTTGACTAGATTAGTTGGCATTCCTGTTGGTGGACACAATAACTGGCACAGTTTATGGGAAGAAAGATTTCCACTTGTCCTTGTGTAAACTGTTTCTTTAACAGTACTCACAGTTTGGAGAATTCAATCCATCATCAGCTGGCTCCAAGGCAGGAACATCATGACAGAAGGTTGTGGTGGAGCATAGGTTCGTCTGCCTAGTTTTGCAGCTGGAAAGCAAACCACAGGAAGAGTGCCAGAGAAGAATGGGTGAGGGACCATATATAATACCCAAGGCCATGACTTCATGACCCACCAAGATGCACCCAGAACCTTGCTCTACTAATCTGCTAGCTGTTTCTTAATCTGACGAAGTCAACATATCAGGATTAATGATCACAATCCACCCCTTCTCAACTTCACACTCATACACATCTGCTTACACTATACATAATCTCTAAATAAAGACAATAGCAAATTAATAATTCTACTTAACATAATACAATTATCCTGCATACAATAAGAAATATGATAACCTCTTCCCAAAAGTCTTGACAGTTTCAGCATTTAAAAAAGTCTAAGTCTAGGGCCGGGGATTTAGCTCAGTGGTTTTGTGGCCTGCCTTGCAACTCAAGGACCCGAGTTCACCAAAAAAAAAAAAAAAAATCTAAGTCTATGAAAAATCAAAAACAATATACATATCCTTAGGTATAATGGCCCAGGGTAAATATTTTCATTCCAAAACGGAGAAAAGAGTAACAGAAAAGAATTAGACCAAAGCAAGGCTCAAAACTAGCAAGACAAACTTTAAATCATGTAGCTTCACGTCCAGCATCCAGAGCACATGGTAGTAAAGTGTGAGTTCTAAAAAGCATGGGTGGTGCCACCCCTGTTCCCTTGCCAGTTCCAACCTGCAAGTCCACCCCACCCCCAGATTCATAGCCTACAGCATTCCTTCACTGATATTCCACCTTTCTGGCATCTGACTTTCTGAGTACTGGACTGCACCTTTGTCTATATTTCCAAAGTTTCATGTACTGCCCTCTCAGGGGCTCCTTGCATGGCCTCCAAGATTTTCCTTTGGGGTCTGAGTGAAAGCTTCTTTTACACCACAACTCTTGCATTCTACATGGCACTAAAACCAGCATCACATGGATAATGCCAAGGTCAACTATCAGCAGAAGCAGTAGCCTGACCTCCTGCCCCCAAATATGGCTGCTGTAGACTCTGAGTGCTTGCATGGCTGAACATGGAGAAATGAATCTCACAGGATCAAGTCCCCAGGAGGCCCTTGAGCAGGGGTCCCAGGGACTTTCTTTTGAAATAAACGGTTGACACTTTTGCATACTTGAGTCTGCCATGGGTGGAGTCTTAGTGATTCTTGAATGTCCCCAGTGGATCTTTCTTCTTGTCCTCTGAATAAACTAGTTGGTTTCTTTTTAATATTGCTAATCACTTTAGCAGCCATACTTCCTTTGACCCAACTTTACACATAATTCCTTCTTGCCCAAATTAAAGTATCTCAAATTTTTCTGCTTTGGCTTTTACCTCTAATTCTCACTACAAATCTAGCTAAAAGCAGCCAAAAGTATCTATTCCACAGTCTAACTATTAGAATGTCCTGAAATTTCCTCTGCCAGATTAATTAGTCCACTGTCTTTAACCACTTAACAGTTTATCCAGAGCATCCACTCAGGTAGTGTGTTTGTTTACATATTGACTATTTTGAGCATCACTTGGGTAGGTGTCATTCAACCAGTTGATTCTTGTATTGAATAAATTTGATAAAACTGTCACTTTTATATTCCCTGTTATTTTATCTTATAAAAATTAAGGAAAAATTGCAATTTGGGTCCTCACAAATTTAAATAATTAGACTGGTAAGTGGTTAATCTGGATCTCCCACAAAGTCCCAGGGCATGAGCAAAATGTAGACAAATTTTTCTGCTAGAGTAAAAGACACATGCCTTCTAGTCCAACTGCCAGTGAGGCCCTTATTGTTAACTGAAATCTTTTGGTTTTTACTGCCTTCATTTCTAATAGCATTCTGGTATTCTGAGCTCTGAACAGAATTGCCCATCGATCTGTGTGTACAACATTCTGGGCTTCTCTAGCCCACTTCTCCAAACCTTTCCAAATTCCTTCTATAAGCCAGTTCAAAAGTCTTTTAAATAATATAGTCAGCTATGACCCCACTCCTGGTACCAATTGTATTTATTAGTCAGCTTTCCTGTTGGTGAACACAATGCATAGCACTCACAACTTAGAGGAGAAAAGGTTTAATTTAGTTCATAGTTTGGGGAATTCAGTCCATAATCAGCTGACTGCATGGCAAAAACAATGGCAGAAGGAATGGTGGAACAAAGTTACTTAGCTCGTGGTGGCCAGGGAGCAGAGGAAGGGAATTGCACCAGAGATGAATGAGCCAGGGATTATATACAGTACCCAAAGTCACACTTCCATGACCCACTCCGACATAGCCAGGGGCATGCTCCACTAATGCTAAGAGTTTCTTAGTCCTGTGAAGTTGACATATCAGAATTAATAGTCACATTGACCAACCAATCAGTGTACTAAAAAATTGCAACCACATGAGGAATCTAAAAGACCATTATTAAAAAGATATATGTAATATATAATTCCATTTAATTGAAATGCTAGGAGAGAGAAATATAACCTAGAGTGACAAAAGTTGCTTGTGATTAAGGTACTTCAGATAGATTGGCTGAATTGACAAAGGAAACTTTTTGGGTGATGGAGATAGATACCTATTTTGATTGTGGTGATTATATAGGTATATACAGATGTCAAAACTGATTAAATTGTACATATAAATGAGAATATTTTACTGTATACAGTAATATCCAAAGATTTCTCAGGAGTTCCCATGAGGGGGCCACTCGGGTTTCTGAAGACAGACCTGTGAACATTATCACTCTATATCACCCACTTCCCAGTGCATTGGCCCTGTGCATCAGGCTGGTCCAGTTCTCTCTAGTGTGTCTTTACTGGATAATCCAGCATGCAACTTTCTCTTTCCTCTCCCAAAACTCATCTAAAACAGTACTGTTCTCTAAAGAGCATTTTACTAAATGACTGGTGATGAAGAATGGAAGTCACATCTTAAGAGAGGAAACAATTAAGACTAAATGTCAGACAGCATGTCAGTGGTATTCATCATCTGCCCTTGCAGGCAGTGACTCATTGGCTCTTTACTGCACTGCAGCCTGCTTGCATGCAAGGGAACTCGTGTTCTTTTCTGTTCCTAGCTCAAGGACTCAAGATCCTGACAAGGGCTGACCATAGACAATCAGCAAGTCCTATTATATTGTAAAATAGAAAAATATAAAATCTCATTGTTTTCTTCCTCTTTCATCAAGCTGATGTCACTTATCTTTGCATGGCCAATTAAAGTAACTTCTCAAGCAAAAGAACATTTATTTTCTACAGGTAAGTCTTCCTAGATTAGTGTTTTCACCAGGGACTCATTAAAAATGCAATCAACTATACCTGAACAAGATTCATTGAATAGAAATGAAGTTCTTGGCCTGGAATCTGGGGATCTGCATTTCATCTAAAATGTCTTCTGTCTCTATCTTGAATTCTTAGGCATTTTAAAACAGCAAAAAATTTTTGTGTAGTTAGAAAATCCTCCAGATATGAACTATAACTAAACAGTCCTTTAAGATTATGGTCTCTCATCCTCAATTTCAATAGTTGATACTTGAATTTAGTGTACAAGACTGGCCCATCTCTGTCTCCACTCTTTAGAGCACAGGAAATTTTGGGGCACCAGCTTCATGATACTGCAGTGTGCATAAAACTACTGACTGCTGATCTGCCAATGGGATCCCAGGCTGTTTTTAAGGATGGTGGCTGAGGAAACAACTCCATAATGTGATGCCTGTCTGGAACACAGAGTCATCCAAAGAGCTATCACTGCTCTTAACCACAGATCACTGTGGGCTTCTCTTGGCACCAAGAAGTTTCATATTGAGCTCTGAAAATATGAAGTATCATTTGGAATCTTCAGATTAGCAAAATCTAATTGACATTGGTAGGCAAAGTTCCAGAAAAGTGATCTTAGCCTAAGATGTGTCTAGAACTACAGAGTTGCTTAAAGGAAAATGAATTAGAAAATGATAAAACATTTCCTGAGGTTCACAGATGTTCCCTACAATGCTAGACGCATGCCATGGACTAAAATTCACTTTTGAGGTCTCTTATCAGCAAGCGAACATCATGAATCAATGCTAGTCATGTGGCTTGATGTAAATAAAATTTTCAAAGCCCTGCTGTTTACCATTCCAATAATTGCTTCCAGCAGCACAATTCTTTTTTTTTTTCCTCCAGAACTGGTTGAATTCCTTTGATTCCTTCCTAAATTATAAATGTAGAGACTGAGCACAGATGCATTAGCCACAGGTCTTTCTGAGGCACATGGTCCATCAGGACATGGAAATTATGGTGTTTCCCAAAGCCAACACACTCTGTAAGTTTCCCTCCAGTATTTTAAGTGTAAACACTGTACTTTTCACTGTTTTATTGAATATTGTGAATCTCCTTGAGTATAGTTAATGTGTTAGATATTACTAACCATGAACCTGTTCTCTTAAAACTCCTGTGAATTAGAGCAGCTAACATGGATTTAATGCTTCCAGTCAATGTTATCTATTAATGGTCTCCAACCTTTAATACAATCCTATGAAAAATTAATTCTATGTTTACCTTCATTTTGCTAATGTATATACTGAGACAGAGTTATTACAACTGTAGACTGCGGGCTCAGAGGTCCAACTTCAAAGCACTAATGCCTGACTATACTGTTATACTTATTCAAAAAACGTTTGTCAAGTGTCAACTGTATACCAAGCACTGGGGATTTGGCAGTGAACAAGAGAGACAAGAGACAAGAGAGACCCTGATAGAGCTCACATTTTATTTCAGATCTATCATGTAAATTTGCCATAATTTACCTAACCAATCTCTGTTGCAGGGAGTTTAAACTATTTCTGATGTAATTACCTTACAAATAACACTGTGAGGGTCAGCATTTTGAGTGATACATCTATACCCCAGTCTCTGACTGTTTCATTAGTAGGGTTTCCCACCATGGTGATTGCGAAGTTCATTCACATTGTTAAATAATCCTCAGAAAGGGATTAACAGTTTCCCTCATTGATGACAGAAGTTTCTGAGGATGTCCATTTCACCATAGTCTTGCCAAAGAATATTCTTTCATCTCTTGTAATTCTTGCCTACTGAGAGATGTCACATTCATAGATCTGCAACAATAAATCATATGCTGTTTTCTTTACAGAAAATGAATTTCACTGATTCAACTAAATGAATAACACTTGTTTTAAAAGTGCCTCCTATCCCCTCATAATCAAAAGGAAAAGATCAATACTTTCTTCTCAGTGCATATGAACATATTAGTTCAGCTATGTTTTTTTCCGAGTCACACATCTGTCATTAAAAATGCTATTGACATAGAATCTGTCCATGTTATGGCTAATTGACATTTTCCAGCCTGTAATCATGGTAAGGGATTTGTAAGGGAGTAACTTACCCTCTCTTATAGGAAAGAACCCAAAACAACACTACCATGTGGGATGACATTTGATCTGGGTGATTTTAGAGTCTTCCTTGCTCTACCTCTCTTAACTAGAGGTGATTTCTTTCTTGGGATTTCCAGAGCACATTTTATGTACCTTCATGGTGATGCTTAACATGCCCAATCATATACTTTCCTTAGCTCTCAATGGAAAACTAAAGTTAATTGCAACTTTTGAGAGAAATATATATCAATCAAAGCACATAAAGCTGCTGAGCATTTTTCATGTTTTTATTGGTCATTTCTACTTCTTTAGGGAAGGTCTATTCAATTCTTTTGCCCCTTTTTTGTTGGGTCTTTATGAGAAGAGTCTAATTTTTTTGTTTGTTATATATTCTGGATATTAGTGCTCTGAGGAGTTCTCATGGTTGCTTCCTTTGCTGTGCAGAAGCATTTTAATTTGATATGATTTCATTGATTCTTGTGCAATTGGAGTTCTGTTCACAAAGTCCATGCCTGTGCCTATGTCTTCAAGGGTTTTACCTATATTATCTTCCAGCAGACTCTGTGTTTCTACTTCTACATTTAGATCTTTGATCCATTTTGACTTGACCATAGTGCAGGGTGAGAGATATGGGTATATATTCATTCTTCTACATGTGGATAACCAGTTTTCCCAGCATCGTTTATTAAACAAGCTAACTGTGTTAGACCCTTTGTCAAAAATCAGATAGCTGAAGAATCATAGGATTGTTTCTGCACCCTCTATTTTATTCCATTGATCAACATGTCTATTTTTGTGACAGTACTGTGCAATTTTTATTTCTATAGCTTTGTAGTATGACTTGAAATCTGGGATCATAATGCCTCCTGCTTTGCTTTTGTTTCTGGGTACTTTTTTGGTCATTCAATGTCTCTTTTGGTTTGATATAAATTTTAGGATTGCTTTTTGTAGGTTTGAGAATAATGGCATTGGCATTTTGATTGAAATTGAATTAGATCTACGTACCATTCTTGGTAATATTGGCCATGTTAGCAATATTGGTCATGACTATCCAAGAACAAGGGATGTCTTTTCATTTTCTGATATCCTTTTCAGTTTCTTTTTTTGGAGTGCTATGGGTTTTATTGTAGAGGTCTTTTACTTCCTTGGTTAGGTTAATTTCTATGTAAGGCAAAACAATACTAAAATTCCAACATACACAGTATGCATAGCTATCATTGAGGACTCAAAACACACCAAAGTTGTGGAGGAAAAGAAACACTTCTATATTGCTGGTGGGAATGTGATTATGGAAATCACTATGGAGATTCCTCAAAAAACTAAAACTAGAAGATACACTCAACCCAGTTATACCTCTTTGGGTATCTTCCTGAACAAGTTAAAGTTACCATATTTCAGATATACATGCACACCCATGTTCATAGCAGCACAACTTATAATAGCTAAGTTATGGAATCAGCCTATATGGCCTTCAGCAGATGAATGGATGAAGAAATGTGGTATTTAGATGCAGTGGAGTACTATTCATCTATAAAGAAGGATACATTTGAACCATTTATAGGAAACCAGATAGATCTTGAGACCATAATGCTAAAAATCATATGGTTTCTCTTATATGAGAAATCCCAAATATAAACAATTTAAAGAGTGATGAAGGGAGGACAGGAGAATGGGGACAAAATAAGAATCAAGGTGGAGTATGTAAAGGTGCAAATGCAAATTTCCAATGATAAATGTCACTATATTGTATACCTTAAATGTACCAATAAAATTAATTTTTTAAAAAGGGAGTTGGTAGGAAACAGGGAGGGAGATTTTGTGATGATGTAGAAGAAAGCGATCTGGAGAAGAAGGGATCATGGTGGGGGTTAGGAGCATGAATACGATAAAGATGCAACACGTCCATGTACCAATTCCCCCAAACAAATGTAATTATAGGTAGCATAAATATATGCTAATAAAAAAGTAATAAAAACACAGAAAGCACTTTCCTTAGTGCCTGTCCCAGAGATACTCTCAACAAACAGCTGTCAAACAAAGGAACAGGCAGACAATACACAGAAATCATGGGCCCTGCCAGCCACTGGGAAGTGGTTCTGAAACGGTGGAGTACTGGAAACTGCAGGGGAGCTAGTACTCAGCCACCCTCAGACTACAGCTCATCATGTGGGGGCAGAGGTGGTTCAGATGCTACACATAACTTAGAGAATCCATGGGGAGCCTGTGAGCTCTGGGTGACAAAGAAAGTGACCTTGGTCTCTAACTGAACCTGTGTCCCCAGGCATGCAGTATGTGCTCTAGGAGAGATAAAGCAAATGCTAGCCTTGTTTCTAGTCCTATCAGTACAAAGCAAAAAGATGACTATGGGCTCTAAACTGTGCCTGGCAGCCCTGTCCCTTCTCAGACAAGAGCTCAAAACTAAGGCCATTGTGGTCCCGGAGCAGGGTTTCGCTAAGTGGCGCGTACTGCTCTCTACTCAACAGTACTGAAGTGTAAGCCTCTTCCTGTGTTCCCCCTCTTGGATAAGACTTAATCCTCATGCCATCTCTATGAGGGGGAAGTTGAGGTGCAAGGTCCACAGTCAGGTTGAAATTAAGTGGCAGCACGCGTTTCAAGCTAGGTGTGAACACTGCCATGCCTGTACTTTTCCCTGTGCTCATAATGGGCAGAGCAACAGAATTGAGAGGCAACACTGGGCCTGCTGGGGCAGGCGAGGTGTGGGATTATATGTGTGCACGTGTGTTTGCTGCCAGCTAACTCTTGATTACAGGTAACTGCGTAAGAAAGGAGATTATTTTCCTTGTACATAGATATTACAAATATAGAATATTAAATCACCCTGTCTTCATTCCTAACCAGGATGAGGGGGTTAAACATCCACCAAACAATACCTATTTTCATAAATGGGGAACTCCCCAACTTCCCTGTTGGCTGTTCAGTTCATCATGAATCATGAATTTTCTATTTAAGGTAATGTTTACCATAGTGCAAGCCTCCCCAGTTCTCAAGAGTCTGGTCCAGTTTACTTACTCCGTGGAGCCTTTCTGACCCTGTCCATCACACAGAATCTCTCCCTCTTCTACTTCCTGACTTACAGGGGATGCATTATATTCTTTCTTCTGCAGAATAGACTAGAGTTTTCATACTTCCTAGACTATGAAGAGAATGGGGTTTGGGGATTAGATAGCCCTGCCATTGGCTAAGATGCTGACCTTGTCCAGCTTCATTTCTTCTCTGTGTAAAATGGAGAGTTGAATATCAACCTTACAGAGTCATCATGAAGGTGGAATGAGACCACCTGGTACTCATAGCTAGCTTAGCCTCACTTGCTTTTGAGAAAGCAGCAGCAGCAGCAGCCGCAGCACAGACCGGGGCACAGAAGAGGTGGCCACAGGGCTGAGGAATCACTGAGCTGTTTAACATGGAGCTCTGGGAGCATCTTGGATTAGCTGAGAGTTGCTGCTTGCAACTGTGCACGCTGTGCTTGGCAACAGTTGGACAAGATGAGCTTGACGGTGTAGAAGAGGAGAAACTTCCTGTAACTGCCAGGGACAGAGCAAATGTGACCTTGTGGCTAAGGAATGAGGTAACCTTAGGCAAGAAGCTTCTCAAATGCCCAGTGAAGGCCCTGGATCTGACCAGTATTGTGGGACACAGCAAGCTTTCTTGTCACTAGGAAGATTAGGAGAGCTGCATGGATGTCACCATCAAGCTGATTAGCTGTTGCAATAGGTGAGGCTTTGAGGGGAGGTCTCAGAAGACACAGCCATCCTGCAGCACTTGTGCTGGGTAGACCACACCCAGAGAGTTGGACTCTCTCCCTGTCTCATCTCACATTAGAACAATACAAGGTTTCAGAAGAGGGAGACAGCCTGGAAGCATGACTAAGACCTTGCCCTTTGGAAAAATTCACTGAGTCAGAAGAAGGTCAGGGATACGGGTTCTGTTTGCCCATTCTCAGGGGACAGTCATATGCACATAACGTGTAAAGGAGGAGGATGTAAAAGGTGGTTGGGAAGATGAGAATATACTCAGGCTGCTGTGCACACTTAACTGTTGCATAACTCACTTTTCTAATCTTACAATTTCTAATTGTTGCAATTAATTTAAAAATCTTCGTGACTCTATCAGCCAACATTATGCAAGTCAAACAAATCATAGCTGTAGGAAATTGTGGGGTGGGGTCTTTCCCTGGGCTAATTTACAATTTGGCGAAGAGCTAATCTTAGTATTGGATCTAGAATTTGCTCTCTGGTTATAAGATGACCCATAAATTTAGGGCTGGTTGGCTCAAATGGTAGATGTTGGCATAATGTGCCTTAGGGAAGTATCCCCTGCTACTTCTTTCCTGCCCACTGGTACTGCTCCCACCAGTCAAAGCAGAGAGGTCTGGAGCATGTGGGCTGGGGTTCAAATCCCAGCTCCACCAATTGCCAATTCTGTCACATCGGGCAGGTGATTTAAATTTGGATTCTACAGCTGCTTTTGGAGTAGAGCACAGTAGTTGAACTTCCTGAGCTTATAATGTTCCACACATTCATCCAAGCACCTTTAGCAAATTAACTACTTCATTTCTCAAAAGAATCATCTAAGGCAGCTGAGGAAATCCGATGCATCCCAGGGGAAGACGTGCTTAGCAAATCGTGTCTCCACCCTGCTGCACAAACCTGTGTAGTGCCGGGTGGAGGAACAGAGAAAGTAGTGTCTGCCCTCAAGACGGAACGTAGAATCTTGATGCTGGAAGGGACCAATTCTGCCTTCTGCCATTGCAAAGGAACCACCTTGGCTCCTGCTGGGACACATCCAGGTGAGGGCTGCCAGTGGGGGCCACCCACACTGGAAGCCAACAGTTCCCACTTCCTCCACTGAGTGACACCTGCAGCCCTGTAGCTTTGGCCTAACAGCCCTAGTTTGCCAGCAGATGGGTCTTGCTTGTTCTTCATTCTACAAAATAATTCACTGGCTGTGTAGACAAGCCACATCTCACACCTGTTTGCCCATCTCTTTGCCCCCTGCTTTTGGAGCCAGCCTCTTCTTTTCTGGCTGGAGTGTCTATGGTTAAGCTCACACACTTTGCAGTTGTCAGGCCTGGCTTTGACACTTGCTGGCTGTGTCACCTTGAGTGACTGACTTACAACTCTCTGAGAAATCTAATTTCTCTATTAGTAAAATGGGGCCAACATTACCCACTGCATGAGGTTACTGTGAGGTTAAAGGAGCTAATGAATGTAAAATACAGAGCCTGACACCAAATATAGCCATTATTATCATCTCTAATATATTTATAATTAATAATAATAACACATCTCTGCTCCCTTTTCCCTTTTGAATAAATTAGGATGAGACACGAGATAATAAAGAAGAAACTTCTAACACGTGGGTTAACATAATAGCATAAAGATGGTACCTACAGTTGCTGCAGGAGTCCCAATTGTCAGTGTTTCAGTGTTGCTGTCCACAGAAAACTGCCTCCAGGGGCCTCTGGTTTGCTGAATCCATTTGCACCTAGTCTCCCAGGAAGGTCCTTCTGTTGCTATGGGCGTGGACATTGCTGGGGCTGATCTTTCATTGCTGTCAGAAGCAGACAGAATGCAAACAAACACTGGAGAACTCAGAACTTGTCTACAGTGAACAGGGAAGGACGCAGGAAACCTGGGTTCTGGTTCCCACCTTCCCGGAAGCCAGGGATCTTGTAACGCGCTGCCAGACCCCTTGTTTGTGAGAATCTCTTCAGCAGTTGCATCCTGTGACCCTAGATTCAATGTGCCATGGCCTGGATTCCCCCCTCGGGCTCTTTCTCCCCACCTAGGGCTGGTCCAGGTGGAACCGGCAACTGGGTGGAGGCTGGGTACATGCCTAGACAGCTCCGTGTGACCTGTGAGTGAAGCAGAGCCTGCTTGCTGCCAGGGTGCGATTGTTCTGTGATTTGGCAACATCCAGGAAACGTGTCCCATCAAGGCTAAGCTAAAAATAGGTCTTATTCATGTGGCTCAGAAGACCAGCAGCCTGGCACACAAGAGGCTGGCCAACAGGCAAAGCTGAGCATCGTCACCAGCCTGGGGCACGATAGCCAAAGAGTTCAGGTTTGTCTGATTTTCTCACATGTACCTCCTTTGCCAGCCACTCTCCCTCTGAATCTCTTTTACACCACGCTCAGCGTCTTTCGCTCCCTTTCCGCCCTGTCTCCTGTTTCTGGAGGGCAGTGCCTTTGCAGAGGCCCCGCTTGTGGATATGGTGTACTAGGTTGGAAGCCTGGCTCTAGCATTTTCTAGTTGATTGATCCTTGAACGTGCGATCTCTCTGACTCGAAGTTGCCTTAGCAGTCAGTGGTGTTAATTATCCCTAATTCCTAATCCCTGCTTGTTATGAGTATTGAAAGCAGGAAGTGGTTTGAGCAATGGTTCTAATTGGCCAAGCATCCTAATTATCTGAGTGGATGGAGTTTGCTAAAGCGGCCATGGCTGGGCCCAGTCCTTAGTTTCTGAATCGGAGAGTCTGGATTTTCCTGTCACATTCTCAGGAGATCCTGGTGCCGCAGATGCAGGGACCCTGGAGAGTGGATAAGTGGGTGCATTCTAGAGTCAGACTGTGAGAGTCCTACTCTGCACCTTATCCTTTCTAACACAGTGGCTTTGCACAAATGATATTCTGAAACTTACCTGGAAAAAGGAGGATAATAATTCCTACTTTATAGTGTTGGTATGAGGATTAAGTGAGTTAATTTGTATAAAAGCACTTAAAACAGCATCTGGCAACAGCAACCATTGAATAAACATTAGCTTTTATTAGCATCACAGAGTCTGCACAGAACATGAGTTCAGTGCATGTTCTTTTCTCTCTCTTTCTCTCTCTCCCTCCCTCCCTATAATTACTGTCAGCTCCACTTGAGCTTCTTTCTCCATGCCACCCTTCCTAGGCTCCTTGTGGAGGGGTGTATTCCAGGGGGAGGGAGGTTTGGAGGAGCAGGGATTGAGTGTTAAACCTTAAGGATCACAGCAGGACCTGAAGTCCTGAGCCAGGAAGGGGCTTCCCAGAGGGGATCCAGGCCTTGGAGGCAGGACTGAATATAGACCAGGTGTCCTGTCTTCTAGGAAGGACACTTTCCACAGCACCACGTCCAGTGCCCCGAGACAGAGACAGCCTGAGGACTCCGGAGAGTATTTAGGGAACACCAAGCCCCTTACTCTGTCCCCACATCACTTGTGGGCATTTGGGTTGTTTCTCCTTTGATTGCTTATGATCGAAGAAGACACTGCTATAAACATATAATGATTCCATATAAATGACTATTTTCCTTAGGGCTGGTATCCGGAGTGCAATACTGTGTCAAAAAGTACAGACAGTAATAACTAAAAGAAAGCTAGAATCACTGACTCCTTGAAGGGGAAGAACTTCTCATTTCCCAGAAAACTAGAGATGCCTGGGGATGCTGGTGTCTGTGGTGAGATAGGCCTGGGAGGGAGTGTGAGGGGCGGAATCTATAGGTCACTATGAACTTCAGGACCAGGGGTGAGACACCTGCCAGCTCCTATAATTTCCCTACGAAATGGCACTTAGACCAGTGCTTCCCAAACATTACTGTGCACAGGAATAGCCTGGGGATCTTGTAAATACACAGAATCTGACTCAGAAGTTTTGGGGTTGGGCTCAAGATTCTGGATTTCTAGGAAGTTCTAGGGAATGCTCATTCTGCTGATCAGGGACCACACTTTTGAGTGTCAAGAGTTTTGGTGACCTTGCCTTTGCCTGGCTCGTCCTCTGTCTAACCCCCCCACCCCCATTTTAAATACCCAGCATGTTTTAGATCCAGCTCCAATGATTTTCCTGGATTTCTCTCTCTGATGGGGTGGGACAGCTCTCTTCCACTGGGCTCTGCACCTACAACTTTCCCTATACTCCCTCTACTGTGCTAACTTGCCTGTCCTCTCTTTCCAAAGGTTTGAGCCAGTATTCTTTAGCACTTTATTCCTCGTATTTGGCACAATCCTGTTGTGGTTTGGGTAAGCGAGTAGGTGGATGGATGGATGAATTAGTAGAATTATGAGGCTAGGGAAGCAGGAAATAATAGGTTATGGAAAATGTAGTGAATAACCAGATTTGGCCTCGAGGTTATTATCCTCCCATTGAGGGGTTCACTGAACCCCCCAAAAACACAGTCAGTGACCCTCCTCTGATCCTTGACAGCTCTTTCCAGGCCCCCCAAAATGCTGACACTGAACCAAGAATGAACCCAGATAAGTGAATAAGATCCAGGAAGCTTAGAGCCTCACAGGGTGGCTCTAATAAATACCAGAAAACAAAAAGCAGGTGTTGGCAATCTTTCTCCTGCTCAAAGAGTTATTTACACAAGTTTCCAAAGCAATCCCCTTCATTGTTTTACACGCCTATTACACAGCTGTCTGTAGGGAAAGGTCTGGACTTGGTTAGCATGGTGGATTATAGACCGAGTCCTCGAGGCTAAGCATGGTGAGTGCCTTTCCCTTCCTCCACCCCAAGGCCACAGGTGGACAGCCTAGTCCCAGCCTCTAGTGCCTGTGTCCCGCCTGGTCCTCATGACAAGAAGATAAGCCAAGACCAATGCAAACCCATCCCTCCTACTCCAGGTGAGGCATGGCCTTATGGTTTGTGTCTGCATGTCCCCTTAAAGCCTCATGCACTCTTAGGTGGGGTTTGAGGGAAGGTGATTGGACCATGAGGTGTGGCGCTCATTAGGGTGGATTAGTCCACTGTTGAGCCTATTGATGAACGTGAGGTTGGGAGGTAAAGCCTGGTTAGAGGAAGTGGGTCATTGGGGAGTGACCTGGAAGGGCATATCTCCCTCCTCCTGCCTTGATTGCTATCTCTACCTCCTGCATGAGCTGTTCTCTGCCATCCCCCTCTGCCGTGCTACCCTGCCTTAAAGCCAGATGACTATGAACTGAAGCCTCTACAAACTGAGCAAAAATAAATCTCTCTGCCTTTAACTTGTGGATGTTGGATATTTTGTCCCACAATGAGAAAGTAACTAAGACAGGCAGAGCTGAGGAGTAATGTGATGTTGAGTTTGGACACCTGGCAAACTGAGGTACAAAGCACAGCTGTCTCAGTCACTTCCTACTATGCTAAAGTTTTCCAAAACTACTTTTTACTCTGAACTAATTTCAAACTTACAGAAAAGTTGCAAAAATAGGAAACTTCCACGTAGCCTTTGCCTAAATTCTCTGACTTTGAGTGATTTTTCATATTTGCTATCTCCTTCTTTCTCTCCTTTATTCACTCCTTCTGATAGAAGATAAGCAAGGTTCACTGAAAAATTGATATTTGAAAAAGTTTTTTTTTTGTTTTTTTTGTTTAGTACCAGTCCTTGCGCTTGCAAGGCAGGCCACCAAACTGCTGAGCTAAATCCCCAGCCCCGAGAAAGTTATTTGAAAGTCACAAAACTACATATAGAAGAAATAGAAGTAAACTGAAATGGAACTATGATTTGATAGCATTTATACTTCAAAGGCTATGAAAATTTAAAATTGCACTAAGATTTCTTTGGATACTCTGTAACAAAATAATATATAATTCCTGGAACCATTTGAGAA
>NW_022900935.1:36231933-36241618 GCF_012274545.1 Fukomys damarensis | reverse complement strand
ATATTGCTACAGATAGCACAGCATTTTATGCCTCACTTCATAAGGATATTCTTGTACAGAACCTTAGTGCAGTTCCAGGAAATTTAGCAGGGATAAAAATATATATATGCCACATATATTTTTTCAGTTGTACCAACAATGTCTTTTGGGAAACAGTTTTTTCCTTTCAGTATTTGGAGTAATTACTGGATACATTTGTTTCTGTTTCTAGTATGTATTATGTATTATTATTATGTTTTTCTTTACTGAGCTAATTTTACTTTTTAAATATGCAGAGCATTAACAAGCTTCCCAAGTCAAATCCATGCCAAAAGAAGTATGCAGAAAAGTGCTCTCCCTCCCTCACCCCGTCCGCCCCATCCCATTCACCCCTTGTAGGTCACCAGTTTTATTATTTCCTTGTTGACTGTTCCTATTTTTCTTTTCAAAAGTTCAAGACAAGTAGGAGCTAGAGCTATGTGGACTTTACTTATCCTTTGTTCCACTCTTCCACTTCCCTTTGTTTCTGGCAGTCATTCTATACCCATTCACGGAGATGTTCCCAGCACTTTTTCACATTTGCCTATCCTTGTAGATGACTTGCTGTTCCTCCTGGACAGAAATCATTTGCTGTTCCTCTTGACCAGAGGTAGAGTCTGTGTCCTCTCCCTTTGCACTTGGTATGGCCTCGTGAATTGCTTTGAGCGACAGCATGTGGCATATGAGAGGTTGTGGCGCTTCCAAGCCCAGACCTGTGTTTTGCATGTTTCTGACTCTTGTTTTATGCATTTTTAAAATTAATAAAGTATGATGAATATGGCAAAGCAGCTCAGGTGATGTTCCTGGGTAATGGGCGGCCACACGCCCAGTGGTTCTGGAGAACAAGGAACTGCCTTGTGTGTTCCAGCACAAATGGGCTGCTCAGCAGGAACACTCAGCTAAGTGGCCTCAGCCTGTATCTCAAGGCTATGAAGAACCACTCAGCTGAGCCCAGTCAAGTGCCAGGATCAAGGAGAATCCTAAATTGTAGTTTAGGTCACTGAGTTTTGAGATGGTGTATTACCAGGCCATCCCATCTCGATAACAATAGCCTCTTCATTAGCAGCAAGTCACTCGGTCCTGTTCACACTGACATGTGGTATGATGCACAAGGGCATGAACACCAGCAGCGGGTGATCTGAGAGGCTGCCTGCCTCAGCTTTTCTCATACGTGTGTGTGTGTGTGTGTGTGTGTGTGTGTGTGTGTGTATCCCACCAAAAATATATACACACTTCAGCAGTTCTCAGTACTAATAAATGTCTAGAATCTAATGGCCACCACTTTGAGCACCTCTTGTAATTGTAGAGGCTGAAGATAACATATTAATCTCATGATGGCTCAATAAATTTAGTATAAAAATATTTATAGTAGTTTCTCTTTTCCTGATATATACGTTTTGGTTCTCTCTCTCTCTCTCTCTCTCTCTCTCTCTATATATATATATATATATATATATATATATATATATACACACATATATCAAATGTTCAATGTTTTTTATTTGTTGCAGCACTTTTTGCTTTCCATCTAGAGATATATAAAGATAATATATATCTTTTATGTCTGTTCATGACTTTTATATACAATTATTGTTTTTCCCCTTGAAGTATAAAAGTTCTTTATATAGTAGAAATACCAGCCTTTTATCTATGATGAATATTTTTTGCAATTTGTCATGTATACAAAGGACATTGTTTAGACCAGCCAACAAGACCACTGATGTTACAGCACTCACCCTGCACCACGGTTGAGCAAGTTGCTGAAATACAATGGTAACAACCTCAAACATGAGTCCTACTCTCATAGAGCTTCTGGCTAGTGATGGTTCCCCCTTAATTATATTAGATAAATGTAAAGCTGGGCCCTGAAATTCATCACATGCTAAAATCGCTCAGCATAGGAAAATGAAAGCTTTAAATGCTAGATGAGTTTGGTCATCACAGGACCTGGATCACAGAGTGAATGAGCTGGGTCTGGAAACACAGAATACAGACTGGGGCCGAGGTCCTTTCCAGCACAGACCAGAGTCATTCCATTTTCCATCAGCATCTCCAGGCCCTGCCACACAGGTATTAGTGTTTCAGCAGTCCATGCTGGTCATTTAGAAAAACATAGCCAGAAGAAAGTAGCACATTACTAAGAAAGACTTAGTAGCACCTGGCCATTATGCTAAGAGCCTGCAACTCAAGCCACAAAGAGGGAACTTTAACAAAGCTATACAAATGTATTAGGATGTAGATGGAAACAGACAAGGCCAGAGTCTCTCTAGCATAGTTTTTTTTTAAATAAGCAGACACAATAATCTACTATCTGTGTAACTCTTCCAGGTTGTTAACTTCACCAAACTCTCTTTTTCCACATGAGTATACTAGCATGTTCCTTGTGGGATCTATGGAAGACACTGTTCATCACTCCCTGTTCAATTTTCTCCTTCCTCTGTAGTAACAAAACCCCTACCTCAGCTGAACGAATAAAGTCTACATTTTCTGAGTGTTCACTGTAGCTACAACAGCCAGTTCTGCCCAGCGCAAGTGCTACGTTCATTCAATTTCAAGAAAATGACCTGGGAGGGCAAGACTTTCTCTTGATTGCTTCTTCCTTTGGTTGGAATATAAGCGTGAAAACTTAAGCTGCAGGAGCTCCTGGGAATGAGTTAACGCTGCGGTGAGGGCTTGCACAATGGAGCGCAGGGTAAAAGCATCTGGAATGATGTGAGCTCCAAGCCAGTTCTGGGCAGCTTTCTACTATTTTGGCTAAGACTGTCCTCCTCTACCACTTATAAACTGCTATTGTTTTAAACCAGGGTATCTCATACAGTGATAGAAAAGCTCCCATCACTGTCAGCTCCTTTCTAGAAGGGCAGTAGTTGCTTCTACCTGCCTGGCTTCCATTTTTCTGGATTTTAACACTAGCACCTCAAATTCCCTTTGTGGGATGATCCCTTCTCCCAGCCTTAGTAGAACTGTCAGTTATGATGTACTCTAAGGCGGACCACATGAACTTTGAGTTTGAATGCAATTTGAATTTTGGACAATGTAACTTAAGCACCAAGAATGCCAGAGTGGTGGGTACCGAGGAGCAGCTTCCTACCAAAGAGCATTAATCAGAAAATGTACCAAGGAGGCTACAGATAGAAAAATCACCATTTTACAACTACTACAATACTAGATTCAAGCACGAATCAGCAATGGATGCTACAGCCATGGGCGAAAACATGCTGGGAAATAGAATATTCACGTAGTCTCCAAGTGCCACTCCCCAGATTCCCTCTCAGATCCAAAGCAGAAATCTCACAGTGGCAGTGCTGGGTGCTTCTTAATCGGATGAAACAAGTATCATCAATGAGGGCGTCCTGTGTCTCTGAGTGTGAGGCTCAGAGAAGGAACTAGTGTCAACCTTGCAATCTCCACATGAACACAGATTCGCCTCAGTCTAATCAAAGTACCTTAGGGAATTATTCTAGATGAAGAGAGGCAAAAAATAATAGTTAAGATGCACGATCCTTGATTTGATCTTAGGTTAACACAATAGTGGTGAAAGATAGTTTGGGGCCAACTGGGGAATTTGAATATGGACTATACAGTACATAATGGTATTGTATGGATGTAAGCTTCCAGGGTTATGACAAGGAAAAACTATCTTTTTCCCTTGTTAGGAGATATGTGCTAGGGGCAAAATATACTTATAATTAATACTCGATGGCTCAGCAAAAAAATTTAAAGGGAAAGGAGATATATACACATATCAACCACTTGGGAGGACTGCTGGAAGAACATAAGTAAATGATACTATTCTTGAAACGTTTCTGTAGATTTTAAACTTTTCCAAATAAAAACTTGTACGAGAAAAAGAAAATCTCTTCTTTTCTGTTCTTGGAGTGTAGTACAAAGACCTTCAGGGCCATGTTTATTCGTGTCACATGACTGGGGTCCCTATTTCCAAAGGACCCATGAGTGACCAGGACTGTGACAAGAGCAAAGAAGTCCACTCTCTCTTGGGGGGACACTGGGCAGCATCAGTGATGAGGCCACACCCCGCTTCAGTCTTGTTTCCTACCTTGTTCCCTGTCCATCTGCTCTCTGGCACCATAGACTCTGTTTCTCTTCAACAATCCACTTCTGTCCTCACCTCAGAGTTGCCTGGTATTGAGCCCCAGTTCCATGACAATAGACAGTTTGGGTTGCCCTGGCTGGGACAGTTAACTTAGCATAAATCCATACAGACAACACGACCAGGAGTCGTTTGGAAAAGCCATTTGTTCCGGATTCCTAAGTTATAACTCTCTGGTAAACGAGCTTGAAATCCAGACTTGCTGGAAACAAACAATAGACTAAACACTGCATGCTCACATGCCTGCCAGAGGTGGGGTGGTTGCGGGAACTTGGCTTGATGATTGCAGCTCAGGGCCCCTTGGAGTATAGGAAGTCCATGCTCTGTGCACTGATTCAGCCTGCGTGCTGGAATCATGAGTGGAGTTAGAGCCATCCTCCAGAATCCATGGGAGCTGGGGTCAGGGAGGTGGAGACAAAAGGCATTGTAATAACAAACCTGGGTCTGTCAGTGTGGAGCTTGAGTTCCTGCTCTGTAATTTACTGTCTATATGAACTTGGACAAATCACTCAGCCATTTGGGCCTGGGTTTTATTATCTATAAATGGGATTAATGGTTTCTAGCTCAGAGACTTGTGAGAAATAAATAATAAATATCTGTAAAGCTGAGAATTAGTAGAAAATGTTGGCTGGGCACTTGCCATGGTAGATGCCATTGTTTACGCTCTTTCTTAAATCTCCCCACAAACTCAATGAGAAAGGTCGCTGAAAATCAACAGGCTGTCCTGGGACACCAGACACCCAGACCTTAGGGTGCAAATGATAGCGCCATGTCTGTCCCATACATGGGTATCTTGGGAAAGCTATGTCTGATCTGGACACCAGTCTCCACCCTCATGCAGCAGAGGCTAAGGGGAGACTGACCCTGGAGTCACAGACATTGTTCCAAGGACTGCTTCTCCACACACTGCTGAATTTCCGTAGGCAAATTGCCCAAGCTCTCTGAGCTATGGTTTCCTCATTTTTGTCATGGGGCCTAATGCACCAAGCTAAGTTGTAGTAGCAATGAGGATTAACTGAGATAGGATCTATAATGAGCCTTATTTTAATGAGTTCTCATTAAAGAAGGCCCTATTGTTGTTGCTATCGTTTAATTATTATTTCCCAAGTACGAAGAGACCACCTCTGCAGCCCCATTCCTACCTCCTTCACTGCTGATCTCCACCTTATTCAGAAGTCAGTCTGCCTTCACCCCAAGCTGCCTCGCAAAGTTACTTATAAACACGGGTGAAGCCCTCCCTAAAGATGTTCAAAGGTGTTCAGCTAAAAACATCTCTATCTCATTCTGTTTCTCCTACCTACGCTAATATTGGGTAGCATGGCACACACTACGTAGTTAGTGAATAGCAACTACCATATTCTTATTTCCAGGTCATTCTTACTGGATCTTGGTAAAAACCATCTTCTTACTGACATATACTATGAAACATACTTCATTGGTCAAGCAATTTTGCATTACTGGGCATCACAAATGTCTAACCTTATAGAAACAGGGCACAGCTTATTGTAATCTTCTCCGAGATTTGTGCAAATGAGAAGAGACTTTCCAGAATTTACCATGTAAGAGCCTTCTTAAAACAGATTTGCTTGAATGTTACTATCTAAATAAAGTTCAAATGTCCTTGCTCAATCTCTTCATTACAAACAAGTCAAGATCATGTGGGAGAGAAGAGGAAACAAAACAGCTACTAGTTTGCTTGATGTAAAATACTGATGACCACCAGGAAATATTAGCAACTAGGTACAACCATGAAAATTCCAAACGTTATTAATTCTGTTTTCAAGAGATTAAACAAGCAGGGCTCATCAAATCTCTTACAGAGAAACAAAGCGGAGTGTGCATGTGCGCATATGAAATGAGCAGGTTTTAAGGAGTTTCTGGCTATCTGGTTCTTGACCCCTGGGATGATGGGGGCCAATCTGCCAGAGATGAGGGCAATCTGCTATTCTTGAGCAGAAAAGGACTAGTCATGCCCACTATATTCCAGGAAAGCTGTCAGCAGCTCTCACATAGTAAAATTTTACTTTCAATAAATTATATGACATTAGTATTGTTATGTCCAGTAATTAAAGGAGGAAACTGAAACTTTTAGAGGTAAGAGGCTTGTCCAAGTTCTCAGAGCTAACGAGGGGCAGAGTTGAATGGTTTCCTGGTTTTCTGACTCTAAGTCTCATCTTCCCTTCACTACCCCATAATGCTTCTGAAAGACAAGACAAGCTCTTTGCATGCGTTTTGGGGTGTGTGGGGTATTGGTAAGATCTTAGGCTTTGGAGATAGGCACTGTGCAGGTACCCTCAGGGTTTGCACAGGTTGTCACAGTATTGAGAGGTGAAATATCTTCACACCAGTTTGTAAGGTGCTGCTGCCCTGTTCCCTCCAGTGCTTCAGGTGATCTCAGATCCCTTCTGGGTCTCCAGACTTCCCTGGTGTCAGGAGCCCTGCGGCTAAATCACTGCACATTAGGAGCCTAATCCAATTTTTGGGCCAGTCTATCATGACCCAGAGGTTTCTTTGCTGTTTCCATTGTTAATAATTTTAAATACTACTCCTGCCCCCAACTTCCTTCCTCTTTCTTCACAAACCTGGTTGATCTATGGAGATTCCTATTTTTGCTAACATGGGCTCCTTGGTTTCTGTGGTGCTTTATCTGGAAAATGGGCCAAGAGAGGTGGAAGGAAAAGTAGTACATACACAGCTGATGACAGAAACTGGGTTGATCTCCATAATAAGTGAGAGAAGAGACAAGCATGGAGGGGAAGTGGCTCTGTAGCAATAGCAGAGCCCAACAGATCAGTAAGAAAGAAAAGATTTCTTAAAACCTGTTATAGAATTGGTCTTCCTTAAAGTTTATGTCTCTCAGAATGTGTTTTTAATTAGTACTGGCCTTTTCCTCTTGATATTCTATACAATGTAGGACTGGGCCATATGAAACTTAATTTACAAAGGTTACAAGATGACCTCTAAGATTCCTTCTAGTGTTAATCATAAAGCTCCTGAACTAACCCTCCAAGGGTGGCCAACTCCTGTGGGCTCTATAGGCAAATGACAAGCCACAAAGCCACGTACTACCCAACTTGGTGAGTGAGCCGCAATCTTTGATATAGCTGTAGTCTATAGAAGAGTATTGTGTCTTTATTGGGCTGAATATTTTCATTTGTGAAATGGAAGATAACAGTTGTTGCTTCGGCTGTTATTATTTTTTAATTAATAACACTCTGTCTGGCACTTCATTTGATTCTTACAGCAACTCTATGAATTATGCATTTCCTTTTTACAGAATAAACCCAATGCACATGAGATACTTGCTCATGGATCCCCAGCTAGACAGTGGCAGGCCAGGGATCCAGGGTCCTTTCTTGCCTGAGATCCAAAGTTTTCTCCTTTACAGCCTATACTTTCCCAGCCTGTCTCGAGGGCCATCAGTGATGGGGAACCTTTTAGAGAGCAGCGCCCCCAACCGCAACCCGAAACCTACTTATTTATTGCCAAAATGTCAGCACAGCAGTTAAACCTGAATACAGGTTTTAGTTGAGAAAAACCCACTTATACATTGACATCTTTTGTCTCAAAAGAAAAACACAGTAACACGGGTGCCATAGGTTCACCACCACTGGCCTAGATGAAAGCCATTAACAAACTTTAGTATTGGGAGAATACTTTAAAAATATAAATGCCATAAAAATAATCAGGTGTTTAAAAGAGTTTATTAACTCCTCATCCTATTTTCTGCACTTCTGTGGTTCGTTCAGAAGTTGCCTTACAGAACTCGGGCCTGCAGAGCCCTTTTCCCCAGCTGCTAAGAGTGCCATCACCCATCTGCCTCCAGGGATGCGGTGCCCCTTAAGGTCACTCCTCCTGGTCACATCCAGGGACCAGCTGGTGCCATAAAGACCCCTGGCCATCTGGGCCTGACTTTCTGCCCATGGGGTGCACCCTTCTTCCCCAGCTTTTGATGGGGGCGGACCAGATCATTTCCAAGCCTGCTTGGCGAACTGATTTCTCACTTGCCCCTGTTCCAGGCTTCCTCCTCCTCCGGTAGGCCTCCCACAGCTGCCAATCCGCACCCTATGCGCTGAGCGTCTTCCCAGTACGCTTCCTGGGAGAATCCAGCCTGTGACAAGAGTGTGTCGCAGACACTTCCTTCCTGCATCTGATGACCCTGCTAACCTGAAATTTCCCCAACACGGAGAGTTTATCTTAGTTGTTCCTGAATCACTAGTGGTTCGAAGTGCTCACATATGTTCAGTGAAAGAGAAATACACCTGTGAACCTATAGGATAATAATACTATTTGCCACACAGATAGAATCTACAATTTACCAAATACTAAAAGGCTTTGAACCTATCGACTCTATAAGCATCCTAGAAAGTTGTTCTTATGATGATGATTTCACAGATGAATCAAGGGAAGCAGATTACTATTCCACGTTGGACTTGGTGGTGGCTCTGGACTGTGGTCACTGGGAATCTAGGACATACCGCTCCTAAGCATTTCTCATTGGTTCTGAGGTCCATGTACCTGTCTGCCTCTCATCCACTGATTTATTGAAGAAGGACAGAAAAGGGCAAGGCAAGGAGTGAGGGAGGGGTAGGCTTATTGTGAGGGGGCCTGGAATCACCACAGAAAACCCACTCTGAGCCTCAGGTTGAGGCATGGCATATCCAGGACACAGGGTGCCAGGGTGCCCCAGGTGAATTTCAGGAGCCCTCGTGTAGGTGGAGGACCACGGACACAGAAGGCACCGGGGCAGATGCTGGCACAGAGGCCCTGGGATGAGAGTTCACTGGCAGAGCTACCCCAGCAGGGAGGCAGGGCCCAGACTCTGTGCTGCGGAGTTCCTAGCCAGGGCTCTTTCAGCTGTGCTTCCTGAGGTTGGGCCAGGAATCTGCCATGGGCATGAGGACCCACATACCTCACACATGCATCTAATGATCGCTCAGGAAGTGGAGGCTTTGAGGCTGTACCGGAAAGGGGAGGGAGAGCCGTCAGGAGGGGGTCAGCAGAGCCAGCTCCCTCAAAGCATTGTCCTTTCCTTCCTCCAACAGGATGCCAGGAGCCCCACAGAAAGGGGACTCATTTGTCTTCCTTCCCAACACAATAGCTTGCTGCTGGCCTTTCTCTGGGGCCCTGCTCAAAGCAACAGGATACAGCCTCTGCCAGGAGAGAAGGAAGGAAGGAGGGAAGCAAGGGAAGGGACAGGAGCTCGGGATGGCCCCCAGCCCAGCCCAGGGCCAGGAAGGCCCACCACTGCGAGGTCCAAAACCAGCCCAGGACCTGACGGTCCAGCTGCACAGGGCATGGGAAGCAACTTTCAATTACAGGCAAAACCTTAATCAAACGTGAGCGGAGTAACCCTTTGAAACTGAGCTATAATTTCTTGGGCTTGTGTGAGTAGCCTTTCTCCAACTTTTACCTTCATCTAGTTTTCTTTGCACATTTGGAAAAGTAAAATAAATGGGATCAATTCAGAACGGAGACTTTTTTCCTTCAGTGTTAAAAATGAACTCACATGGAGCTATTAAAAAGATTTTTTTTTTTTTTTTTTTTTTTTTTTTT
>NW_022900935.1:36222927-36231568 GCF_012274545.1 Fukomys damarensis | reverse complement strand
TTTTTTTTTGCTGTTGAGATTTTTCTGGATCGGCTCCAGAAAAACTTCTTTCTGTGTGCACATGTGTGTGTGTGTGTGTCCTCGTGGTAGGGGTGTGAGGGCGCTTCCTCATGACAAAGACAGGGTTGGGTTGTGTCAGAGAATTGGAATCAATACTACAACCTGCCACAAAGGTATAAATAAGACAAATCAATACATTTTAACAAGTGGATATTACGTTGCTTGTGAACTTCATGTACTTGCCCAATACTACATTGGCATTTTCTCTTTTTTTGGTACCGGGGATGGAACTCAGGTCCTAGGTGCTTGCAAGGCAGGTGGTGGAACCACTGAGCTAAATCCCTGGCCCCCAACACTGTGTTGAAGATGGGGTTTACAAAGCTAACCCAACAGCCAGTAGGTCAGAAGGCGGCTCACACATGCAGTATATAACCGAGAGCATTAGAATTACTCATACAAGAAGAGTCAGTTGTCCAGGAGACGAGGAGCCCTTCCGGGTAGATACCCAGCCTGGCTGAACACAGAGAGAGACAGAAGTCAGGGCATGGGAGGTCACCTTCCCCTGCAGAAAGGTCACTGAGAGAAGTCGCACTCCGTTTAGATGAACTCCACAGTCTTGCCTTAAGACTGCTCTGAGATGTGAGAAAAGCATCGTCATACTCAGTTAAAACTTACACCCTTGCCCTTGATATGAACTCTGCTGCCTGTCAGATAAATTACATAATTAATTTTTTAAAACTAAAGTTATTTGGATTTCAGCACAGATGCATTTCAGCAATTAAGCTTGTTCTGTCTTCTCTGTCACTCTCCACTTTCCCACCCTCTTTCTGTTTTCTTTTTCCTTTTATGGTACTGAAAATTGAACCCAGGGTCTTTGTACTGCACTACATCCTTAGCCCTTTTTCATTTTTTGAGACAAGGTCTCACTAAGCTGCTAAAATGTCCAGGCTGGGCTCAAACTTGTGATCCTCCTGCTTTGTGATCCAGGCACTTTGGGATGACAGGTGTGCAGCACATCTAGCTCCCCTCGCTTTGCTGTGTTTTCCATCTCGAGGTGACATGTGGAGGAGAGACGGTGCAGAGTCTGAGGGAGCATTGGCTGGAGTGGGGGCTGCTGCCTTGCGGACTTCAGTCTCGCTGCAGGTCACAGAGGAGGAGGATGAAGCCTGGCTCCAGGGCTCGACCACCACTCAGCACCCACTGTTGCCTTTGGAGAAGATTGCTCAGGAAAAGGGAGAAAAAAAAAAAAAGATGAGAAAGGGCACGTCAAGGGTGGGGCAGCGATCACTTGTGAAGGCTGTATTCTGTCCAGTGCTTTGCCCAGGATTCCTCTTGGGCAAAAGCCCCAGGGGGCGGTGACTTGGCCTGTCGAGTACTCTGAGCTGAAGGCGCCTGGCTGGCCCTGGAAGCTTCTCAGAAGCACAGGGTGTGTCTGCCTTCTCTTGTTCCCTGCCCTGCACCCTCTCTTTCTCCCACAGCAATCACAAGAGCAGGCATTCCTCTTCTCCAAGGCCATAAGAACTCGAACCCTCTCCCCCAAAGCAAGCTATAAAATCCAGAAAGACCTCTTTCCAGAGCGGCCCTGTCCTGTTACCAGGAGGGAGGAGGATACACAGAGACTGCGAATTGGATCTTGATCTGTTACCATTAGATTATACCTATTTGACCGATCACATCCATATTCATATTGGCTTCCTTGAGTTTCACCAAGGTGTAAACTGGGGCAGAACGAGGTGAATGATGGTGACCCATCCGATTTCATATCACTTGTAAGAAGCAGGCTTGAGATTCTTGCCCAAACCAGCCTCATCCCAGAGTGAAAGTTTTTGGACTTGCCCACCCTCTGGCTGAAGACCCCTTCTGGTTGGTATCACCATCAGATGAGACTGTGATGAGAGAGGCCACTGGGCGATGTTTACCTCAGGATGAGCCCTTCTTGTATCTAGGGTCTCTCTTTTAAGTCGGCAAGGGGACTCTTTCTTTCTCAGAGGGCCATGCCTTCTTCTACACTTGTAATTTTCCTTTCTGTAGGAATGTAGTGTTTCTTGGCAGTTGAAAGGAGGAAGTTTTGCTTTTGGGTGAGAGCATTCCACTAGCCAGAGTGTAGTTCAGAAACCGACTACCTCACCATCACTTGGAAGCATGTTAGAAATAAAACTTGCCGTCTGCTGCCCTCTCAGAGTCAGAATGCATGGATACCTAGTAACATACATATTAACATTTGAGGCACACGGTATAGAGGATGTGATTTAGATTTAGTCCTCGAGTATTCATGAGTGAGACCTTGGGTGTATTCCTGAGTTACTCTGCATTTTACCCTCCTCACTGATTGAGCTGGGGTAGATGGGGCCCCACTCTACACCACAGAGGACGGCGTGAGCTAAGGCTAACTTCGGTGCTAGTACCCTGTGTGCCATCCATGAATGGTACCGGCCTTCTGCCCCCACGCTTTCCTTCCCAACAAAGAAAGAAGGGAGGAAAGAAGAAATGAAAGAATGAAGGAGGGAGGGAGGAAGAATCTCCTCCTAAAAAGGGTACACAGCATAAAATCTATTCTCAGAGAGGAAGGCTGAAATACTAATATCTATTAGATCTGTGCTTTCCAGTTTGCTACCCTATTGTTGTTTATGGCTATTTAAACCAGAGATAAGCCAGGCATGGTGGTACATGTCTGTAATCCCAGCACTCGGGAGGCTGAGGCAGGAGGATCACTGTGAGTTTGAGACCAGCCTGGGTTACATAGTGAGTTCCAGGTCAGTCTCAACTACACAGTGAGACCCTGTCTCAGAAAACCAACACAAACAAGCAAATAAACCAGGGATAATTACAATCTACAATCAGTTTCTTGATCACACTAGCTACCCATGCATGGATAGTGACTAGTGTGCTGGACAACACTATGGAGGACATTTACGTGGTTGTAGAGTCCTGTTGGGCAGCTGCCTTAAATACCTATTTCTCCTGGGCCTTTTTATTTCCCCTGGGCCTTTGCTAAGCTACAGCCCAGCTGCTTACACAGTTGGGGTTCAATAAATGTTCTTTGGTTTGATAACTGCAGTTTCACTTATTGCAAAAGAGAAATGGCACAAAAGTCCTAAGGTCTGTTTTCCAGGGCCTGCTCTGTTCACAGAGGAGCTTGATAACCTTGGGTAGGTCACTTAGCCTCTCTGAGCTTAAGTTTCTTCTTTGGCAAATTTAGAGGGAGAAGGGGCATGGAATATAGCTGATATCAGTCATATTTACACTTTTAGCATTTGTTAGTTTCACCAGTCTTTCACCCTACAGGGTGACCTGACTTAGTCCTAAACATAAAACCTCCCAAATCCCAGAAATTCCCCCGTCCCTGAGAGACCCGCACAAGTGGTCATCCTACCTATAGGTCCATTCTAGTTACCAAATTCCATGGTCCTGTGCAAGACTGAAAGTGAGGTGCTAAGACCCCCCCACAAACTGCTGAAAATAGCCAAGGAGTATGGGTAAGAGCTCAGGTGCTGAATAGATAAGGGTCTGATAACTTGGTCTCTGTGTGAAAGTGGGCAAATTTGTAGAGGCACAGAGACCTCAACAACTAGACTGCACATAGAGAGCTCCCACAGGAGACTTTATTAGGGAAGGCAGGTTAGAGAGAGAGGAGAGAGGGAAGAGAGAGTGGGGGGGGGAGAAAGGAGAGAAGAACAAAGAAAGGAAGGTTCTCTTTCTGTTTTTGGGCTGGGGTATTGTTTATTTATGAGGAGTGGGCTACTTTTAACCTATTGTAACCTATCGCTGGCCAGGTTGTCTTTTATGGGTTCAGTCCTGCAGAAACTTAGGTTTAACTTTTCCAGACTGCTGGAGGAGGGAAACTAAAGATAAGAGCACGAGGTCATTTTAAGAGCCAAGAAGAGCCAGGAGAATACAGCCAGTGATGGCGGAGGTGTCAGGTCCCTAACAAAATTAGTTTCCAAGAGTCAGTTTCCCTTCTCCACAAAATGCTAACACTAGTTTTTCCTTCCATGTGATCCTGATGGTCCATTTAATAAAACTGCACAGTGCAGAGCACTCCCAGCCCTGTTAGGTATTATTGACTCAGCAGACTGTGGAAAGGGGGGCTAGGGTTCATTGTTGGCGAGGCTATGATCACAGGACATTCATGCGAACCCCAAAGATATCTGCTAAAATAAAGGAGACGATTATGAGCCATAGAGCTCCCCCTCATCACAACTCTCACAATCTTTGGCCCAGACTTATGCCTGATACGTAACAGCTCAAACTGGTTAAGGAGAGTGCGTTACCACTCCCTTCCCCTGCCCTTGCCAGGGAAAGTGACTGATGCCGCAGGTTTACTAAAACACATGCTAATCATTCCTATGGCCAAACAGGCTTTTGGCAGAGCTCTACTAAGAAAGAAAGAGAGATAGAATGAAAAAAAAAATGCCCTGGATTGCTGAGACAGCACTGTATTTAGACAATTAAATTTAGAAAAGCAAGACAGTTCCTGTAACCACCTCCCACACTCCCTACTGCAAGAACAAAAGGTTTTGTTGAAAGTATTCATATGGATATTAATCCCGACACTTTAATGAGCCCCTCAGTGAACTCCTCAGGAGCAATTACAGCCAGCCAGAGTGTCACCAGTGGGAAGGGTACAAAAGCGCCTCCAAAAATCAGTCATTTGTAAGCTAACCCCACAGTCACGTGAAGCAGCCTACACTTGATAGCTGATTCACAAAGATCCCTTGACACCTTTGTCGTTAAAGGGGACAGCTCAGCATGGGAAATTGGCAGAAAGAGAAAAGTTCATGTTTCCCAAAGACCTTCATGTGAGGAAGAGTTTTGAGGAAACCAGGGTTACACATTACTCCCTGGTCAAAGATAACAGCAATGCTGTGAGATCCATTGTGTGCCCGGCAGGGCCCTGAGTTCCAAGCGGGCCCAGTCTGATTTAATTCTCAATGAAGTGCTGGCTCAGGAATGCTTTCATGGTGCCCACTCTATAGGTGAGGAAACTGAGGCTCAGGTGACATGAGGGCTTTGTCCAAAGTCTCATTTGAACAAAGGCTCTAAGTGAGATTTGAGCCTCACCTGTGAAATGTGGGTAGATTTTTAAAAAGTTGGAATTTTTCTTTTTACTTATTGTGGTAGTTTCAGGTCAGGGATGAAATATTTCCCTCTGGTTTGACCTTCACCCTCATATAGAAATCTATAGAGAAAAGACTCTTTCCTAACCCTCACTCCCTTCTTCCTGTTTCCCTCTGGTCTCAGAGATTCCACAAAAGACCTGGGCTCAACTCTTTATACTATCTTGGCTGCTGGATCATCTGATCCCTTTCCTTTTTTCTAGGTGATTAGAGAAAAACCACAGTCTAAGTGACTGAAGTGAAAGGAGTAAGGGTAAATAAGAGGACAAAGAACAAATAAATGAATATGAAAGACTGAAAAAGAGAAAGAGATAGATATACATCAGGCTTTGGAGGTGCCCAGGCTTGGTTTGAATCATTATTTTTAGTTACACTTAATTAATAACAACAAATTTTCAAGTGAATCTCCCTGTTACTCAGTTTTTTTACCTATAAAATGGGAGTGATGTTACATATCTCACTGGATTGTAGTGAGGACCAAATGTTCATGCATTTCCTGTGGTCCACGAGGCACTCAGCAAACCAACCAGCCTCCCTCCCTCCCTTCCTGGCTTCCTTCCGGTTCAGTCCTAGAAACAACTCCTGAAGCAAGTGGTTTTAGAGTCTCATTTTACAAATGACCAACTGGAGGCCTGAAAAGAGGAACTAATGAGCCTAAAATGACCCAGAAAGTGAATAACTTAGCAATAGAATTCAAATGTAGATCTGTCTTTTTCCAAAAGGAGCCTGTTGTATGACAGGGGTAGGAAGAACAAGTTTAGGGACCTCTGAAAGTTCAGAGCCCTTCTTCTCCAGTTGCTCCACTGGAGGGCTGTTGAGAAGATTATCCAAATCATGTTAATGAGCAATTGAGTGCTGCAACCAGAGAAAACAAAAGCTCTGGTTGGGGCTGGCAGCCAGGAGCTGTGATCCTTATCTCAACAGGCACTGCAGTGGGCCTTCTGGCCCAAATAATTAACTCAATTGCCTCCTCTCCGGTGGGAAATGGGGCTAATAAAACACAGCCACCTAACTTGTGGGAAGATGCCTCCCACTCCACTGTGCTGAGCTTTGAAGACTCTAGCCTGAGCAGTGTCATCACGGAAGCCATGGGGAAGTGCTTCCTCTGTCCAGGACAGGTTCAGAGGAGGAGGGTCTGAAGCCACCATCTAGCCCTTCCATTTGGGGATTTCAGGCATAGCTCTCAACCTCTCTGAGTCTGGTTTACTTCTGTACAAAATGGGGCTATGAGAATTTACATCCTCACAGAGGGGTTGGGTATCTATAAAAGAAAGATCTTGATGAAGAAACTGGCACACAGTAGGTGTTCAGGACACTTGAGATTCTCCTCCTACAGCCCATTATCTCTTTGGGAAAAGGGAAAGAGAGAGAAATGTGATCCTAATGCTATAGGGGGAAGAGATGTAACTCTCCAAACCTGCTAGATATCTGAAACGTGAGTTCGTGTTCTCTAAAATCTAAGAGTGAAGTCTAGGAACAATGGAGGTTAAGAGTAGGAAAAATTTATTGAGGGAAAGAAAGCTTCTGTCCAAGAGAAACAGAAGGGAGACTGGAAAGTGGGTGGCCCACCCACCCCTCTTTTCAAAGATGTTTTATACAGCAAAGCCATGTGATGATATGGGTACCAAGTGGGACAAAACTATAAGACCCAAAGGAAAATTACCAAGTAGGCATGAGGTGGGGAAAAACCATTACCAACCAATAAGATTACAAGTACCATCACCCAGGTAATATTGATTAAGTGGGGGTCAAATGGGGGAGCAAGTCATGAAGCAAACATACAAGGATTTTCAGTAAGGGTGGGGGTCAGGGATATTTCCTGGAAAGACTGGGCTTAGACCCTGGACTCCCACACAGGTGATTGATACCTATTTAGAATATTAATCATTGTTCTTTATCCCCAGGGGAAGCACAAGAGTATAGTAGTTTCTCTCCTTTTATATTTCTGGCCACAGTGAATGTGCCTTGATTGTCCTCCATGCTGGGTCCTTGCTGCGTTGGCTCCTTGAGGGTGGCCCTGTCTAACTGCCTGCAAGATATCTAATTAACTTACCTATTTGCAATTCTCACAGGGAAATGAACTGATTTGCATCTCCCTAGTAGGGAAATGGCAGTTTCTCAACTCTAAAACTTGTAGGTTGGAATAGGCATATCACTCTTGGGTTTGAAAGGTTGAATCCAGTTGGTCACTTCCTCCTTCCACTGCCCATTTCTACAGAAATTGGTCCCTTTTTCCTTCTCACCAGTTGTCTGTGACAGGCCATTGTGCTAAATGCCTCTTGAGTGATCTCCTTTAACAAAAATAATAAATGAGTGATCCCACAGATCCCCCAGCAACCCACTTGCACAGATGCAACTGCTAGCTTTATTTTACAGATGAGGAAACTGAGGCACAGGAAGGTAAAATAACAGGCCAAGGCTTGTTTAGTAAAGCATAATAGGAGGGAGAATTCAGATTCATACACAAATCTGCCTGATTCCAGTGCTCTTACCATTATGGGGGTTAATCATTGCTGCTTAGATCGCTCCACAAATTCCCAGGTGACCAGACCAGGCAGTTTGTCTTCTCAGGTGTTCCTTCTTGGAGTCCTGTGTTCTACTACTTTCACCCTCCCCAGACAGGTTCAGATGTTCATTTTCTTTCAGAAGTCTCAGGTTACCTGCTGCAAGCTCCAATTAATAGAAGACCACCCTTGTCCAGATTGCCTCTGCTCCCTCATTCTGTAGATCCATGACCTTCTCTTCTCCACGTTGCTGCCTGGCACACAGTAGGCATTTGCTGTGCGTCTCCAGTGTCTTTGGCCTGGCCTCTCATCATAAACTCCTTGCTGGGTCAAGACCAGCGCCTTAGTGTGGCAGCCCATGATCACTGTGACCTTGGTCTCCGATGTCTGCCTTCGTTTGTGCAGTGCCCTCTGGAAGTTTCTCACATCTCCTCCATCTAGAACTCTGCTCCTCCTCCATGAGTCAAACACCATTTCTGCAAGGCTGTCTCTAGGGATGCTGTGCTCCCCATCTCCAGTTAAGCTCTTTCTCCTAGCATCTCCCCCAACTCACCTGGACCAGGGGCAGGTTTGGTATTAGCCCTCCCTGCACCCTGTCATTGCTCTTCTTTCCATGAGCTTGTGAGCTCTGGGAGGGGACAGAGATTGTCCTAAGCAGCACCTAGCACGGTGCCCAGCCCCAGAATGTCTCATCATTCCAACCCTGGGTTAAAAGTCTCACCATCTTTGTAGATGCTATCTTCCTGTCATTCCTTCTGAATGAGTCTCTTTTTCAACCCCACACCTCATGGTTGCAATGCCTCTTTAGCTGTCAGATCAACTACGAAGTGTATGGATTAGAGGTCTGGTTCTTTATCAGATGGTGGAATTCAGATTTTTGCTTGGTATTTTATTAGCAATGAGATCTTGGGAAAGTTGTTTCATTTCCAAACCTGTTTTCTCATTTGTAAAATGGTGATACTGATAGGACCATGTGGGAGCACCTCTAATATTTAAAAATGTTTATGATGTGGTATATAT
>NW_022900935.1:36141650-36222880 GCF_012274545.1 Fukomys damarensis | reverse complement strand
ATATATATTGCAATCAAGGTGACTTTCTATTTTTTTAATTGGTTTCTTCCTCTAAAATGTTTGGTTTGCAAAGAAAGGACCATGTTTTTGTCCTTTTGCTGGGTTGATTTTCCATGATTCAGCAGTGCCTTTCAAAAAGTAGGCTTTCAGTAAACATTAGTTTACTAGTGATGAATGAAGAGGGACTGAGGACTCCTCTGCAATCTTCTTTATGCTCCCATCCCTGAGGGGTGTAACCAACCCCTAGGACTTAAAGGCAACCTGCTTGCTCAAGAGTTCTTCATTTCTTCCTGGAGTCCCATATTCTACTGTTTTTCAAGTCCAAGTCTCTGGTTGGCTCATAAGCTGGACAGGAATCTCTCACTTTGTGTTGCACTGGTACAGGACATAGGGTGATAGTATGACCCATGATCAGCTATTAATCCCTCCCTCTCCCTATCAAACCAAGAATTCTTCCAGGTTAGGATACATGTTGGCCTACATCTTTGTGTGTTCTCTACCTTCCACAGTACCTGGCATATGACAGATGCTCTGTAAACTTCTTCACACTTATGTCTTGCAGTATAGAAACCTCTCAAGGTAACCAAGATGAGTATTATGGTGCCTCATTCAAATATATGGAGCTGAGGTCCTTAAGGGTGCAGCCAGGGCCACACCATTACTGTAGTGACCCAGCCAGCTCCTAAGCTCTGATGAGGCTGTTAGTGACTCTTCCTGTCTGCATCCCAGGAAGAGGACTGGTGCCCTGTGTAGGCAGCACTGTACACAGGGCAGTAAGCACTGCCACAACTACCCACCAAGGAGTTGCAGGGGTTGAACACGGGAGAGCCCATTTTACCCTCGAAAAGACAAGGAAACACATCCAGATCCACCTATTCATCCCCTCCTGCCACTACATCCCCAAGCCCCAGCTCAAGCCCCAGCTCAAGCCACAGGCAAGCTGCTCCTCTAAACTGTCACACTGATCCTGCTCCCATGGCCTGAAGCAGAGCTAATAAGATTCCTCTTTCTCCTGCAGGCTTTGGTTCTCTCTGAGTCCCAGGACCTTTGTCCATAAGTCCTCATGCTTGAACTTCCTTTCCCCTCTGTCCACATGACCAGAGCAGGGTTTGATTCAGTTTAATCAGTTCCTATACAACAATAATAAGTCACATTTGTAGGGAGATGAGTAATTGTAAAACAACCTTCAAATTCATTTTCATTTTTATGCTGGGAACTGTGTGCCAGAGGTGTGGGAAGTGACTTAGATTTGGTGCTGCTCTGAACCCTGAACGCACTCAGGGACTTTAGGGGAACACAGAAGCAGGCAGCTGCCTAAATACCACAGCAACACTATTACTTCTGCTCCAACCGGCTCCACTTAGTTATTTTTAAGTTTTACTTTTTGCAATTCTAAGATCATATCCCAGGTCTTACACATGCTAGGCAAGCACTCTGTCATTGAGCAACACTCCAGCCCCCTATCATTAATGTTTATGTTTACCAAACACTGTCCCAAACTCAAGGAAGCTGTCCCATAGCCTGTGAGATGTATTGTCAAATAAACTATGAACACCAACCAGAGTGGGAAAAGAAGCTGGATGTATTGCTTGACAGGCAGAGCAAAGATATATATATCACTCAAGAAATGTGTTTAGCTGGTCTCCCAGAGCAGAAATTGGAAGGGCTGCATGGTAAGACAAAAAGAAGTGAACTTATCACAAGCAAGACCCTCGGTTCGAGTCTCTGGTTGGTACATGAACTAGAGTACAAGCTCCCACTTTGTGATCACACTGGTGAGAGAGAAAATCCAAGAGAAATCTACAATTGATTGTATCCAGTCCCTGTTGGCTCCAGGGTTACACAGCAGGTAGATTTGCATGCATCCAACTTAGGGTTGGCAATGGATTCCAACAGTTGGGTTTTCTGTCTTCATCTCATCAATAGAGAGACCAAAGCTCAGCCAGCCGAGGAAATTGCCCACTGTTACTCAGAAAATGGCAAGCACCAGAAATTTGTGATTAGAGTCCAAGGTCCACACTGCCCCTCTTCCCAGACTTTCAATAATCCCCATGAAAATATGTGATTAGTCACACTTCAGACCCAGAATTCTGGGCTGAATTTGCTACACAAAGGAATGCTGGACCCCTTCAGGTCAAAATGTCACCTTTCAGGGTATGGCTTGAAGTGCATCTTGTGTGTCTCCCCCACTGCTGGTGAGATCTAGGGCTTTGATGGGAGGGTGGTGGCCTGGAGGTGATTAGAAGTGGGCTGGGGGCTGCCAGGGTCTCACTCATTTGCCCAGCTGAAAAGAACTGAAGAGCCATCTTCCTTTCACTTTTTTTCCAAGGACTGAAATATAAGGTTACCTCTCTTCTGATGGAAACTCATCTTAGTACATTTTTTGTAGTTTGATACCTAAGACTGAGTACTTTTTTTTTCTTTTTAAGATTTAGCTTACAGTTCTAGGGATTGAAAATCCAAGTTCAGGTGAACCCGTGGGTTTGGGCTCTGCTCCGGGCAGATGGCATCACAACGTCAGGAGTGTCTAGAGACGAGATCATACAGTGACACAGGAGAGGCTCAGGGGCCAGGACCTCTTTTCACAAAATAAAAACTTATTCTACGGTCAGGAGCCAGGACCCCATGAGTTTACACCAATCCCTCCTTAGTGACCAGGATCCCATGAGTCTGGTCAGACCCTCCCTTTAGGCAGGGCTCCCTGTGATCTCATCACCTTCTGCCTGCCCCCACTCAAAGGTCCCATTATCTCTCAGCATTACCACACTGAGGACCAAGTTTCTGACTCAGGGACTTTGTGGTGATAGAACAATACTGGACCATAAAACAGGCCCCTGCCTTGCTTCCATGTTTGTTTGCTTGTTTGTTTTCCACCCGAATGTTTTGTTCCAGAAATGTAACAGTTCGTGTTGCTGGGCAGCTCTCCAGGCCGCTGTATCAAAATGTTTTGTGACTGTTTCAACCGTGTGACCTTTCAGGAATGTTCTGTAACCCCGCCCCTTCGGGAGCGTTCTGTAATTCTGCCCCTCTGCTTGCCTACCATGTAGATCCCTATATAGGGAGGCTTCTCCTTTCTGATAAAGCGCCACTGAGCCCTCTGGTATCATAAAGGTTTTTCTCCACCTTTTTGAGAGACCATTGGATTCTTGAGTCTTCACATTACAGTAGCTGCAACGCTGAGCTATAACACTCAGCTGTGCCTCAGAGCTGAGACGCTCTGGCTATAGCACTGAGCTGTTCTGCTTTGCCACAACAGTGAAACACATTCAAACCATATTCAAACCACAGCAGGAGCATCCAGGGGCCCCTGGATTCATTGAGGCTGGGAAATTACCTTAGAGAATGGGAAAATTTGGTGTGGGTCATGCTATGTGATCACTGGAAGAATCATTGAACTTCCCTGAAGTCAATCTTCCCTGAAGATATTTCCACACCTATAAAACCAACAGAGAGTAGAAGGAATAAGCTGGAGATTAGGGGCATAGGGTCTGAAAGCAGACTGCCAGGCATCTTGTTTCTACTAGCTTTGAAACCATGACCAATTCTTGTCACTTCTTTATGCCTCAGTTTACTTCATTGTAAATGAGGATGATCATGGTAATATCTACCTCTTAGGGACATTCTGAGGAGAAAAAGAGTATGTAAATGTAAACCAAAAGTCTGTTCTTAGGATTTCACAAAAACAATAACTGGTATTTATGTCATGCTAGAAAATAGAGAAACTTTTCACAGAACTTCTCCTTGGTTTCTCATGGTAGCTTCTGGGATGTAACAGCTATAAAGCAGGAGTCAACTGAGATTCTGAGAGTCTAAATGAGTTTCTAAGTTCACAGAGTCTGCAAGGGATTGGAAAAGGGTACAGACGGACCCAAGATCGACTGCTCCATCTTGCAGCAGCAGCATGGTAGAGCTAAACATACATCAAGACGAGTCTCTCTCCCTCCTGTTTCTCTTCTCCTTTTTCTTTCCTCTCTGGGAGGCTCTGAGAATGTCTATTTAACGTAAGCCTTAGTTTCTATGGCCATGAAATGGTCATGATACAGTCTACCACTTGGGATCATCTGAACCCGTACTGGCAAACCTGTGGCAAGCATGCCGCAGTGGGCACACAGAGTCCTGTCTGCCCACAAGCCATGTTGCCCCAGAAGGCGAGCATTGGAAAATAGTTGTTTTTTTCTAAACTAAAATCTCAATATTAGGGTTTAATTGCAGTGTTGTCACTTCGTGATAAATAAGTGGGCTTTGGGTTGCAGTTTGGGCAGCCAGTCTCTAAAAGATTCGCCATTGCTGATCTAAACCCTTGCTATTCAAGGAGCAGTTCCTGGCAATCCTCTTTTTCAAGAAATCAGTTGCCATTTAAATGAAAGTCCCTGAGGTTTGGCTATTAGAGGAACCAGAGGTTGAGACCTCTTGATACCTAGACAGGGCAGGGCAGGGAAGCCTCTTGGCAACCGGTGCACCTTGTTGCACACCTTGCAGTTCCCAGTTGCTTCACCTTGATGGTTACACCTTGAGACCCTGCATGCAGTTTTGCACCAGCAGCACTGTCTACTACAAATGTCACATCTTGGGCCCCATCCAGACCCACAGTTACCTGGGGATGATCCACAAGTAGGTCAAAGTCACAGACACACGAGGCAGCTCTGGGTGAGGGATCATTCATCCAATACACGATTTTCCAAAATAGTAGACTTGGTTCATAAAGAACAGCTTTTGGGCAGAGTGAAGAGTTTCTCAGCCGCCTTTCCCCACAGTCTCACTGCCACTATTGTTTGGCCTTAGTGGGTATGAGAGTTGTGAGAAGTGAACCAATATTACATTATTATTAACAAGGGGCCACAGTTTTTACTAGGGCTCATTCTTCACGTTTCATTAGCTCTTGTAGTGTCACACAGAATTTTTCATTGACTTAAAAATCCTCTCTGCCCATTGATCTCTCTGTTCTGTTCCCTGAGCCCATGGCAACTACTCATCTTTTTACTGTGAAGTACCCGTCTCATTTGCTTTTGAAAAATTAAGAAAATAAAATTACTGTGTAGGACAAAGAAACTGTTAAGAAAGGCTGGGGATTTAGCTCAGTGGTGTCACTGCCTGCCTTCGAAGCACACAAGGACCTGGGTTTGATCCCTGATACCAAAAAACAAAAAAAAGAAAAAAGAAAAGAAACTATTAAGTGCCCAAAGTCACCAAGCTGATAAGGGTGGGAGCTGAGTTCCAACCCACGTCTGACTACATAGCTCCCAAAGATGTGTTTTTCTAATATAGCCAAGCCCTTTCTTACCAGGAGAGGAGACATCTGTACTGCTATACTCTACGGAGGCCTACAGGTCTTGAGGATGGTCCGCCTGCAGGTAGTGTTGGGGGCACAACAGAAAGGAAAACTTCTGGCCATCTGAGAGGTCCCAAGGACTCCCAGCAGGTGCTTCAGTTTGACCTGGAGTTGGATTCCCAGACAGACTCTTCCCACCAGCTGTTTTCTACTGCATTTGAGCTAGTTATGGTTTACAAATTGGAGCTGAGCAACATTAATGACCCTGAATGGGCTCACTAATTATCACTTAATCAACTGCTAATGGGCCTTTGCGGCCAGCCCTTAGCTGATCAGAGTTCCAGCTGGCCAATGTTACAGACAGGCTGGTTGCTGGAGGGCTTATTGGCCTTGCAAGTACGAAGCCATGAGGTGTGTTGGAAAGTGTCTTCCTTTCATTTTTCCTGGCCTGCCCATTTGTCCTGATGTTCAGCCCAGTCAGTCAGAAGGTATCCTGAGGAAAGCCAAGGTAGGCAAAAGAAGAAGTAAGGAGCAGAGAGAGCCAAGAGAAAGCAGCTGGCAAGCCAAAGAGGCTAGCTAGCAAATGAGTCTTGTGCGCTTATGAAATGTAGGTACTGTGTTTAGTGATTTCTTCCTGATTCTGTGGTGATTCTGGTTTTGAAGGAAGAAAGGGAGGACAAGTTTGAGCGAATTTGTGTGCACGGAGACTTCAAGGAAGGTGCATGAGAGAAGAAGTCATGAAGCAGAGGCACCTATAGGGAAGAGACAGAAGAAATCAACATTTACAGTGTGTGTTCTAAATGTGTCCTTGAATAAATTATTTAAAAATCTAATACTTTCTATGTAAGATAATTTGGAAAAGATTGCCATGAATTTCATATTTATGTGTTCAGCATGTACCAGTCTGTCAAATGACCCTTTAGTTAGAAGTTACTATATTTACCTTCCAGAGGCAGAAATTAATATCCACGAAGTTACAAGCACTAAGACCATTGGTACTTGTAGTCATAATTGTGGAGTTAAGTAACTCCGCCATTTTCCTGATTGCACAGCTTATACTTATTCTGTGGCTGCTACGGTCACTGTATTGGTTCGAACCATTACATGATGCAATAAGGATATATACTTAACACCTCCAAAGTCAGGTGAGGGAGATCCCCGTGCCGTATCAGGTAAAGGCCCAGCGAGAAAAGAGACCATACCAGGTGCTGTTTACAGAGAGAATTTAATATAAGGAATTGCTATCTGGAAATGGAAGAATTAAAATGGCAAAAGGAGAAAGCTAGGATATTACAACGCCAGCAACCACAGGGACCAGCTACCGTTAGGGCTGGATAGAAAGGAAGGGCTGACATTCTTCAGTCTTGGGAACACAGGGGAGGAACCCTTCACAGATGAGCCTCAGACCCCACCAACTCTGAAAAGGGACACTGCCTGGCTAGTGATGGTTTCTGAATGTGAAAAAACAAGTCCCATTGTCTGGGACCCAGAGGTCTCTGAGCAAGGCCTCGGATGGTTAGTGCCACTTAGCGGGCACAGCATGGCTAGTTCTGTGAAAGCTGGAAAAACTAAATTGCATTAGGGTATTGCCGAAAAGGAGCTGCTGCTGCTGCTGCTGCTGCTGCTGCTGCAGTGACAGTGCCTTTGCTCATCAGCAGAAGAATACAGTGCATTAGGGTATTGCCGAAAAGGAGCTGCTGCTGCTGCTGCTGCTGCTGCTGCAGTGACAGTGCCTTTGCTCATCAGCAGAAGAATACGAAAGGAGCAAGAAGAGGGAAGGCGCCTTCCATGCTTTTGCTCCTCAGGTTGTGCAGGCTCCCGCCAGCGCCGCCTACTGGCCAAGTTCTGCAGGTGACTGCTAATCCAAGCGGGGCTGAATCTGCAGTCTCCTCTGGTCAATACATGTTGTGGTGAAGTGAAATGTAACTGAATTTTAGTATTCAAAGACCAGAACTACTGCAGAAACATTAAACTGTTTCCTTTTGTCTTATTTTAAATTCTCTATAATCTATACTTGCTGTAACTAGAGAGATTTCTTATACATAAATTATATCATCCCTTCTCTATTTAATCCTACAGCAGATTCTCATTTCACTTCCAATGACTGGAAGTCCTTGGCCCATCTGGAGGGCTTTTCCCAATTTCCAGTGTTCTCAGAGCCTTGCCTTAAACCACTTTCACTTAAGTGCTCTACCCTGGCCGCAGTGGTCCTCTGAACATCCCTGGTGCCATCCCCAGGGACTTCATACTTGCTGCTCGCTTGGCGTGAAATGTTCTCCCCCAACTCTTAGCCAAATTCCTTCTCATCCTGCAGGAGTGAGACTAAACATATCTTTCTGTTCTCCAGCATCCAAGTCTAAATAAACACCCACATGCCGTGTTTCTCATTGTACATTTTATATACACATACGTGCAGTTTGTAATTACCGATTTAACGTCTGCTTCACTGATTAGATTTTGAGCTTCTTGAGGACAAAGTCCTGTCAATTTTGTCATCTCTTACAGAATACTGGATGCAGCACACTGCAGTCATCGCACCTTCATACTCGCTGAGGGGTTTTCTTTGAGGCCTGGTGTTCATGATGTTATTCCTAGGACACATTTAAGCTCCCTGAGGGCAGGCACCACAGCTTGTGTGCCTTGTACAGTGCAGAGGGACGTCATATGCATGAAGAAATATGACTGCTTTTTTACTTAGAGTGACTAGTGATTAACAAATCTCTTACAGACTGGATCTCACATTTTAGTTCCAATTGTTTGATCCAAAGCTAAGGGTGCCGTCTCGGAGGAGCAAATATGACAGTGACACGCGCACAGAGAAACACTTAACACAGGCTACAGAATGCTGTGCTTGTGCTTGAAATCCAGCCCCAATACTCCCGATATCCACGTGACCTTGTCAAAGTTACTTCTCCTCTCTGTGTTTCAGGTTCCTACACCCTAAATGGTAACGGTAATGTCTCCCTTGTGGGGTGCTGCGAAGTTAGCAAGTATTCATATCAAGTGTTATAGTAAACACAGATGCTAATAAGGAAACCCAACCTAAGCAAATATTAGTACTATGCCCTGAAATATAAGCACCCAGCAAATAGCAGCACCTGCCTGTCAGTTAAACTTTGCTTGTGACACGTTGCCCCATCTTCTGTAACTCGCTTCCAAAACAGAATTTATTAGGAGTATCCCATGACCCGAGATCTTTCTTTTCTATCCACATCACTCATACTTCAACTCAGCCTTCCTCTTTGTTCACCCATTTCCCAAATAAAATACCCAGTCTTTGTTTTTTCCTCAAAGAGATCTTCGCATGTTAATTCGGATTTTCCCCTGTTTTATATGTTTCTCCAAAACTACATCTTACTCCTATACTACTTTTTATTTTGGTAATAGGACCTTGGGCCGTAAACTAGGCTCAAAAGCTTTTGCTTAATTCTATTCCAACCTAATGTGGGACCCCCACCCCCACCCCGTGGTATCTTTTAAGCAGCTGTGGCAGTCAATTTCCAGTTTTATTGAATATAATTCTTCTTGCTAGTGGAAAGCAAGACAGGGATTGTTTCCTTCATCAAGCATGGCAGAGACTTACCAAATCCACTCTTTTCTTCTTTTTAAACACTAGAACTCCACCCCTTCCAGGTATTGGCAGGGCGTCTACGTGGCCCATTACATTTTCCAGCCCCTACGGCTACTGCTGGTGGGGTCTGTGGATAAATTATGGTCCAGGAGATGTGGGTGAAAGTGCATGAAATTTTAAGTTGTTATCTTAAAAGTGCATTCTCTGTGTCCTATTTCCTAGACTGGATTTGGGGAATTCAGAGTCACCTCTTTCTTTTTTCTCGTTGTCCTACCACCCCTGAGGGCTGCTCTAATCCCATGAGTGTCTTCGAATGGCCTTGGGGGATACAGCCTCCCTACTCCCCTGGACTGTTCATCAGTTTATATTTTCATGTATAATTTTATGTGAGCAGACACACTTTCTTCCTGAAGTGACTGTTACTTATCTTGGTGAAGCAGCTGAAACCGTGTCCTGACTAAAAAAATAAAAACATTTTAGCATTAAAACGACTAGTAGAGGTACTGGGAGGCCTGAAAAAGCAGTCTAGAAATTATCCCAGAGCCCCAGGCAATCCTGGGATCCTCTATCTTTTCTTGGATCTTCTGTGAAATGGAAACCTCTGCTCCTGACCTTCCACAGCACTGCTCTGACCTGAAAGAGCCATGGCAGGCCTGCTGCAGCTTGCACCAGCAGAACAGATGCCCTGGGCCCTGCCTCTTATTCCTCACAAACAAGAGGCGCGGCTCGGGACCTCCACTGATGGGTGCAGACAAGCTAAAGCCCCGCACAACAATGCTGGCAGATGATGTAGCAGACATCGCAGTAATGCGTCCCTCACGGCTGCATTCCAGAACTCATGCTCATGCATGTGACTGGCTGGACCCAAATCCTACCCAGAGCATAGCTGAAGAGAGTCTGGGACTTAGGGCCCTCACCTTTGTAGCTTCAGCCTAAGAAGCATCTGTACGGGGAGGATGAGGTGGATCCAGTCTACCACTGGCACAGCAGAGCTGTTGGACCCCAGGGGCATGTAGCCAATCCGCAGACCGCTCTCAGTGAGCCTTGCTATGCATCAGGCACTGCACCACCTGTCATCACTGGGTGTGCCACATGCAAAGAACTCTCTGGACACCACATGTTAAGTTCTATGAGGTGATGGGGTCAGGCTGTACTGCCCCAATGGATGGCTGCGGCATGTATTGAAGGGAAAGGAAAATGAAACAAAAACCGGAAGCAAGAAGGTCCCTTCACCTTTCCCCCAGCCCTGTTCTCCTGAAGCAGATCATAAAACCTAGGAGGGGCCTTTTACTTTCCTGCTGAGTGGGTCATGAGGGCCTCATGTGACAGTAACCCTTACACCCAGAGGGACAGTATGTGCTTATCTCTGAGGGCAAAGGCTCACTGAAAAGACTGAGCAAAGAGGCCATGCAAAGTTCCCTGCAGCTCGTTACCACAGGTCACGCACACCCTTCCCTTCTGACATGAAATGTTTCTCCAGAACTAGCCAGTCCTCATCAAACCTAGTGTAAGCGTATTCAGGTTTAACTGTTTCTTTGGGTCTTTGGGTCTTCATTTCTTTAGGAAGGCTCCGGTGTCACATAACACTTATTTTATTTTTTATATTTTCAGACAGAGTCTCAGTATGTAGCTCAGGCTGGACTTGAATTCAGAGATCCTCTTGCCTCGGCCTCCCAAATGATGGGATTATAGGCTGGTGTCACATAACACTTATTTTATTTTTTATATTTTCAGACAGAGTCTCAGTATGCAGCTCAGGCTGGCCTTGAATTCAGAGATCCGCCTGCCTCGGCCTCCCAAATGATGGGATTATAGGCTGGGCTAGGACCCTTTTCTATCCCAGTTGAGGCTCTATCTTATCATGCTCAATGAATATTTTAGCATCTATTAATGTTTGCTGACTACACTTGTGTGCTTTATTTTGTTATTCTTTCTTTTGTCTGGAGGGAACCTCAGCCATGAGCTTGGCTGGCCAGGCTGAGAAAAGGTTTTCTTCCCATACAGTGGCAAGTTTGGAGTTCCAGGGATGGCAGGGCTGGTCACCCCGGTCCTCTGCACACATTGGAGGGTGAGCAGCTCTGGCCCAGGGAGGGTTGGGCAGGAGGGACCTGAACGCAGTCTGGGTGGAAACATGCTACGTATGTTCGACTTTGTGATCAGGGACTTGATTCCGGTTTAAGACTGTGTCAGATCCACTCTGCTGCCTTCTAACTCAACCCTGAAGAAAGCTCAGCACTGCCTGAACTGAAAGAAACACCCCACCAAAGGAAAAAAAAAAATTCCTTAAAAGCAAAGAAAATCAATTCCTCACGAAAGAATGAGCGACTATATTCAACTCCTCACAAAATTGGCACTTTATTTTATTTTTTTTCTCATTGAGTTTATTGGTGCATTTTAGATACACAGTACAGTCACATTCATTATTGGGATCTTGTACCTTTACATGACAGGTCATGGTTCTCATTTTTTCCCCTTGTCCCTGCCCTCCCTTCACCCCCCTCCCTATTTACAAACATTTTATTTCCATTTTTTCATTTTCTCCTATTTTTTGTCTTTTCCCTTATTACCTTTCCCCTACCCTTACCACTTGCCCTACACCTTTAGCCCTTTTCTTCCTATTTCACATTGTCACTTGTCTCAGTAGGATCTTATGTACTATTATAGCTTATTCACACCAGAGAAACTATTCAGTATTTACACGTGTGACTTATTTTACTCAGATTCATTCATAGGAAAATGGATACATATTGGCACTTTATTTTAAAGAAAAGGTAGAACACGAACTTGAAATGGTACCAGTTAGCTGGAGATAAAAGGCTTTGAGAAAGAAGCTGCCGGTGCAAGGCCTTACACGCAGGCTGGGTGAGGATTGCCTGGCCTCAACGGCCCTCCCTCAGCTGCCACTTGGCCTTAGGATCTCTGAGGCCTCAGGCAGGGAATTCCTAGCTCCAGCTCGGGGGCCCCTCTGCTGCTCAGCGCTGGTCTCAGACCGCTCTTGGGGCAGCTCCGGCGCCCCAGGCAGAGGTGTCTGCAGATCCAGATCCAGAGGTTCAGACGGTGCTGCTGGCCCCAGACGCACCACGGCCACCCCCACCACGCTGGGGCGGTCTGGCTGCTGAGTGCGCAGAGGAGCTGGGCGCGGTCTCTGCTGAGTGCAGGCCGCCTCACACTTGTGGGAGGGACCCAGTCAGAGGCAACTCCTACCTCCCTGCTCAGCAGGCTGCTCTGGCTCACACAGCAACCTGTGAGGAGTTGGAGCCCCATCTTAAGGACTCTCAGCCCTTTCCTGTCCCTCCCCAAGTTTCTAGAAGTGCTCAGATATCACCGGCCCTGCTGGTTTTCCCACCATCTCTCATTTCTGAATCTACCTTGGATTTCTCTCAAACCCTATGACAATATGATCTGGGGTGCAATCCGGGTTCCCACCCTGCACTTACCCAGCAGCACCGAGCTGCAGTCAGACTAAATGCGCACCTCCCAGGTTAGCCGGAGACCTGAAGTGCAGTGCATTCTCTTACGAAAAGAGTTTAGAAAGATAAGCTGACTTCTGAAAGACAAGGGGTGAAGGCAGTCAGAAGGCAGACTGGTTATCTGAAGACAGGGCTTGGAGCCCTAGTTCCGGTGCAGACAAGCTGTGTAAAGTTTTGACAGATGAATCCCCTTACCCCTCCTGTTTCTTCAGCAATATATTGCAGACTAGTGTCTGGATTCAAGTGTCAGTGTGTAGGCAAAGCACCTGGGGAATCTGTTAAAACACAAGTTCCCATTCAGTGGGCCCAAGCCAGCTGAAATTCTGCATATCTGACCAGCTCCAGGTGAAGTTGGTGCTGTTGGATTGCGATGGTCTAGCAATGGGTGAATTCAAAGAGTTCCCTCCAGCTCCTGCCACCTGTGCACCACACATCCTGTCAATAACAACACCTCCTCCATGGGATAGAAATACACAACAAGACACACATTTGTTCAGTTATGCATACAGTGACAAGTCGTTATAGTTTGGGAACAATACAGAAACATAAAGTGCTCAAAAAATTCTCCCCCCTCAAGGAAAAACTATTGTTGGTAGTGCCGAGTCCTGAAGAAGAGGATGACCCACCTCATTTTCATAGCATTCAGCTGTCCCTGCTCAGTGGGCCTCTGGGACATTTTTTGGAAGATTTGAAGTTTCTTCTCTAGCTCACAGTCATGATAACACCCAGTATGGTAGGCGACAGGGTGGTGAGTTCAGGCTTGTGGGGGGGGCAGAATTATTGTGTTTAATCTCAGATAGGGATTTGGAATTTATGGTAACTCCAGAGAGCTAAGGGAAGGAGAATCAGGATGCAGAGGCTCAGAAACCTGGCCTCTCAAACGGGGGCTTCTCAAACAGGGGCTTCTCTCCTCCTACGTTTCAGGGAACACTGCCTATGCTTTGGAGGGAAAATCTGGAACATGTTTTTATTAGAAAATGCCCTGTGGCATCAAAGAGTGACCTAATAAAACCAAAGATGTGAATTTCTTTAGCAGTGGGCTCAGTATCAGGTGGGTTGGCTACGCAGACTCCTCAGTCCCAGGGATCCAAGAGCACCTTTTTGTCTTCCACGACCTCAAACATGCAAGCCAGTCGGCAAGATCCCTACTCTGGCCTTGCTGCTGTCTTGAAAGAGACTCCTCAGACAAGGTGCCCCAGGTGCCTTCAGGACTTTTCAAACTACTCCCTGGGGCTCTGGGGCCTTGCACCTCTTACCTGACTCTGCTCTTTGCCTTCGCACACTCTAGGAGGGAGCCTTGTTGCATTAGAAACGCCATTTCCCTAGATGACCCTACTCTTTCTTGCCTCTGGATCTGTTGTAGATGAGGCTCACTTTCTGCAACATAGGTCTGGTCCTGTGGCCTTCTCCTCATAGCCGTCATTGCCTCCTCTTTCTCTGTTCTCACCTCCTCTCCCCTGACTCTTGTCTCTGCTACCAGTGTCTGACATGACCCTTGTGCTTCCATTTCTTAAACTTCAAATATCACCTTTGCTCTCTTTTACTACCCCGTGAGATCCCTGAGACCTTATTCTACTTAAGATCGTATCACTTAGGTGTCCAGACTTAGAATATGTTCATTGAACATTTGTTGAATGAGTGGAAATTGCAATCACTGAAAGAGAATTAAAGTGATCATTGCTAAAAATGCTTACATGGATTCATTTCTGGTTGATAGAGGATTTAACAATGGGCCCATTGTTTCATTGACTTATGGACAAGTCTTGAGAAGACAGTATGTTAGAGAGAGAAAACAGTGAGCTTGATATCAGTGATCTGAGCCCAAGCCCACCATTTACATACTGTACATCATTTAATTAGAGGTTGGCCTTTCCAAGCACCATTGTCTTCAATGGAGAAAGGATTTATAGCATTTCACTGATTGAATGAGATATAGACTTAAAAACCTTCAGTTAAATGGATAAAAGTAAGCACTTAGTATAATAACCTGATAGTTAAGGAGATTAAAGAATATGGATACCCAGTTACTGCTACCATTTCTCAGTTGCTGTCATACACCTCCAGTCCACCCCTATCCATTATTTGGTTTTGAGATGCTGGGCTGGGGACCTACAGACCAAATTCCTCCTTGGCCAGCTGCTCCCCCTCTGGGCCAGCCAGTGGGGAATGCTAGGGAGATATGAAGAAGTTAAGATAGGAGGTGGAGGAGGAAAAGATTTGCTCCGTCCTGTTTGCTCCCTGTTCAGTCTTTACCTCAGCCACACTTCTTCAGTCTGGAAGTGGCAGCTCCTTCCGGCTATGTGCAGGTTTCCCAATACTGAGCAAGTCAGCCTTGCCGAATGCCCTCTGGGATGCCAGTGCAGCTGCTGCCTTACTTCCTAAGTGGTCCAGGTCCCAGCTCCACTCAGCTCTGAGTCAGCACCAGCTGAACGACACTCCCTTGTTATGACTTGCATTTCAGTGCCTTGGGCTCCTCTGTTTCACATTGCTGTATTTTAATCATTCTTACCTATTTCTTTTTTCCCTCAGCTTTGGGGGTGGTAGCTACTTCTCATGCTTGCTAATTTCTATTACTCTGCTATTTTATTTCTTTAGTATCTAGTTAATTCTTTTATTCTTTCTTTTTAGTTAACAATTCTTTACAGTAAAGTTCCTCTGTTAAAATAAGTGGTACGTTTTCTGTCTCTCAGTTGTCCTGGACCACCATACTCTCTGCCATCTTAGGGTAGGTTTGGAGAAGAAGTAGGAGAATTTGGGCAGAAAAATAGCTCAAAAAGCTTCAGTCACCCTTTTTAAAAGTCTACTGAAAAGTTCTAGAATATTCCTGCAGCCACTAAGATGGCCCCCAAGGGCCCTTACATGCTAGTATTTATGGTGAAATGGAAGGGATGTCACTTCTAAGATCCAGTTGTAGAAACCTCTGTGGCATATGTTGTGTCCTATGTCGCTCACTTTGCGGGGTTCTAGCTGCCAATTGTTAGGTGGTTCTGTGGAGAGATCCATGTAGTCTGGTACCAAGGCCTGCAAACCCTTGAGTGGGCTTGGAACCACGCCCCCCTGTGGAGCCCTAGGAGGAGACTCAGGGACATTTGACCTTGTCCTTATGAAAGCCTTCAAGCCACAGCCACTCAGCTGAACCACAATTCCTGACCCACAGAATGGAGATAATAGATGGTGTTTTAAGCCACTAAGTTTTAGGGTTACTTTGTTCTGTAGTAATAAATGGCTAGCAGCATTTCTTTTGTTGCTCAACAATGAGGACCAAAAGGAAAGATCTTTCCTTACTCGTTAAATACAGAAAGCAGACCATCAGTTATGCATCACTTCATTGAATTGACTATTCATTGAGTTCATGCAATTTCACTTTCTCTGGTTTCTTTGGTTTTCTTTCTTGTGAAATGTGAGAAATTAGGACAAAGAGAAATAAAGTCTGTGAAGACTCTTTTGGCTCTAGTTTACCTATTGGTATGCCTACACCCATAAATATTAGATAAAGAAAAAACATTTGTAAACTCTAGCTCTCCTTTTTAAGGTGCACACTAAATTGAGACAAAAAATGAACAAAATGAGAGTAATTTATAGGTCCCAGGACTAATCAGGATTCTTGTTTGGAAATGGTGTACTTGACATGGTAGAAGAACTGCTTTAGTAGGAGTGCACAAACCATCACTGCCTTAACACTACATATCTATAAATTTATTTCTAGCCTTGTGAAAGAGACTCTGTGTTCCATGTACTCTCCAGAACCAGGAATGTAGGGTTCTCTCATGTTAGGGTTAGGCCCTCTTCTGAATGACTTCCTTGAACAATGCCCCGCCATTGATGGGGACGGGGTTTTCACGGGCTAGCTCTGGAAGTGCATCACTTCTCCCACTTCTCAACAACCAGAACCCTGCCTCATGGAGCCACACAGCGGCAGGGCAAGCTGGGAAACGTGGTCATCTCTGTGCTCAGTAGGAAAAGGAAAAAAGGAACGCAGCAGTATCTGCCAAAAACTGAAAGCAGTTCTTGATAAATTTGATAGAAAGGATAAAGTTTTGCAGCTGGTGTCCAATAGAGTGATGGAGACTTCAGCTAAGTACACCCTGCTGGAAGGTGTGCTACTTCTCCTTCTTCTTCCTCTCTGCTTCTTCTTCTTCTCCTTCTCCTTCTTCCTCTTCTGCTTCTTCCTCTTCTCTTCTTCTCCTTCCTCCTCTTCCTCCTCTTCCTCCTCCTCTTCCTCTCCTTCCCAACCTTCCCCTCCTTCCTCTCCTTCCCCTCTTTCCCCTCCTTCTCCTTCTCCTTCTCCTTCTCCTTCTCCTTCTTCTTCTACCAGGGATCAAACTTGGGACCTTGTGCTTGCAAAGCAGATGGCAGCAGAAGCACTGAGCTAAATCCCCGGCCCTTAGTATGCTTCTTTCTAATGATCACCAAGCGATACATGCTTATAAGAAATGTAGACAAAGGTGCTCTATGTTCCAGGTAACTGTGTATCCAATGCATAGAAGTGATGAGAAGGTATGAGGGGAGGATTGGAGATGAGGCCGACGGTAAAGCTACGATGAGGCCTATTCATTTGAAGGTTGATGCTGACACTGCCACATGGACACTGGCTGTGCTCACCAGCCCCTTTGCTTTGGAAGCTGTGTCTTCACCTGGTGGAAAGGAGCCCAGCCAGCTAGCCCTCTTGTTCTCTTTTATAAGGCAGCTCTAAGGACAGAGCCCTCAAGATCTAATCTGCTCCTGCTATGGCTAGGACATGGCTTGTTCCCCTCAAAAGTCATGTTGAAATCGAATTACCAGTGCAACAATATTGAGAGGAAGTGGCGTCTTTGGGTTATGGGACTTCCACCCTCATGAGTTCATTAATGGAGATTCAAGACTGGGTTAGTTATCTGGAGAACAGATTGTTAAAAAGTATCCCATCCCTTAGGGCTGGGATGTATGTAGCTCAGTGGCACAACATTCACCTAGTTTGTGAAGGCCCTGGGTTTAATCTTAAGCACCACCAAAAAAAAAAAAAAAAAAAAAAAAAGAGGATCCATCTCCTTTGTCTCCTCTCGCCTTTTGTACTCACCTGCTTGCCTTTCTTTTTTCCACCACGAGTTTTAGCAACACAGGGCCTTCACTGGAGTGGCCATCTATCTTGAGCTTCCCTGCTTCTCCACTCAGGAGATAAATAAACTTATTTTCTTACCAGTTACCCAGTCTCTGCCTCATTATTCTGTTATATCAACAGACTGTGGACTAAAATAACTCCCAAAAGATTCGACCCCCAGCACTGCCACTTTGATGGTTAGGTTTTGGTACAAAGCCTAGGGGAACACAGTGTTTAGACGTCGCACCATTTTACCAGCCTTTCTCTGCTCGCTCCTAGCACTGTTTTTTGCTCTTCTGGGTCTGTTGGGAGGCAGACTTCAGGTGTGTGTGAGCGCTCAGAAAGCAACGACCAGGCATTGTGACCAGAGAGAAGGTAGCTGGGAACCTGGGACAGTGTGATGCCGGGGAGGCAGGGAAAATGAGGAGAGTTGAAGGGAGGAAGCAGGGGAGCCAGTGCCACAGGCTACAGGGCCGTTGTGAGTGTGACGCGGTTGTGGCTGACTGGGGCAGCCATGGGAGTGTTGGCTCCTAGGTTGATCAGGAATCATTTCCGTGCCCAGCACTGAGGCCTCTGCTTCCTGCAGCTGGTGACCTGGTGGCATTGTCATAGCCGGCGCAGCAGGAGATGCCCAGCAGGCTCTACGTGGGCAGCTGGGCTCCTCCTCGTACTTCACAGTCGAGCCTCAAGCACCTTTCCACCAATCAAAGGATGAATTGTGCTCTGCTCGTACCAAGGCGATACTCTAGCCACCCCACGGATCTTTAAATTCATTCATTTTATCAGTAAATCTCTGTTTTTCACACATATTGTGCTAATCAACAAAATTCTGGTATTGAATGGAGATAAAAATAGCCGAAATGTTGTCCCTGGAGTGTGGCTTCTTGACGGGATGCTGGCTAAGCACATCTGGAATGTATTTTCTTGCTCGGGGTGACCAGCCATCCCCAGCCGAACAGACCATGCTGAGACATAGTAAAGCAAAATAGCGAAATGATGACAGGGCGATATTCAGAAAGGAGAGCAACAGTGACCCAAATCTTGGAAACAGTGAGCTAATCCACATCCAACTCCTTGAACTCTGCTATGCATGGTGATCATTACTGTTAGGATATCTCGTGAAATAATCACTTGAGAGTTTCGTGGTATTACGGAGAGACGCCTTTGATGCTGTGGAACAAGAAGGATTCCCTCATTTCTCTTCGCCAAGATGTGAAGAGAAGCAAGGCAAAGAAGGAGGCTGACAGTGTTCACGGTGGAGTGGAGGCTGGACCTATAGGTGTTTAGCATATACAGGATGCATGTGGACAGGTGGCTGGATGGGGGTGGACAGGAAGGCTGTGCCTTGACTTTGTGCACAGGTATGTCAAGGTGGAGAGCCATCCACCCAGGTGGAACTCCTGATTGATTAGCACTTGGGTGAAGCTCACAATGACTATTTGCAGAAGGCTTTGCAATTTTAAAAAAACGTGAATGCATTGTCATTTAACATTCCTACCCACTCAAGGCAAGTAGTATTTTTATCCCTGTTTTATAGAGGTTTGTATAAATAGTCCTTGTGGAGTCTGAATTGGAACCCAGTCCTGTGTCTTTCAGAACTATGCTCATCCAGCACATGCTAAGCCTAGCTAGCACTGTGGAAATAGACCTGATTAGGACATATTCCACGCTCCTGAAGAGTTCTTCTCTACAAGAAATTCCTTCAAACTGTGCCAGTCTCCCTTTAGCTATGGGGCTACCTTCCAGGATCACCAGCTGATACCTGAAACCACAGACAGGATTGTAACTGATACATACTGTATTTTTACTTATTGTATAAACTTAGGAAAAAGTTTAACTTATAAAGCAGGCACAGTAATACTACCAAAACTAACAATCCTATAGTATATCCTAACCATATACGGTAACAAAAGTTACTTAAAACTGTGCATTATTTCTAGAATTTTCCTTTGAGTATTTTTGCACTGTGGTAGAGCACAGGCAATGGAAAGCGTCGAATGTGACCATAAAACTATGGCTGGGGTGGGGGCTGCCCTTGTCACTGCTGGGACTTCAGAGGTGGTCACCGACTCCCTGGGGAATTCACAGTGATACACTGAGAGGCTTCCTGCCTAGCTTTTTATTACAGAATAATTTTGGGTGTACAGAAGAGTTGCGAAGATGGCCTAGAATGCTCCCACATGCCCTTCACTTGTCCCCTCCCATGTTAGCACTTACTGAATTCTGCATTCCCCAAAACCAAGACACGAGCACTGCAATGCTCTTATTAACTAAGATGCAGTATGGCTCACTGCCCTGAGTTCTCCTGCGCCTCCATTACTGAGCCAGGATACAACCTGAGACACTGTGATGGTTTTTCCCTGTCTCCGTACCTATCAAGTATTTCATGCCATGCCCTTTAGTCTGGGTTGGTCTGATGTTTTCCTCCGGATTAGAAAGAGGGAAGGGCTTGGGAGAAGACTACACAGAGATGGCCTTCCTCTCTCAGAGTGACACGCATGGGAAGCAGCGCCTGCAGGACTCAGGGATGATGCTCTTTCTCCCCGGATCCCTGGGCCAGGCCTCAGCACCAAGCAGCAGTTCTCCCTCTTCCCACCTCAAAAACTGACAGTGAAGAACCGCAGGGTTCAGCAGCGGGGCGTGAGTCCCACGGTGGGAGGGAGAGAACATGTCCAAACCTTCAGGGTGTAGTCAGAACCATTATAATGAACGCCTACTTTATTATTTATTTATTTATTTATTTATTTATTTATTTATTTATTTATTTATTGGTACTGGGGATTGAATTTGGTCCCTTGAGCTTGTGAGGCAGGTGGAGGAACCACTGAGGATCAAACCCCTGGCCCTGAACACCTATTTTAGAGGAAATAATTTGAGGCTGTGCAAATATCCTGTTCATCCTTAAAGTTTCACTCACTAATTTTAGCATTCATCAGTGACTTAACCTGCAAACATTATCACTGTTCTAATGGTGATTGCCTAGTTCCCTCTTCCTTCTATGTTTGTTATTAGAAGTCTTCTGCAAAGAAGATCCCTTCTCATTTCTTTTATTTATTCTATTGATCACCTGTTTGTATTAAGATAGACTCATGGGTATTTATTCATCCTTTTCGTTATATACCAGTAAACCCATTATTTGTTTTGTTTCTAGGATTGTTCTAGCCATGGCCTCTGCAAGCTTTTACAGGTTGTTCTCTATGTCCTTTTTTTTTTTTCTTTCCTGTAACAAGGATCAAACTGAGGACCTTGCACTTTTGAGGCAGGTGAGGTGCCATGAAGTAAATCCCCAGCTCATGTCCTTTTGACATGTACCCCTACTATGTGTGTGTGTGTGTGTGTGTGTGTGTGTGTGTGTGTGTGGTAATGGGGATTGAATCAGAACCTCTGCCCTGAGCTTCATCCCCAGCCCTTTTATTAATTTTATTTTTTAATTTGAGACAGGGTCTTGCTAAGTCACTCGGTTGACCAAGTTGAGCTGGAACATGCAATCTTCCCACCTCAGCCTCCCCGACTGCCACTAGGAGATACTCCCATCTCAACTTGTCTATCTCAAAGGAAAATAGCTTTCTTGGATTAAAGAATGGGGTTTAAATCCAACACCAGAACACTCTGCTATGTTTGTGGCTGGGATGTCATTGCTTCTAGATCCACTCGGTGGCCAACGCTGGAGGAGGTGTCAAGGTGGAGTAAGTACACGGTGGTGTGTATATGGCCGGTGTGTGTAAGTACCTGCTGGGTGTCTCTTTACTAAGCTACATGGGTTCATCTCAGATGCCAGCCAGGTAGCATGGGGTGCAAAGCAAGTGTCCTGTTTTGCTTTTTGGACCATTCCTTCTCCAGTGGTGACAGACCTCAGAAAGGTCCTGCAAACTAGAAAAAGATCCCTCAATCCTGTGAGCGATAAATTGTCTCTGAGTGGGAGAAATAAGAAATGGGACAGTAGGCCAGAAAACCCATCAGTGGGTAGGCTGCAGGAAGTGCTATTGTATAGGGCAGCTTTGCCCCAAATGCACCAGCTTTAAGGGTGCTGAAAAGTTTTAGAAAAACATCCACATTTAATTCAAGACATGTACAAACTGTATTCCAGTTTGTATTGTATTCAGTGGATCTGAGCCCTTCACCTTCATTGATTGTCACGGGTCCCCACCCAGGACCAGAGCACACCCAGGAAGAAGGACACCACGAATGAGGGCAGTCCTTCTGCCATCTGCTGCCAGTCCCCGCCTAGGCCCCACCCGCCATGGCCTTCAGCAGAGACGCCCCTCGGGGCTGGCTTCCCCTTGGCCTGGGAGCTTGGACATCTCCTCTGTGCTGTACCACACTCCCCAGCTGACACTCCCTTGGGAAGCCCTGCCTCCTCCTGGGCTGAGGGCTGGTCCTACCACCCCCAGGGAAGTCAGACTTCTGGGCCAGCCAACTTCCTGCTTCTTAACCAAGCCATACATGCCAGATGCTTCCCTGTCCAGGAACCAGGCTGTGTCCCTCCCAGAGGTTAGAGAGCTGTCCTTTGGGCCCCATGGGCACTGTCCTCCAACTACAGTGCCACACATTACTGACACCCCAGAAGGGGGAAAATGATCCAGCAAGGATGGCAGTGGCTTCAGTGGGAGGAGAACAGGGAGATAAAATTCGAGGTTCATTTCCCATTGATTCTAATATTACAAATCAAATATTATTATCCCACTGACAAAGGTTGAGTAGCTTGCCCAGGGCATGTAGCTTCTTTGGAGGGGTAGCTCATACAAGGCAGATCCGCAGCTGGAATCCAGATCTTGACAGCCAGCACTGCAATTCCTAGGGTTGGCTTTTTCTCATGACCACCCAGGGTGTAGAGCTGGCCAAAGCCAGGGAGGGCTCACTCCAGGAGGGGTGGAGGAGTAGAGTCATAATAGAAGGAAGGGGAGTGTGTTGAGGAGTAGATAGGTGGCAGGTAAGGCATCTCAGGCTACTGTAGCAATTGTCCTTCACTAGTCTGGGGCAGCCGGGATGGAGATGCACACCTCTTCTTTGGGAGGAGCCGAGGCAGCTGCTACAGCCCCAGCAACCAGTTGGTCTGGGGAGGCAGGAGCTGGCAGACACTAGCCTGGTTGTTACCTCACAAGTCTAGACTTGGTGGATCCCAGCCCTGCCCGTGACCGTGGGCCGGTTTATGAACTTTTTCCTTTCACTTTGCTATTAATCCTAACCTTCTAACTGGTCTTCTTAAGCCCTCTCTTGTCCCCTTTCAGAACTGCCATATTGGACCCAGGAGTCACCTGTTAAGACTGTGAATCTAATCAACTGAGGACTCCCATAGCTCCTTTATTAGTTATCAACAAACACACCCCAAGGGTTTGTCATTGTCTTCACACAAATCCCACACATTTCTCACGTAAGATGTGTCCAGTCAGTCCTTCACTGCCCTGCCTGATGCAGACTCCTTTGCAGCCCCTCCTCTCTTTAGGCCACTTGGTCCTGTTCCTGTGGCTTGGGGCTCCCTTCCCCCTCATTTCACCCGGCTAACACCTACTCATTCTTTCAGACTCAGCTTCCCCTCTTAAGGGAGACCTCCTCAGTCACTGTCTTCAAATCCAGCCCCACCCTGGCTGTTTGAGGCCTCTCTTTTCTTTCAAAGCATCTAGCAGGATTCTGCAGTTACACATTTGGGCGTGTGGCACCTTGGTTCTGGCTGTCTCCCTCCAGGTCCGTTGTAAGCAAGCAGGGTTTCTCTTTGACGCTGTCCATGCCAGACAACCACTGTGCCTGGTTCATAGTAGGTGCTCAAAAAGCACACGGAATTTGAAATAGTGTACGATGAAGAGCCTTGTGTGGGGACTGAGCAGCAGATCTCCCGAGCCCTAGCTCTCTCTTCCTTCTTCCAGTGAGTGCAGCCGGGACACAGTTCCAGGGCGTGTTGCAGATCCTCCCTCACTCCTGTTTTCAGCCAGAGTTACCCCTGCCTCTGCTCTGCCCTTACTCCTGATGGGATGGCTGGGTGCAGGCCCCCAGGCTGCAAAGCCGGGCTGGGAAGATCTAATGACAAACTCTGCCACCGGGGGCGGGGACAGAAGTGTCCTGGAGGGACAGGGAAAGAAGGGCTGCTGGGAGAAGAGCCCCTGGGGCCTCATCAGACTCAACCGTCCTGCCTCATCTCCGCCCCAATGCAGAAAGCTTTCTGCCCATCCAGTGCCAGCTGAGCGGCTGCTTGTTTTGTTGTGCGCACTGCTAGGCAACTGGCCTGTTTGTGCTTATTTACCTCCCCTGGGCCGTTTCACAACACTTTGCAATGGGCCCTGCTCGCTCTGGCGCACATCTGGTTTGGATTTCTCCTGTCAGAGCTCCTCAGCCGGGAGGGCTTGTACTTTCCCCAGCAGTCACCAGCATGGACCCCCGCAGCTCTGGCTACTCCTGGGTGTTGGTCCACTGAGCTAACAGTCACCCAACGTCTAGTATCCACACGACACCTCTCACACTCTTCCGACCATTTAACACATCTCACTGACCAAAGAGGGGGGGTTGGAGAAGGAGATGGACTGGACGAGGACTCCAGGGAAGCTAGAATAGGAAGGGAACTTTGAGAATGAAGTCTGAGCCCATAACCCCCATCGTGCACACCCCTCACTACAGAGAGGGGCAGCGTCTCGTCAAGGGGCCACAGGGCAACAGGGACACACCCAGGACCAATTCCCTGGTGTCTCTTCCTCCTCAGGCTGAGGCCTCCCAGCAACAAGACCACTCTGCAGACAGAGTGGGTAAGACTGGCATTAGCAGGTTTAAAGGAAATGGTAGGTTTGTTCCTGTTCTCGTCATACCCCGAGATTTCTCGTGAGGTTTCTGTAAGGGACACTAAACAAATAGAGGTGTGGTAGATGTCCTGGTAAGACCCACGGAGAGAGTGAAAGTTCCTGCTTTCTTTACTTAGTGCACAGGATGCATCAGCATCTCAGGGTGGGGAAGGTCAGCCTGGGTGAAGAAATAGTCTGGGGACAAACAGCCCCTCTCTCAGCTGGGCGCCCCCTCCCCCAATCTCCACTGCCATGGCCAACACGCTCTGCTCAGGGAAATACAAGGCCTTCACAGTGGCTTGCCAGGTTGCACAAGGCATGGTCCTGTTGCCTCTGTGATTTCACTCCGCCCTCCTCCCTGACCCCAGAGCATTCAGCCCCAGGGCGGCCGGCCAGGAAAGTGGGGAAGGCTTCCTTGGTGAGGAAGCAAGCAGCGGCCTGGCAAAGAACTTGCTTTCTGGACAGCCAGGCCGCATCACACAGCGAGCAATGTGTTCCAAGTGCACAAAATTCACAAACTGCCTGTTTTTCTCCATGGCATTCATCTGGTTCTGACACATGGCTATTTATTTGTCACCTGTCTTCCAAACTGAGAGCTCTGTGGGTCGGTCCTGTCCGTTATCGAGTACTATACACAGCATGGGCTCCTGCTCAGTTAGGATTCACTGAATGAACGTACAGGTGGATGAGTGAATGATGGGCCTGGTTTCCTCCCAGCTCCCTTACACCGTGTTATCTCCTGATACTTACTTCTCAGCTGCAGACAACACTGACATACCATCCTAGACTGCACATCACTCTTGGCAAGCTTGCCTCCTCCCTCTTTTCCCGCTCATGACGACCTTGTCCCTAGCTGGGAGTGAGGCACATGTGTGCTGCCTCGGTCTAGAATCTTCCTCCCAGTCCAACTCTGTATCCGTGGTGGGGTATGACCTTGTCACTTGCAGCGCTAGTGAGAACCTCCTGGCCATTGCTGGGTACCTCTCTGTTCTTGGCTATGATGGTAGTTATTCTTTTCAGGCTGTTCCACACTGATTAGTAAGTGAGGGCTGAGGGGACCAGACGCCAAGCTGGCACCTGAGTCATCTGTGGGCTCTCTCTCGATTCTTTTTCAGGTCTGTTTTGTCCACTGCTGGCCTGGTATGGAGGGCTCTTATGGTCCAAGAGTGTAGAGAGACGCAAAGCAGAACCCTTAATTTATTTTCTTCCCTCACATCTACCCTCCCCAGTTAACTACAGTTGAGCAACCCACCTGCTGAGGATTTAGCTATTGGTCCAGGTTCCATTCAGCCTAGCTCAGAATTCAGGTAGCTCCACCACCCACTTCCACATGCCAGCTCCCCTCATGCCTCTTGCTCCTCCCCTGGAGTCTGGGTCTCCACTTCCGGCCTGTGCTATCAGCTCTTCGCTGGGCTCTCCACTGCCCACTCAGCGATCAGGATTGGTTTTTAGAGTGGGAATTCAGTCAAGTTGTTCCCTTTATTTAAAACTGCCCATATTGGTTTTTGCTGCACTTTGAGTAAAAATCTAATCCTTTCCCAAAGCCCAAAGGCCACCATCAGTCTCTGCTGGTCTCTTCAACTCCAAGTCACACCAACACCCTCTTACCTCCTTGCTCCCTACACGTCAGCCCACCAGCCTCTTTTGTGCCCCTTCAATGGCTCCACTCACTCCACCACCAGAGCTTTTCCATCAACTGTCTCCACTCCTGGACAAACTCTTCCCTCACAGCCTCGGGGGATGACTTCCCTGGTCATTTGGTTTTTGAATTAACGGTACCTGTTCAGAGAAGCCTTCCCTGACCACTCAGTTTCGAATATCACAATTTGTCCCTCATCTCATCTTGTTGGTTCTTCCCAACATGCACCACCAGAGATTTTTTTTTCTATTTTTTTGTTTTTCTTTCCCTAATCAGAATGATACTATAAAAATGAAAGCCACTGTGATACCCAAGACCTAGAATAATAGGACCCGACATATAATAGACCCTCAAAATATTTATTGAATGCATGAATAGGTGAGTCAGTAGTCACCTGTTTGTGGACTGAGAGTCAGGAGTCCTGAGTGCAAATCTCACCTGACTGTTCTCAAGCTGTGTGTCTCTGAGCATGTCATGTCCATGTTCCAGGCTCCATCTGAATATCTAAGGTGAGATCTGATGCTCTGGTCCTATCCACCTTTCCATATTGTTGACCACACAAAGCTGTCAAAGACTGTGATAACAGCAATGACCCCAGCTGTAGTTGATAAATTACTTTTAATCTCCTGCGACATCCCAGATTATATCAGTTATTTATGATTTACACCTAAGCTACATATCCCAAAAGGACTTGATGCTGCTTGAATTTCAGACCATTTCCCCGAAGTTCTTCCTTGTTTTAAACAGGGAAGAACAATTGCTCTTGTCTAGACGGTCACGTTGGACCCTGTTGCTGAAAATGAGAGGCGACCTCACTCCCATCAACTGCAACAATGAGAGAAATGCCTCAGCCCTGTGAGTCCCAAGGAAGAGCTGAGTAGGCAAGGTGTAGGGAAGGCAGTGAGAGAGCTGGTCCCCAGGCGCTGCTGTGAGCAGACATGCAAATTCCCACTGCTGTTTCCCGTTTCTATCAGTGTGCTGGATGCAGTCTCTCTCAGTGCATCCTGGCTCTTTCCACATTGTGTCCCAGCACAGAATGTACCACACTCTGCCATAACTCAGGTCCATTTACATGTCTTCTAGCTTACTTTCCATCTATCCCAGTGCGATAGTTTGTTAATGGCAAGAACTGTAGGTATAAATGTGTTGGGTTTTTTATCTTTTGCACCCAGCGCAGGGCCTGGAACACAGAATGTGCTCAGTAAATATTAAATGGATAAGTGAATGGTAGAAAACATAGCACCAGCTCCTCTAGCATCCACTACCCAACAATGTCAGGTCCTAAAGAAAGGCTGGCCGAGCTCTCTAGAGCACCACTGAAAAAAATAATCGATTGAATAAATAAATGAAGTCTCAGGGAAGGAACTCTCAATCCCATTAGGCCGTGTGCTTACCCATGGACCAAACAGTTCTCACCACCCATCATGACCACTTCTTGGCACCCTTGTGAAGCAGGGGAGCGGGAGCTAGAGAAAGGAGCCGGTAAGTGTGGCTCAGCAGGGTCAACTCTCAGAAGTCAGGTGACACAGTGCAGAAGAGGGGGCTTTGAAAGGCTATTATGAAGTTGCCATCTTTGCAGGTCAAAGTTGGTCCTATATTGGTAACATGAGGAGTCTCAACTTATTATAAAAACATTACCTGGATGTAAGATAGGACTAACTTGGTCATAAATCAGCAGTGTGTTTTTCAGATGCAGGGCTAAGTGGATTCCTTTTTATAATGATGCAGTTTGCTGTTTGCTGTGCTTTCCGTGGATTTCCTCATTATTTCTTTCTCTGCTTTCCTGAGGCAGATTCTATAATTACCCCCACTCTACAGACAGAGAAACTGATGTTCTATTAAGGCTCCAGGTTAACTTATTTGCTCCAGATGACACAGTTTGAAAGATAGATCCAAATCTGAAGCTAGGTCTCTATAATCAAGTTCATTGGACCCACCACATTTGGGAAGGGTGTGGAGGTCCAGTGCCTCTGTGCAGGACCCTCTATGGCAACCCACTGCTTGCAGCAAGAAGGAACCTCTACCTGTAATCTGTAGACCTGCGTATATTGTACCTCCAGGTAATTTGCATGATATATAACTCCTAGTATCATCCATGGCCAAGCAGCTCTCTTCAAGGACCCATTTTATTCACATTGTGCTCTCATAATAAGCCTGAGATTCTACCCACCATGTGGAAGGGACTCACTCACCAAAGGTAATGGAATTGAATGAGATGGGCAGAAAACAAAAGATGGTTTGATATCTTCCATGGATACAATCTGTCTGTGTGTTCAAGAATAGTAAGGATGGTTTTTAGGTACAATGAGAACAGCAAGAGCAATAATAAAAATAGAGCGATCATGTGTTGAGAGCCTATTAGGTTTCAGGAAGTTTATGTCCATTATCTGTAGTCTTTGCATTGCCTGACAAGGTAAGTGGTGGTGTCTGCATGCTTAATGCTTGAGAGCGGTGAAAGGTATTTGCAAAGAATGTGCATATCTCTGTGATATCATTGCTGTACCATGAAAATCTGTTTGCTCCAACCAGGACACACAAAGCACTGAACCTAAAAACTGTGCTCAGATACAATTTCACAGAATTCTATTCTGGGCAAACCCCCAAATTTCTACTGAATGCAAGCCCCACCCACACTCCAGAGCCCTACAACTGTGTCAAATACATGCTTGACTTGATTTTGTACGTGAACTTGATCCTGGGCCATGGAATTTCAAAGCTGTGCCTGCAAGTCTGGAATTCAAATATTAGCCTTCTTGACCTGGGCAGCTTTGATCTACCAAGTGTACCCTCACGAATATTGATAAGATGGCTCAAATGGCAAGCAAGAGTACTGAGTGTGGCACTCACAGCTGCCAAGGGTGTGCACATGTACACAGATCTCTGCAGAGATCAAACTGGACTTAGGTTATGCAAGAGCTTATCTGATGGTGGGGCAGCACTGCACATGGGCAGGGAAGCAGCTCACATTCACACAATCAATCTGCCTTCTTCATCCCATAGGACAGACTAAGAGTGAACTGCAGGTGAACTCTGGCACTACTGGGCCTTGCCATGTGACTGAACCTTCCTTTGTATCTCAGATTTAATTTCCCATTGAGGAATGACTGCTTAGCTACTATTTGCCAAGTATCTATCTTGTGCAGTCACCTTAAGTAGTAATATAATAAGAAGACTATGAATATGTAAAATGTATAGACACCAGGCATTGTTCTATGAGTCCTACCAAAGTGTCCTTTCATCCAGTCAACAATCACACAGAGCTGGGGCTGCTGTTATCTTCATTTCTTAGGTGGGGACTCTGAGGGATCTCACACTGAAAGATCACCCTATAGGGAAGAGGCGGGGTGAGGACTTGAACCTCTGCCTCTTCTTACAAGCCCAGTGAGGCAGGTTTGGTATTTTTTACAGAGAAGGAAAAGGAGTTTAAGTAATAGAGGTCATATAACCTACTGATGACAAAACCAAAATTCAAATCCAGGTCAAAATCTAATGCCATGTTTTTAAAGATATATTTCTAAGGCTGGTTTTGTATGGTCTGATGCTGTGTGGACTGTAAGCTAGGAATAGTTTTAAGGGTTTTGTTTTGGGGGGGTCAGAGATTATGGGCCCTGGGGATTTGAACCCAGGGCCTTGAGAAGGCTATGCAAGTGCTCTGCCACTGAACTTACCTCCACACCAACCCAGCCCTTGGTTTTAACAACTTTAAAGAATTGTTGAAAAGAAGAAGAATGTGCAGCAGTGATCTTATGTGGCCCCCCCAACCCTGAATATTGACCATGGGGAAAGTCTGGAGACCTCCGTACTCTCCTGAGTACCCTTCGTGTTGCGTTGACACATTTATGAGGACAGATGGAAGGCTGGGGGCGAGTGCATGCTGCAGTTCCAGAATGCGGCTTCCCCTCTGCATGCCTGATTCCCACCTGGAAGGAGAAGGTGGAGATCTGCAGATTCCCTCCACCTCAGCACCTGTGCTGCTTGTACACTCTGCCTCTCGTCTTGTTACTCTGTCTCCCACTGATGTGCACATAACTATACTCCAGTGCTGGAGAACAGCATAACTCTTCACTAACACATCATCTTGGTGACTGCCTTGTCTCCGAGGCACAATTCCTGATATCCACGACGCTGAGGAGGAGCGATTTATTTAGGCCCACGGTGTGTAGAGGCTTCAGTTCATAGTTGGCAGCTCCAAGGTGAGGTGGCACAGCAGAGGGATCTGGCGGAGGAGAAGCTGCTCACGGCATGGCAGGCAGGACGCAGAAAGAGATCAAGGGAGAAAGGAAGGGGATACACCCTTCCAGGCCACGCCCCCAGGGGCCACTTCCTCTGACAAGGCTCACCTTCCAAGTCACATTTAGCTATGAACTCATCGGTGGACTAATCCATTGAAGAGTATTACACACCTATAATCCAATTGCCCCTCCAAATCCCCACTATGAGCACATAAGACTTTGAGGGGACATCTAGATACAAATTGTAACAACATGCAGCACCCCAACACATCAGCACAGTGCAGTGTGCAGGCCCTTGGCTTATCCTCCCAGCCTCTTGGCCCCTGTGGTTGTCGATTTTCTCAGAATTGCTTGGGATCTCCCCTATTTCTCCTACTCCTTTCCTTCTCTCCGGGCTGCCACGTTATTCGGCACCAGAAAAAAAGAATTGAAAAAAAAAATTAGAGAGATCTACCAATTTCTTTGTAATTTGCTTCTGCTCTCAAATGCCCCCATACTTTCTCCTTTCAGATTGCATTTCATCCCCTGGCATGGGCTCCCACACTTTCTAGAGTAAGGGCAGCTCTTTCTACTCTTCTTTCTCTCCAGAATGGAGGCAGCCTTTCTGCTCTGTAGATTTGCAATCTCTCCCACAGTTCTTCTCATAAACATTCTCCAGTCCAAAAGCCCTGGAGACACTAGGGACTGACTCTAGCCTTTAGCATCTGCCCTGTGCAAGGGCTGAGTAGTGGCCTCTTGTGCTCCATGAATCTCCTTGAGGAGAGACACACGGACTCTGAGGAAGGAGGTCCAGGCCCCATGGGTCTGCTTTGTCTTTCTCTTTCTCAAGGGAGGGTGGGCTGCCAACTCTTTAAACCTTCAGTTTTGTCTCTGCAGGAAGGTTCCAGAAGGTTCCCAGCCTGTCCCTCAGGCCTATAATTTTTCTCTGTTGTCAAATCACTCACCGCTCTTCAGAGGACTCTCCCCCAACTCCCCCATCATTTCCCTGCTTCAATCTCTTCAGTGACCCCCAGGACTGTCAGATAGTACCCCCTGCCACACTCTCCCTGACCCAGCCCTTTTCCCTCCAACCTCCTTTTCTACACTCCACCTCTCATCCCCCATGCTTTTGCTACTCAAAGCACTCAGAACATTCTAAAAATTCCCGACAATATGACTGCAATACCCTTCTCCTCAGCAAGATGCCCTTGATCAGCTCTGCTTTACAGAAACCTCTGTGTACCCTCTCTGGTCTACAGACTGTCTTTACTTTCTCACTCACATTTATGCTTTTCCTTTCCTCATCTAATGTGTGCCCCCAAAGCTGGCCTGTGTGGACCATATCTGTAGGTTCTCCAACCTCTTACTTCTAGTTGGATTGGCTGATCGGAGGGAGGGGAGAAGAGGGGCGGGGCCATGAGGAGCTTTGCTTCTATTCTTGCAAGGTCTCTGGTACTACTTTGACTCTTGTTGTCCTCCTAAAGTGGTCATCGCTTCAATTCAGCTACCACAGTGCTCCTACACCATCCCTGGGACACTTCTCCATCTGCACCTCGCAAATAAGCCCTCCTTAAAATAGAGGGAGCAGGAGTAGGGCTGTTAGGGTCCAGCACAAACCTCAGGGGGTGCTTTGTAGACACCTTTTACAGAGCCTACTATGGGCCATACAGCTGGGTGGCCTCCCTGTCCTCCCTGCCACCCAGGTTTATCTCACCTTGCCTTTAGGACTCAAGTTGTCCATACACATTTAGGTCCATGCTGGGCCACAGCCCAGGCACTGCAGTTCCTAGGTCATAGGTGAACACTCCTGACTTTGCAGGTCCCTGATTCTAGTGCGGGAAAGGAGGCCCAAGCCTCATCTGACTCTGTGTCTAAGCGCAGACCACAGTCCACTCAGTCAAATCCCAATTCCACTGCCACTTAGCTGATTGGATGAGTTATTTCTCTGAGCCACTTTTTCTCATCTGTACATGGAAATCCTAGCAGCTACCTCAGAGAGTGGCCATGAATACTGAAGGAGTGGCACACACTGGGCACTCAGGAAGCATCCATTATTACTTTTATTATAGCAGCTGCGTGGTTTGTATACATTAAGTAAGTGAATGACAGTGAATGACGGCAAGTATTATCCCCTGTAGTCTCTATAGTGAGCCTTCTCCCAGCCTGCCTTACTACAGTGTATACATTCCAAGTAGGAGGAGAGGAATTCCTTTTCCCATTTCACAGATCTGTGAGTGAATGAATGAATGAATGAGCACCCGACACACCCAACCTGATGTCTTTCACCTCCTCTCAGGGGCCATAGCCAGGCCGCTTATCCAGTGAGCAGAGACCTGGGCCCTGGAGAGCTGATCCTGACTTTCTCTCCCACTTCCCAGCCCCAGAGGATGGTCCTGGAGCTTGGGGAGAGTTGGCCTGTGCCTGGCACAACCTGGTGCAGGTTCTCCCACAGTCTGGAAACACAGGGCCTGCAGGGCTCCGCCCTGAACCTCAGAGCTTCCGAGAACAGGAGGCCCAGTTCCTGTTCAGCCCCTGCTGTTTCTGTAAGGCCCTGCAAGCCCTACTGCCCCTTCTGGTAACCCGGAGCTGGCCTGACGGGGTGTGTTCTACTTTCACATTCACTCTTGGCAGGAGACTGCTCTCTGTGGGGAACTTTCTTTCTCTTGCAGCCTAACCTCAAGGTTTCTCCTAAGGCTCCCGTTTTTTGAGGTGTTTTGTTGTTTTTGTTTCCTGAAGATACTTTGATTGCAGCAGCCAAGAATCTGCCCCAGGAATAAGGGAGCCTGGGGCTGAGTGGGGTGAAAGCCTGCTAAACAATTCAGTTACAAATCACTTTTTTTTTTACAGTATACTGTGTTATTTTGTTAGTAGCATTTATTAATCTCTTATTGTGCCTAAGGTGAAAGGAAAGCTTTATCACAGGAATATCTGTATAGGAAAGCTTGGATAGGTAGACTGTGCTATCCTTACCTACAAGCATCCATGGAATGTGCTGGAATGTGTCCCCTGTAGATATGGGGGGCTGCGCTATGCTCTGGTGTGCTCTTTCCAACAGCCCCCTGGATAGACAGGGGACTCAGGGTGATTGAATGTGTAGATAGAAGTTTCAAAGGAGAAGACCCACCCTCTGGCCACTAGAAATGCATGGAAGTCTCCTCAGAACGGAAGTCCCCAGAGGAACTCCTCTTCGCTGCTGCCTCTGTACTCCTTCACAGCTCTGTCACTTGCTTCTCCTGTGTACCATGTTTGTGTCCAGGTCCATCTTCACTGCTCGGCTGCCCCTCCTCCCTGTCAGGTTAGGCCTCACATTCAAGAGCCGCTCACAGCCAGAGGCAGGAGGGATGGGGGTCTGAGAAGTCCAGAGCAGGTCTGGGTGCTGCAGGCAGAGAACAGTAGGAAAGAGTGTGGGAGGCCAGGTCCTGCGAGGGCCCTACAGGTCTCGGTGAGGGGCAGATGGAACTCTAGGTGTAAAAGGAAACCCAAGAGGCTTTGAGCAAGGCCCCTACATAATCTGAAAAGATCGAGAAGAGTGGATTGAAAAGTGACAGAGGAGACAGGAAGCAGTGGTAGGAGCTGTCCCAGCCAAGCAGACAAGAGCCGGAGGAGCACCCAGGCCCATGGCTCTCAGGGTCAAGTGGCTGTCAGGCTTCCCAGTAGGAAGTGGTGCAGCACAGCTTCTGATCCCACCTGGGTCTCCCACTCTGGGAGGGCCTGAGAGTCTGCATTTCTATCAAGGTCCAGCTAAGGCTGGTGCTACTGGTGTCTGCTGGTTTGGGGAAGGAAGGGAGGAAAAGAATGAGCGAGAAAGGACATGTCCTCAAGGAGCTCTCCTCTCCCAGGAGCATGCAGATGCATGACCTGAAGGAGTCCAGGAGGGACATAGCCCCAGAGTGGGCGCAGAGGAGACAGGAAGTTACTAGAAGAGGACCTCTTGGTGGAGTTTCACTGGTTAAATGGCAGTTGACCAGGTGAGGGATACGATCAGAAGCAGAGAGTAGTCAGGGCAGAGGACACAAGGTGAGTACAGGTAAGGAGGTGGGAAACAGATGTGTTTGAGTAGTTGGAGTTGAAAGGTCAAGAATGAAGATGGTGCAGGTAAAAACTACACCACAAAATGCCTTGCCTGACCTTCAGATTAAGGAGCTTGGACTTTATCTTGTGAAGCAGAGGTTTGCAAATATTTTTTGGGGAAGGAAGTGGTCACAGACCCCTCTGAGAGTCTGATCAAAGTTTATGTGCACACAGACATACTACATATCAGGGTGATTGCAAATTCCCTGAAGGTGCTCCAGGAACTTTAAATAAAGAATTCATGCAGTGGACAAGAGGTTTGAAGCAGAGAGACAGACTAATTGGACTTTTACTTAGGAAGGCTCTCTCTGGAGCAGCGTGAAGAATGCATTTGATCAAGGGTAACTGGGCACAGAAAAGCCAGGGTCAACAGTCTAGGCGATGGGGAATATATGGCACTTAGATGGGGAAACATTGAATACCTGTGGCCAAGAGTGAGGTGGGCAAAGGTCACAGCTGGACTTGCTGCTTTAGCAAAGACAGTTGGTTCAACTCAGAAAGCATCTGTAGAGAGCTGAGCTGAGCAGCCTTCTTTGTGGGGTTCTTTGAATCTAGGGCCCCCCAGTAAAAGCAGCCCTCTCCATCCTTGTTGATCCTGAGTTGCTGGGGCACAGAGTCTGCCACCTCGTAGTGCTGGAGGCCAGGGACGTGGTGGGGGCAGTGCTCTGATGTGCTGGGGTGAGGCCACAGGGCGGAGGCCGGTGGCAGGTCTCTGGGAGGCAGCCATGTCATTCCTTCCAGGGGTTTCGCAACAGCTGGAAGATGGAGCTACAATGATTATCTCCTTTGTGCCTAGGGGAAACTGAAGACCAGAGAGGAGAAAGGTCTGCCAGAAGATGTACAGGGGACACTGGAGCAAAACTAAGACTGGAATGCCTAGAACTCTCGACACCCATGACCTTTTACTGCCTAATGCTGGCCCTAGTGCAAATTCTGCTTTGGCCTTTCCTGGTGGCTCAAAAAATCCTGTAAATCTTACTGAATTCTTGCAAAGGGCTCTCCACCGTTCCTTTTAGTTTGTTTTATATCTATATGCCTTTTACTCTGTCCCCTCCGAAAAGATCTTATTCTCAGTCATCTGTGAGGCTCAGAGTCAGACATTTAACTTCTCTGGCCTCTCCAGAACAAGAAGTTTATTTATTGAAGTTTATTTATTTATTCCCCAAGTCATTTTCTTCTAATTGTAAAGGCTTTCAAGCCCCAAAATTCCACCCCAGATCTGAAGAGGTACACGCTTCCTACCAGCCCAGCTCCTTTTATATATGCTAAAGAGGGAATAACGCTGACATTATAATTAACACAATAATTATATTTCTCCCCATAGATCCAAGCTTCCAAACAACTTTACAAAGCAAGTGTTATTACTGCCCCATTTTATAGACGAGAAAACTAAGAGCATGCAGAGGTTACACATCGTAGGGCTAACAAGTGGTGGAGCCAGATATAGCTCAAACCTAAGCAGGCTGCCTCAGGGTCCATGCTCCTTGTCCCCAGGAGCTGCACAGTGAGGGGTTAAACGTTGGGGAATTGAAAATAAAAACATAGGACAGGGCTGGGGATTTTGATCAGTGGTTTTCACCACCTGCCTCGCAAGCTCATGGTACGGAGTTGGATCCCAGGTATCACACACAAAAGAAATATATATTGACTATAAATAAAGTCTCATGCAATATTTCAAATATACTTAGGTCAAAAAAGCGCTTCGGCTTATTTGAAATTCAAACTTGACAGGAAGTCTTTGTATTTTATTTGGCAAACCTAGTTCCATTGCAAGGACAAGTGATGGAGACTTTCCTCCAGAAACTAAGTGGCTGTGATACTGCTTTGTTTGACCCATCCAGAAGTTTAAAACACGTGAGACTTGGCTGGGTCACTTTCAAGTGCAAGGATGACCCCATTCTGTCCTTGCAATTGAGAAGTCCTTTAGTGGCACCAACATCAAGCCTGAGGGAACCTGGAAAAGCCCTCTGACCAGCAGCTAGACTCCCTGGCATGATGGGCAGTGGGCTTTTCCCATTGACTGTGGCTCTGGCTTGGTTTCTAATTTCTCACTCATCATTTGAAAGATACCTTTAACAATCCCCTTTCTGCCTCTGCTCTCAAAGTCATCCTGATGCCCAGGGCATTTGGTTCTTTAAAACACTAGTTCCTGTTCCTCTCTGAACTTTAGTAAAGTCTCCTGTGGTTATTAGAGAATAATTAAGAAAATCACCAAGTAAATTCTCAAGAGAAGTCACCCTTCCACTCCTTCCTTGTCATCTCACAAGCAGGAGTCCTTTCTTGGGTTTTCCTCATAGTTAATGTGCTAGAGTCCTGGGAGAAGAATCACAGCCTTCAGAGAGGGTTGCCTGACCTTAACAATATGTTGTGAATTCCCAAAACCTCCCCCAGGAAATCATTTTGAAATGTAAACATGCAGGGGTTACTCCACATTACAGACATCTGTGCTGAAGCTGGCTTTACTCACGACTCTTCCCAGACAGACCCTTTGGCTTGAAGGAACCCTCATCTCCTTGTCACTTGATCTCAACACTTCTGCCTCCTCTGTCCTCCCCAGGCACTCCCCACCCATGGCCTGTGTTGAGTGGTTTCTATCAGCAGGGAATGTCTGAGCTCACTGGGAAACTGGCCTCACATGCTTTCAATCCGCTTTGTCTTCCCTGAGTATCAAGATGTCCCAGACCAAACCACATTCAGATGAAATGCACTAGGGTGGGGACACCCTGCCTGCCTCAGCAGAAACCTTAGAGCAGTCATCAGGAGCATAACTGTGACATCTACAAAATGCAGATCAGCGCCCCCCAAAGTAAAGGGAAGTTTGAAGAGGTATCACAGTATCATCCATAAATGTGTATATATGTAGGTCTGCAGATCAGGACCTTGGGAAACACAGCGGCAACTCTTTAATGAGGAGCATTCTTTTCAAAAGGATTTAGAACAGAGCAAGAGCAAAGCCTTGCCTGTGGGCTGGCTTGGTGGGCTGGGCAGCAACACTACCTTCACAGCAGGTTGCAGAAGACAGGGTTCCAGCTCTTCCTGCTAAGCGGCCTCTGTCATCCAGACATGCCCTTGACCATCAGCGGAAGCCAGGATTGCTCATCACCATTATCTTCCTCATCCCCTGGCTAAAGGTCATGGATCATTCATTTTGTGCCCCAAATTTTGCTTAATATTCTTCAAGATAGAGCTCCTTGAAGTTCATCACGATCTCCTCTCAGGTACAGTTTCCTTCTCCATTTTAAGAATGAGGCAGCTAAGGTCTAACAAGGTTGAAAAATCCAAGGTTACATAGCTAATCACTGGGAAAACTGGCATTGAGAGTCCAGACTGCCCAGCTCAAAGCCAGCATACTTGGGCTGTAAACACTGCTCCAAGTGCTCAGGGACACGGCAGTTTGTGGCCTGTTCCAGGGACTTGGTGAAAGGAGAATAAAAACATCCATCTTTAAGCCTCAATCCCCCCAAACTCTGGCTGGGTAGAAGTGATCCCTCTCCCCTCTTCAAACTTCAATGGTATGCAGAGGCATTTAGCGATGTCTGAGCTGTTTTGAGAGGAGAAGAGGAAATAGGGCAAAAGAGACAAAAACTCTGAGGTCAGACAAAGCTAGGTTCAGAATCTCACTGATGTGGAAAGTTGGAACATAAAATGTTCTTCTCTAAATCTTAATCTTCCCACCTAAGCATTGAGCAGAATCATGCTTACTGCTCAGGACTTGTTGAATGTTTACTGCTGTGGTTTGACTGCTTATCTCACCCCAAAGTTCATGTGTTTAAACCTAATCTCCAAGGCGATGGTTTTAAGACGTAGGAATCAGGAAAGGTGACTAGATGACACAGGCCTTAGGGAGGTGACCTCAGGATTGATACCAGTGCCTTATGCGTGAGGCTATCCTGGGGGAGCCTGTTTGTCCCTCCACCCTGGGAAGACCAGCAAGAAGGAGCCACCTGGGGAGCAGAGATCTCTGATTAGACAACAAATCTGCTAGGTCTTGGTCTTGGACTTTCCAGCCTCTGGAATGCTAAGCAGTAGGCATCTACTGTTCATATGTGCCCTAGTTTTCTTAGGACAGCCTGAATTGACTGCATTTAGGAATACTGTTTTTTTAAAAAATTTCATTGAGTATCTATTATTCACAAGGCTTAGCAATACCTAGATAAATGTCCGTTCTCATCCTTTAACCACAGGCATTCTAAATGCTAGGTTCTGCATCCCTAAAACTGAGCACAGAGACAGGGACATATTGTGTGCTCCCAAAATGCAGAGGATATAATGTTTGCATGAATTCATGAATGAGTGCAAAAAATCTCAACACTTGATGATGTGATTTGTAGCCTCAAACAACTGGTAGGTTTCTCCAGCTGTACATGATGACTTGGTACTCAACAGAGAAGCCATGTCTTTCCCTATCTCAGGGTAGACACAGCGTCCTGGAATTCTCTTTGTCATGAATGGTCTGCTAGGGACTACCCAAGAGCCTAAGATTTTTGTCTCAGGGAAAATGCAGAGCAGATCTGCTTCTACTGTCAGTCCTTGGAGCAGTTGGAGTCAGTCTTCATGATTCCCCTCTTTTCTCCCTTGTCACCAAATAATCCTTACAGGAAATGATCCCTGGACCTCGTATCATCTTGGATACTCTTATTCATTCACACATTTGATGTTTATTGATGCCTACACAGGCAGATGAAACAGAGGGTATCACTAGATTACAAGCTTATGAAATTTAGATTGTAACAGGGGGAAAGGAAAAGAATGTTCATGTTGAGGTATCATGAAGAAAAGTAGAGTGGGGTGATGTCTGCGTGGGTCCTGAAGGAAGTGAGAGAGCGAGCGGAGGCTGTCTGGGGACGGAGTGCTCCTTGTGTCAGTTACTTTTCTCTCCTTGCTGAGACAAAATACCTAACGTTCAACGTTAACGGGCAAAGGGTTTATTTGGCTTACAGGTCACAGAAGTTTCATCCCATCATCGGCAGGCTCCAAGGATGGGTGACAGAGGGGCAACAGTTCATAGCAGAAGAAGGCAGCAAAAGGCAACCAGAGAACTTAAGAGTGTCCTTCTGCTCCTTTCATCTTTTCTGACTACCATGATTAGGGCAGTGCCAAACCAATCACTCTTGTGTAGTGGTTTAGTAATCACATGCCCTTAATCCTAGCTTCACACATGCTAGATTCACCTACCTATGACCCCATGAGGCTTTGGGGGGACATCTGGACCCAAACCATTAACACTCCATATGGAAGGAAAGCCATATGGGAGGCAGCTGGAAGGAGACAGGAGGGTGTGAGGGTGTGCAGTGGGGGCAGAGTGGAGGGCAGAGGTGAGCATGGTGGGCACGGTGCACAGAGAAGACACTGTGCCAAGTGAGGTGCAGCTCCTGTGGAGAGTTGATCAGTATCACTGAGAAGCATCTCTGGGGGCTCTGGGCAGCTAAGACTTTAGAGGGGCAAGGTGGGACAGAGAGCTGTCGCGAGGTATAGCAGCAGCTGCAGCAGAGATGGTGGCTGGACTGGAGGGGCTACGTGGCCGATGTGTTGGACACACTAGCGTTCTACATGCAGTGTGAAAGTTCAGCACGTTGGATTTGCTTATGGTCAAACAATATGGTGCCGAAAGTTCCCCATCTTACAAACAAATTCCATTCTGAGAGGATGTTTGTCAATCGGATTCATCGGCAAGTCTGGAAAGTGAGTCTTTCACACCTTTGACACAAATACACAACTTTCAGCGGTGCCTCGTTCAGGAACTTAATTCATTTCTCAGTTCTGGGGAAGATGGTGGCATTCACACCCCTGTGGGAAAGGTGGTCGTGGTCCTGGTCGTCACCTGATGTGGAATCTGTGGATGGGAGCAAAGTTTTTGCTGAACACTTCTTTTGTGAACTGAATTGTTCATGAAAAGAAACATTCGCGAACCAATGTATTATTGTGTATTGCTTTGCACTTCCTAGCAGTCCCCTCCACATCACCTCTGCTTTTCCTCTTGCCTCTTGACAGCCTGGTCTCTGATGGAGCACAGTACATGCTGGCACTGTACACTAAGCTCACAGCTGCACAACCATGACAGACACGTGAGTTACTTTTGGGATTTGTTCTCATCTACAAATGTTTGTAATGCAAGATCCATTTATTATCTGTGAAACTTGACTGCTTATAAGATGGCAACTTGCTTTATTATTGACTATAGTCACTATACTGCCCATTATATCCCCAGAACTTGTTTGTATTATAACTGAGTATTTGTACCTTTTAACCAACATTTTCCTCACTCCTAGCCCCTGGAAACCACCATTCTACTCTCTGGCTCTGAGTTCCACCTTTTGAGAATCTAAAAGTCCATCTAAGTGACGTCATGCAATGCTTGACTTTGTGTGTCTGGTTTATTTCACTTAGCATAATGTCCTAGGTTTCCTTCTTATGGTTGAGTGATATTTCATGATCCATGTATGTCATCAAGTGTGCTGCCATATGTGTGATTGATGTGTGTGTGTGTGTGTTTGTGTGTGTGTGTGTGATATACACATAGATACCTGTCTTCGTTCATTCATCGGCCAGTAGACCTTTAAGCTGTTCTCACTACTAAATAATGCTGCAGGGAACGTGGAAATGCACATAGCTCTCTGAGATACTGATTCACTTTCTTGGATATCCCATGTATTCGGCAGTAGAATTAGTGGATCATATGACAGTTCTATTTTTAATGTCTCCCACAATGGCTAAATCAACTTACATTCCCACCAACAGCATGTAAGAATTTCATTATCTCTACACCTTGCCAATACTTGTTATCTTTTTTCTGCCTTATAACAGACATCCAAGCAGGTATGGGTTGATGTTTCAGTATGGTTTGGGTTCTAATTTCTCTCAAGGTTAATGAGATTAGGTACATTTTCATATACCTGTGGAGCATTTGTATGTCTTCATTGGGAAAATGTCTTTTTCTGGACTTCTGCACATTTTCAGATTGGGTGGTTTGTTTTTGCTACTGATGCATACGAATTTTCACATTTATTAAAGGATCAGGTGTGGGTTATGGAGAATTGCCTCATCTTTTCTTATCAAAAAATAGGGATAGTGTGTTCACTATAGGGTTGTGTCCCAGTAGTTGCTCAAGAAATGGTTTTCTCCACGGAAGCACATGGGAGATGCTATAAGGAATGGAAGGGAGGGGAGGCAGTGAGTTTCAGGTGCCTGTGGAATCCTCTAAGGGATTCACAATTTTGTATACAGGTTAGAGATAAAGGTTTGGAGATGCTTTTGTATTAATTAACAGCTGAAAGCATTGAAACAAGTTGAGAGTAGAGTCCTTTCCATTCCCACAATCATATCATGCACAATTCATGGGACTAATACATATCTTGAAGAGGAAACATAAACTCACTAAAAAAATTATGAAAAAATATGGCATCATACAAAATGAAGACATAATTATTCCAGAATATTAGACCAAGGGGAGATGGGCACAGGAATGCATTTTCTGGAAGTATAGTATAAAGAAAACCTGAGCAACTACACAGTCATCAGTAATCAAGAAAAAGAAGACTGTTCAGGAAACACAGCTATCAGTCCATGAGGCATGAGTCCCCCTCAGGGCATCTCTCTGTGCTGCGCTACCTACTTCTGAAAATATTGCCCCTGGTCTAATTTTTTTTGGTTTGGGCCAGCTCAAGCACACCCAGTAGGACCAGGTTTCTGCATCCACAAGTATACTGGCTTTGTTCAGATGTGTGGTGTATGGATTCCCCTAAGAGAGATAAGTTCCATGCAAAATGTTTACATGCTGCAAAATGCATTTATGTGTTACTGGCTTATTAGTATTTTCTCTATTGCCCTCAGCTACCTAGGTGTCAGCAGCACTGGGCTCCTGTCCTAGCTCTGTCTCACCCAGTAGCATTTGCAAGTTGAGATGGTTGCTTAGCTCTCCACGGTTGCATAACAGGTAGAGTCCTAGCCCCACGCTGTGTGGGTCACTGGTACACGGTGATTGGAGGAAAGGGGAGCCAGGGAGAGCCAGCGGAGGGGGAATACTTGGAAGATTTATAAGGATAGGCTAAAAAACTGGGAATGTTTCTGTATGAAACTAGAAGGTTTGGGAGGGATGTTATTGTGCTTTTAAAGGTTTTACGGGTCTCTTTTTGGATGAGAAATTGACTTGTTTCTCATATACACAAAGCAATGTATAGATGAAACAAAGAGATCGACTTGGGCTCATCATTGAGAAACTATTTCTGCTCGTCTTCTTATTTTCGCCATCTCAGGGAAGTGAGCTGCCTTCAGAGAAGTCCTCATTCTCAGCATGATGGGTGGACCCCGTTGGCTTGGTTCAAATAGGAGGCCTGACGGTGAAATGGATGAATGATGCCCTCGTGTCTCCTCACGTCTCCTCCCCATCATCACCCAGCTCTCTCTCTGTGTTTAACTCTGAAGAACAGGCTTTCTCTTCCTTTTCTTTTACTTAGTCCACATGTGCCGTACACAACGTTTACATTCCTTGTGCGGGCACAGCACATGTACCCAACACATCTTAATTCCTTTTTTCAGCCCCTTTCTCTCCCTTCCTTTCCCCCCCCTCCATCTCTCAGTCCCTTACCTTTTGAGAAAGGCCCTATTATCTATATTCCATCTAGGCCCCTTTTCTGTCAAGATATGAACTTTCCGCTTAACCCAAGGTATTCATAACTCTTGTGAATTAAGAGGGGAAGCGAATGCTTCTCATTCCTCTGGGCTGCCAAGGACCATGTGGCCACTGACCTCATCCGGGCACTGAATGGCACCCCAGCCCCCAAGGGAGGGAAGCCCTCTTTCTGGTGTGGCCCCAGGTCAAGGCCAATCAATTTTGCTCTGAGGGGAGGAATGCGAAGCATGTCCTCTGGGAAGGCCCAGAACAGATGTTACGTTATTCTCACGGCTGCCTTTGCTAGGTAGCTTATGACTGAGCCTTTGGAAGTCAAAGCAGGCATGGCCAGGGAGGCTAATCACAGATCATCGGGACTTTACAGAACAAAGGGGAGAAGTCTAGTGGGAAAGGCAGAGGAGGCAGAGTGGACACAAGAGCTGGGGGACCAGAAAGCAGCTTGCTGGATAGAGAGCCACCCAGGAAGCATGGTTTGACACTTTCATTTTATAGTTGAAGAAACAAGGTCATGACTTCTTTGAAGTCATGCTCAAAATCATTCCTATCAGGGCTAGGATTAGGGGAAGTCCCATTGCATGAGAGTGAACCCTCTTTAAACTTTGTCCCTTGGGCACCTCCCTTGGCTCAGTCTTGCCATTGAATCCGAACTGCCCAGGCCACAGGATACTTGCCACCCTTAAAGGTCTTTAAAGAAGTTGCCATGGTTTGAAGGTGTCCCCCTGTTCCCTGACTAAAATTCATTTGCAGAAATCCTAATCCCTAAGATGATGCTATTAGAAGTCAGGGCCTTCAAGCAGGTGATCAATTCTCTTAAGGAAAGAGCCCTCGTGAATAGGATTAGCCTACTGCTGTATAAAATACCACAGGCTCGTGATTTATAAACAGTAGAAACTCCCTGGCCCAGCTGCCCGCGGATTTGGAGGCTGGTGAAGACTGCTCTCTGCTTCCAAAACAGTGCTTGTGCTGCACCTTGGAAAGGATGAATGCTAAGTCCTTCCACAGCTGAAGGATAGAAGGTGAAAGAAAGCTCAAGGGCTTGATAAGGCTTCTTTCATAAGGGCCTTAATCTCACTGACAGTGGAGAACTCAGGTGACCCAATGACTCCCGAAGGCACTACATCTTAGGGCCACTGCCCTGAAGATTAAATTTCAGGTTGTATGCAGTCAGGGACACAGGCATTCAGACCATTGGCAGTACTCTTATAACAGTGCCCTGGGACAGCTCCTTTGCCCCTTCTACCAGGTGGGGAACAGGGAGAAGACTGTCCTTTACCAGGCCCTGGATCTGCCCTCAGGTTGCCCTTAGACTTCTCAGAATTGTCGGAGCACTGGAAATAACTATTGCTTTAAAGATGCCCAGCTTATGGTATTTCGTGATAGCAGCTGGAACAGACAAAGCTAGAGATTCTTCCCCTGGGATGCACCATGTTATCTAGCAGCTCACCCACCCTCCCCGGGCCTCTGTCCACAGCAGTCAACAGGAAATCAGGCTGGCAGTGGGGGTGAGAGGGGGTGAGCAACTTCCTGATGGGGCTGGTGGTGTTTTAGCCTAACAATGAGCTTCTCACTTTTGAATCGGAATCACCAGCAAGGGGAGACGGTCTTTAGGAGCCAAGAAAAAAGTCAGGGGACTTCTGGCTCTTCAACTCTTGTTGCTCTTCTACCCTTTCCTGTGACGAGAAAGGAGAGAGAGGTGACCGATTTCTGCCTATCAGTGTTGTAGGCACCTCTCGGCCATCCGTATACTGTTCAGGTGCTTGACCATCTGCTTCCCCATTCGTCTATCAATAACCCTGGATTTGCCAGGCACAAAGGCAACTGACACTTGTTCCTTGATCTTACATGCTAACCCCTTAGCCATGGAGGTAAGGGCAAAAAATCATAATTATGACCCCTTACCAGTTATTGTCTTAGTTACTTCCCTCATCATAGAGGCAAAATACCTGACACCCACAACTCAAAAGGAGAGGGTTTGTTTGGCTCACACTTTAGAAGTTTCAGTCCATGTTCAGCGGGATTAAACATAAAGCAGTTGTTCATGTTAGGGTGCTAGGGAAGGAGATGCACCCTTCCAAGTCATCTCTAACCATTGACCAGTCCCCTCTGACCAGGCCCTGCCTCCTAACACCAAGTCCCCACCAGCTCCGCCATGATGCAATCACCTTCCCCAAACCTCACTTACATGGGCTGGGATTTAGCTCAGTAGTGCCACTGCCTGCCTTGCAAGCGCAAGGTCGGGAGTTGGGTCCCGGGTACCAAAACAAACAAACCAACAAATATCCACCTGTAAGTGCATGAGGCTCCTGGGGATGTCTAGATATACAGCACAGCAATTATAATGATGGAGAAAGTGACAGGTACTGTTGGGGCACCAGGGAACAATGCCTCTCCACCTTGGAGAACTGAGAACAAGGGCAAAGATGTCCTCCTGGAGGAGGAGGCGGCTGCACTAAGCTTTAAAGCAATGAGCAGGGGTTCGGCAAATAAAGAACAGGAAAGGGCATTCTAGGCTCCAGCGAGGGCACACAGCAAAGGACCCATACGATGTTCATGAAAGAACCGGAAACAGTCTGATACTCTTATGGATTCCAGTGAGACAAGGAGGAGGCTAGGCTCCCCTAGTCAGGCTGTGAGCTTGACTTCATACTGCAGACCGCCTCTCACTCCTGGGCAGCCCCTCCATCTCTCAGCAGAGTTTAGGATTTGAACATGGCGATTTGGGGGGACACAAATATTTACTACACTTGACAAAGTCTTCTGTTTGTTTTTTTCCCCACACAGAAAGTTTCTAAGCTTATTTGTACGATGGGACACAAAGCAAGCGTGGGTGTAGTTCTCTGGAGTCTGTTGGCTACAAAATCTCTGAAGGGGACCTAGGTGGAAAGGATTCCTCCCGGAGGTGCCCTAGAGGCTGGGATGCGGAGCTCTGCCTCATTTCTGCTCTCTTCACCAGCTTTGAGAAGAATTTAAAAGCAAACCCTTACCCTAAATGTCATGCCTGGAAAAATAAAGTGCTACCTCTTAATTATTTCAGTAGTTCTCAAAATGTTCCCAACCAGCAGCATCTATGTCACCTGTCCCCTGGCAACTCGCTAGGCCAAATCCTCTCTGACCTCTGGTGTCAAATACTCAGGGGTGTGGGCCCAGCCCTCTGCTTCAGCAAGCCTGCTCAGAGGTACTGATGTTTGATGCTAAAGTTTGAAAAACACTGCAGTACAACACGCGGCAACATCCCAAGATGTCCCAAGGCATCTCATGTATTTTTCCTTCAGTGTCCTGTGCTTAGTGCAAATAAGTAAAGAATTTCTGCAAAGTTACTTCAGGTTCAACAGGCTTCTGCTGTGAGCACAGGCAGGCAGGCAGACCACTGGGAGGCTGGAATTCAAGTTCCATGTTAGCCTCCCATCATGTTTATCTTTCACATGTTGGTTGATCTCATCTCATCTTGGGTGGCACCTCTTTGGGACTTTTGTGGACTTTCTGGGCTATCTGAGAGGCTCTGTAACAGGTTCCCCTCCCCAAAGCCTTCTGGGTTCCTGCTCATCCTTGCAGTGCTCTTCATAGAGCTCTGTCTCCTCTTTTTCACTCCAAGCCCAGTGAAAATGGGGACTGGGCTTTTCTTGTCTGCCCACAGTCTCTGGAACCCAGCAGAGGTACATTTAACAGATAGGCATTTAGTTATCGGGACAGCAAGCTCCTCTGGGCTGCAGGACCTTGTTAAGCTACCCATCGGCTTAGATTATTTCTCCCAGCCCAGCCTGAAAATGGTTTTGTCTCCCATTCTAACTGTAGCTATTGGGTGGTACTGGCTGCCGGCTCCCCTCTCCTGACCATCCAGCCCAATCTGGCACTGAGGTGGTCTCTACCAGAGAGCAAGTTATACAGCCAAGATCTCCCTAACTTGCTCTGTCTTCTCTCTACTTGTGGGGGCCTTCAGTGAGTGACTCTGACTCTTTACAGACTCATATATTCGGTCACATATCACCTGTGGATTATCTTAGAGGTGGAGAAAAATAAACCTAAGAAGGGACAACTTGCCAAGGTTACACAGCCAGGGGTTAGCAGAATAACATCTAGAATGAATCTATGGCTTTGGGCTCTCCAGACAGTCCTCTTTCTGCCATGCCAGTCACTTTGCTGGACTAAGCAGTTTGATACTTTTCCTATAAATAATGGAGAGCCATTGAATACTGGAAGCTTCAGAGAAGTGACAGTGGTTTTATTCTAAGGTAAGTGCCTTCCTCTTGACACATTGACTTATTTCAAAGGCATTTCCTTTTCCATCTAGGGGTTCAGAGTCACTGCTGCATACCATAAGTCCTTCCTGCTGTTTCCTCACAGCTGTGTTAGTTGACAGCTCTGAATCACTGGTGTCAAAAGAATGCCAAAAGAGCTGGTGCAGTCACAGCACATCAGCCAGAGACAGCCTACAGTGGCCTGTGGCTGTCCTGATGCACCTGTGCTGGGGGGAGATACGATGCCCAAGAAGGGATGTCACTGCAGGAGGCAGCTAATTTATGCCTGAGGATTAAATGTGACTCAAGTCCAAGTCTTGCACAATCAAACCAGGGCCTCCTAAACTTTAGAGAAAAGTAGCCTCTTTGCTGTAACCTCGGGCCAAAGGTTTGAGAACCGCAAAATGCCAGGGATTGGTTAACCCAATTGTAAAGCTTTTGAAAGAAGGGATACTATACAGCCATTGAAATCTGGTTTAAAAATAAGTAGCTGCAACTAGATTCTTATAATAACTAGGTTAGAGACATCAGCTTATAAAATGTGAAGTGCTCTATCGAGCCTGATTTTTACCTTAAAAATTACAGATGAATGGATGGATGGATGATAGATAGATGTCTAGGCAGGTATACATAGCTAGATGGACAGACACATGAATAAGCTACACAGAAAGCCACAAGAGAAAGATGGGAAAGATTTGCACCAACATGTTAACAGCCTTTCTATCCTGAGGGAGGGATTAGAGTAATTTTTAAAATCACTTAACTTCATTTCCTGATTATTTAATAATAAACTCATGTTGCATTTGTTAACACATTGTACTTAATACCAATTACCCTAATATTCAAAATCAAGAGCTCACTTTTACCTATGTCTCCTCTTTCTTCTTCCTGAATGGATGCTGCTGAGATCCATCATCCATCCACTCACCCATCCATGCACCTGCCCTTCCGCACCCACCATCCATCCGTCTGGCTGCCCCCACCTACCCACCCATTCATTCACTCATCCAGCATCCATCCATCCATCCACCCATCCCGTCATCCATTTCTCCCTCCCTGCATTCAAGAGGGAGAGCCCATGTGGAATTAAGAGTAGCATTTAAACCTCCCCTCAGGATACTCTTATATCCATGTGATGCCCTTCCATAACTACAGGATATTTTGTTGTTGTGTGAATCTGGAGCACTTCTATACTCCGCTGTGCTAACTTTTGTCAATTGTCAATTTTTGTCCTTGTCAGTTCTCCTTGTGCTTTAAGACCTTCTCCATATGCTACTTCTTGTCCTTTCCTTTTGTTGTTTCCATTTCCTCTCTAAAGCCCCCATACACACATACCTCTGCCACCATGGCCTAACCCCTCTATGTGAGCTTTGTGCTTTATTCTATTGGACACTTTATTATCTACCTACTTGATGTCTCTTGATCAGACTGGGTGCGTACTGGTGCAGAGACTGACTTTTGTCTCTGGACCCAGGGCCTGATTGCCTAATAAGAGCAAGACTGCTTCTCCCACAGAATGTTCTTAATAGCCTAAAGGAAGGCTTGGCTAACAATCTTACTTAATCCCATCCATTGACTAAGCACCTAGCATATGCCAGGTGCAGAGTTAATGAGACAGTTTCTCCTTCCAGAGGCTCACTCTCAGTAGGGGAGGCAGACACAGGCACAGGAAATAGAACCATGCTCAGCCTTCCAAAGGAGACCTGTGTTCTACTGCAGCCCAGACAGTGAAATCTCTGGGAGTTAAAGAGACCCCTACAGGCTATGAGGCATGGCTAGAGGAGTTGGGGTTAGGCAATGTCTTCAAAGAAGAAAGGCAGAGGGATGAGGAGGGTATTTCAGGTAGGCAAGAATGCAGCAAATGTGCAGAGTGCCTGGGCTCCTATTTTGCTGTGAGTTTTTAGACTGTGGCAATGAAATGGCATTAGACATAGTGTCCATGACCTCATCTTTGTGTCCTGAGGTTTTAGCTACAAGTGGCTCTATATCTCTGAGCCTAGGGTTTCCTCCCCTGTGAATGGAATATGTTACTACCTGCAATATCTTACAGGGCAATTGGGGGAAGATAATGAAACAGGCTATGTAGAAGCACCTTGTAAATTTAAAACAATGCACTTGTGCAAGCCACAGGTTGATAATAATTAGCAAAATGGCCAAAGAGAGAGGAGGGAAATGCTAATACATGTTAGTTTTCTATCATTGTGACAAAATACCCAAGGATAGCAATTTAAAGGAGGAAAGGTTTATTGTGACTTGTGGTTCTTGGGGTTTCAGTCCACAGTCAGCTGGCTCCACTCCTTATAGGCCTGTGGTAAGGCAGAAACATTATGGCAGAGGGGATAGGAGGAGGAAACCTATTCATTTCATGGCAGCCAGGAAGGTGGGGGAGAGAACAAAATATTGACCCCAAGGTGCCATCCTCACGATCCACTAGGTCCTACTGTCTATATTCCCATCATATCCCATGACTATCATCAAATTAAGACTAACCCACTGATGAAGTTAGAGCCCTCATGAGCCAATCACATTCTAAAAGCCCATCCATGTCTGAACACTGCTGAGTGGGCCAGGAGACCCCAACACCTGAGCCTCACGGGACATATCATATCCAAACTATGCTATGAGGTAATCATGAATGTTTAGGGCAGGTTGGATGGAGGTCTTCGAGATTTGGAATCTGATTTTCCCTTTGGCTCTTGTAACCTTCAGTATCTGCAGATTCTTCCTCATTGATCTAACCTGTCCACTCTAGCCCTGCATTCCTGATGACCCACTTACCAGTAGGACAGCCTTTTGATTTCTGTTGGCATTTCTATCTTCCCACTCAGGGTGGGTCTCCTTGAAAACAGGATCCCTGTGCTATTCATTTTACATTTTCAGGTCTTAGGTCATTACCTGGCACATAGGAAGTACTCAGCTGATCTGTGCCAGTTGTAATTTTCCCAATAGATATTGTTGATGATGCCCTTATCAGTTGGCAGCCATTATGTGAACACTTAATTAGAATTGGTTTATTCTCACCATACTGTGAATTAGATCTTATTCCCATATTACAGATGACAAGAGTGAGTCTTAGGAGGCCAACTGACTCAGTTTGATTGCTCACTTAGCCCAAGAGCACTGGAGGAGGCATTTAAACCAAAGCAGTTTGGCTTTAGAATGCTACACCTTCCTCTCAAATTCACTCACCTGTTCATCCCACCAATCATGATCATGTGCCTACCATGTGCCAGGACCATCTGGACTGGAAGAATGTGTCTGGAAGAAGTGACCAACAGATCAGATAACCTTGTAATGGAAGAAAATATACAATGAATGGATGAGGAAAGACCAGAGTATCCTAGAGGCATGCACAACTTAGTGGTGGGTGGGATGGAGGACTAGGGAGCCATGGGCACCCACAAGGATGTGGGAGTGTCTGGTCTGGGTGTCACAGTAAGTCTTCCTGCCTGGACAGTGTGCTTCTTGAGAGTTAAAGCCACACCCATTTTCGTAAACTGGCACAGCACCTGAGATTGTCACTCAGTGAAAGTGTGGTAAATGAATAATAATGACTTCTACATTTTAAAGAAAAAGAGAAAACTTCAAAGTTTAGGAGGACACCAGAAGATTGAATAGGAAGGTCTCCGAATTGCAAGGGACAGCCAAGAATGAGCACTGCTCTCCTGGTAACAAAATGGAAAACTCTTGACTGTGGTGCTGTGGCTTTTACAAGTTGCTAGGATATCAATATATTTACCCACAACCACAGACATTTGGCTCAGGAATAGCCCACTCAGCCCTCACATGCGGCTGGATCATGGGGATTCGTTCAGTCAACATGAGGTCCTGACAGGGGCTTTGAAATGGGCCAGGGAGTTGATAATCGCCTGGAGGTGTCACAGCTGAAGTTTTTCTCCAGGTTTTGCTATAATAAGCTCTTTTTTGCATTAAGTTGATTTGTTTTGGCCTCTTTTGGGGTTTTGAATTCAGTTGTGATTTGCACCTGCTTTTTTGAACCTACAAAAACACATGAGGAAGGGAAAGAAGTCCTATTTTCCTGTTCCATGGCCCCTGGGCTTCCAACATGGGATTGCTCGGGGTCTAGATGGCCTTGGGAAAAATAGGAGCTGGAGGGAGAGTAGACAAATGTGCAGGAAATGTGACCTAGGACAGGTTGAAATCCTATCCCAAGCGCTTGCTAAAATATACAGCCTCTGCAGTGATTTTGTGGGAGGGGGCTGTCTCTTGTCAAATGCCACGGCCTGCATGGCTAAAGGATTCATGGAGTGAGAAACAACAGTAGGCGATTAAGAAAGGCAGACAAAGAGATACAATAAGGTATAGGTGAGGCCAGGTGGGGCTCTAACTCCCTATGGGAGGAAAAGACCTCCAAGGAAATGGCCAAGAGTTCACTTATAGTGGTGGAGATACTGGGAGAACAGGGGAAGATAAAAGGGATTGGCTGATTGTTACAAGGAGAGCAGCTAGGGTCTGCAGGAGATAATGCTTGGTGGCTCTCTGGCGAATGGGCGGGGAGGGAAACAATCCTCTTCTGGGCCAGGCCTTGCTCCACCACTCCCTCTTGTCACCTACTTGTCACCTGTTCTCCCACAGGGCCCTGCCTCATCTGCAGGAGGAGATGAGTTAGGCCTGGCCATGTTGATCTACAAGGCAGTGCTCCCAGCAAAGTGCAAGACACAGGGCTGAGTCAGCCACCACCTCTCTCAGGTCTTTTAGTTCCCATGTGCCTCACATGTCAATCAACCCTTCTGCCTCAGGGAAAAGCAAAATGAGCTTGCTGCCTGGGTTTGAGAGTTCTTCTGAATCATTTTACTCTACAACACAAGATCCTGCCATCTCAGACTGTCCTTAAGCGAGCTGTAACCTTCTTTTGGTGCTACTGTCACCCATGATTTGTCAAAGTTCCCTTTACACGATCCAGGGACACAAAGCCAGCCCTGGATCCTACTCTTGTGGCTGGATGGCAGTTCACAAAAGTGCCCACCCCACATTCGCATGAAGACTGGTGGGGAAACAGTCTCCTCTTTGGACTTCTTACTATTTCAGTGGGTAAAATTATTGGAAGCAAAGGTGAGTCCACTTTCACATTTCTGAAACTCTGTTTTTGGCTGATGTCTTAGAGCCCAAAACCCTTACAATGGCTCAAAGGTTTCTCTCTCTCTCTCTCTCTCTCTCTCTCTGTGTGTGTGTGTGTGTGTGTGTGTGTGTGTATGGGTGAGTGGAAGTAACCTGATTAATATAATCGACAGCTAATTCAACCTGGAAGGCTCACTGGCAAGTTAAAACTACATGCTTTTTTTTTTTTTTACTGGGCATCGAACTCAGGTCCTTGCTCTTGAGAGGCAGGAGCAGGAACCAGTGACCTAAATCTCTGGCCCTTAAACTGCATGCTTTGTGATGCATCACTGACATCTTTTCTCCAGTTCTGGTGGACACCTGGCAAGCAATGCTTTCTTTGAAAAGTGTCCATTCGGGTCTAGAAATCCTTATAACTCCATTCAGTGGCATATATTAGCTTTTACTCACGTTTTCTTGCCAGACAGAGTTTCACAAGAAGATCATGAGTGGAGGAATTCTGTGCTCGATCTAGACCCCACCAGCTCCATTTCCCCATCAGAGCAAAAAAGAATCTGTCGTTTTCCCTGCTCGTTGAACACACGACAGGAATCCTGGCCTCAGAGCAGTCACAGCAAAGGCAAATCTTCTGCCCAGCTGTCCCACAGCCAGTGGGAGTAATGATACTTGTTTATGTAAAGTCAGGTGTGCTAAAGGCAGCACTGCCCACTCTGATGTGCTGTAGAAAAGCCTGTTCATTGGATAAGTATAAACAGCAGATTAGCCCGTGGGACAGATCCAGATCCTCCATAATCCATTTCTGCTACATTCTAGCCATTGGTTTCATGCAAGGGCCCTTTCCAGCCTGGTTGGTATCTGCTCAGTGGTGAAAATATGTTCTGCCTCACAGCCTCAGCTGCCTATCTCAGTCCCCTCCTCCTCTATTCTACCTGGGATCCTCTCCCTCCTTTACATGTAGCCATGTACTCAATCTCTTCTTCATAAGTCTTTCCTTGATGTCCACACTGATGTGTCCACATCCACACCCCATCCAATATACCCCCTCATATTCCCGGGCAAGGGGCATCTGTTGCCTATGGTCAGAAGAAGTCTGAGCACTTCTGCTCCCTCGGGCTTGGTACTGGAATAGATATGGAAAATACAAGATGGGCAAATACTGGATGGAACGAGTCTTTCCCCACAAGACCAACACCAGTAGCTGTGTCAGTGGCCCATGGCCAGCATAGTCCTTGCAATAGTTGAAGCAAGGCTATTTTCACTGTGGCAGAGGGACTTCCCACCTGGAAAGGACAGATAGAGTGGTGGGGTTGGCCAGGTACCGTAGGATGAGCATCTATAAGCAGAGCCCAGGAGTACACCTTGGTCTGAAGCAGGGAAAGGCTCCATGAGCTGTGAGACCAGCACAAGCTGAGAATCCTTCTTTATTGGCAAGGCAGCTTTCCAGGCCCAGGGCCCATTCTTATGCGATGGAAAGAGGGTGACAAGCCTGCGTGCTTGGACTGCCTTTCCCAATGCACTTTCATGTCTTCGACCACATTGGCCTCCGTACCCGTATCCACATCTACACCGACATCATCTTCCAGGCACCATCATTTGTTTTCAGTTCTACTCATTTTTCTTGTTGTGCCTCACTTATTTTATTTCATTTTAATTAATTAATTTTATTGGTATATTTTAGGTATGCACAGTGACATATTCACCGTAGGGAATTTGTACCTGCTCAGGGTATACCTCCCTTCAGCCTCTCTTATTTACAAAAGCTTTCCTTCCTTTTGTTCTCCCCTGCCCTATTTATTTTATTTTTTTTACAGTACTGGAGATTGAACCCATACCTTTTATACTGAGTTAGATGCCTAGCTACTGCCACTTTTTAAAATTTTAAAACAGAGTCTTACTGAGTTGCCTTGGCTGGCCTGGAACTTGCAGTTGTGTATTAGAGATAGAGGCATAAATTACCGATGTTAGTGTCTTAGGCTATTCCCACTAGGTCTTCAAGACACAGAAGCTAGGGAAAGATAGCTGGTACTGAACATATTCCCTACTCCAGACGTTGCTCTGGGCAACTCAGACAAACCATTGCATTCAAACCTGGCCACCTTTGACCATTTTCTCCTCTCCTACCCTATCTCTAGTGCCTTGCTCCCACAAGCAAGCTCTGTCCCTCTCTGTCCTGTGCACTGGCTGTCCATCTGCCTGGACCACTCTTTCCATGATCCCAGACTCTCCTACAGTTGTCTCTTTCTCTTCAGTCTTATCCAAGGGGAAAACTCATCCATTCTCAATGTCCCCTCTCAGTGTCCCTTCTCAGTGTCCATACCCACTGGCCCAAGGAATGCACCCCAGTTTCCTTATAGGGTTATTCCATATTCCAGGGCCCTTCTTCATTCTCCCCATGATACTTAATGCCTGAAATTAACCTGTGGATACATTCTTATTTGTTTTCTCTCTCCTTTGGCCATTTTCCCAACTAAAATTGTAGCATGAAACTCTGCCTGTCTTGTCTGAGTACAGAAAGGTGCTTGACAGGCAGTAGGTACCCAGTTGTTTCACAGTGAGCAGATTACCTTGAGAGGGGGATGTTTCTACGCCTGCACCTGATGCTGGCTGGTGCCCTCCCAGCCAGCTTGATTCACGTCCCTAAGCCACTGCAAACCTGAGTCAACCTAGGTTTACTCTTGGTCACTTGGTTTTGATTTCATTTTCTAGTGTGGAGTATGATCATATTTCTATTAACTTACAAATTTCTTTGCAATTTTCATTTTCCTGTGACTGAAAAAGAAGCAATCTTGTGACAATGTCCCAGAGGTGGTCAGAGGGACAGGCCTTCCTCATCAGGATGAGCTCTTGTTGGTTGGTTAGTCAGTAGTCCCAGTAACCCGAACAAACATATCTCAGCCAGGGGTCCAGCATGGTGCAGAAAGCACATTCACACAGAACCACTGGGAGAGATTCCATGGGAAGACCTCAGGGCTGGGTGCAAAGGGAACCTCAGGGCCACACAGTAGGTGGCCATTCCCATACCCTTCTTTTCAAAGGCAAGGACAGAGTGAAGTCCAAGGAGGGCAGGTGCAGAGAGAGGTACCTGACCAGAGGCTGCCTTTGTTGGGGGAGAGTGGAAGAGATCAGCACCCTGAAAGCAGGGAGCCTGGCAAAAGAATTCCCTTTCCTTTGGGCCCTTCACTGCCTGTATCTCCTGCTGCTGCCTCTCGCAGACTGGGCCCCACTGGATGCCAGAAGTCCCCACTGCACTTTGATATGGCATGTGTAGGGAAGCCCTGTGGATACAGAGTGGGGTACAGAGGTGGGAGAAAGTGGAGGGCCCCAGTACTGCTTTCCTGGTCCCATTCAACAGATTGGGGAACTTGGGAACCCAGAAGCCAAATACCAGGCAGTAAATGGAGAAGAATCAACTCAAGCCAGATAGCTGTGAGTACAGACCCAGTGTCCATTGTCTACTAGACCACCTCACCTCACCCAAGAAGTCATTGCTGAGGCGGATGCTAAACCATTGCTAAAATGAAGGGAGAAACTGAGGTATGGCCTGGAAGACAAGCAGAAGCTTCCATTGGTATTATTTGTCATCGCTGATGTTAACCAAACAGAACACCCTATTGGAAAGACCTTAAGGAATAAACCAAGAAGAAAGGATGGGAGGGGAGGGGAGAAGAGGAGAGAGGAAAGGAGAGGAGCACCAATTGTAGGGTACCAGCCGAGTGTCTAATTATAGCCTCTAAGGCCCCTCATGAGCTGTGCCTGCCTTACTCATCTTTCCTCATTCCCCATGAGGCACTGTGTCTCGGCCAAAGTAAACTTTGTTTAGTTCTCTAAATAGCCCTCAAGTCTATGCCTGAGCTGCGACTTCTGCCTGGAAGACGTTACAGCGTCTTCTATTCATGTATCTCAACCCCCACGTATCCAACAGGTTTTGCTTTGGATCTTCTCCCTCCTTCCTTCCTTCCTCTAACGGATATTTACTGGGTGTCTGGTATGGTAGATTTGCTGACACAGTCATGGTCCATGCACTCATTGAGCTTCCACCACCTCTGGAGGGCTGGGCTGGCTCCTGTGCCTCAGCTCAGACTTTGACAACCTTTCTCACTCCGTGCTTGCCCGGCCAGGCTCACGTCTGCCTCTGCCATTAGGCCTTAGACCCCACTGGGGCAGGATTCCACCTCCCTCTGTGGGTGTTAGTTTTCTGTCATTGCTGTAACAAATCACCATGAATTAGATGCTTAAACAACATGCACTAATGATTTTATGGTGCCAGAAGGAGTCTGATACAGATCTCACAGGGTCAAAATCAAGAAGAGATAAAGAGGCTAAATTCCTGTTTTCTTCCCTCTTCTGGATGCCTGCTTTCCATGGCTGATGGCCCCTCCTTCTTCAATACCATCAAGGCTCGTTGTCTTTCCCACATCACATCACTCTAACACAGACTCTTTTGCCTCTTTTCCACTTTTTGAAGACCCTTGTACTGTTCTATGCCCACCCAGGTAAAGTAGGTGGTCATTCCCATACTCTTCTCTTTATCATATTGTATCTTTATCATCAAGTATCTTTATCATAAAGTCAGCTATTAACAGCCCTGATTTTCTTTGCTACTTAATTCCTTTTTACCTCGTTAGCATCCAGGTATTAGAACACAGCAATTCTTTGGGGGCCCATTGTTCTGTCCACCACACTGTGTAGCACTAAATGCTCTTCTAGGGCAAAAACTAAATGTCTGAATATGTTGCTGGGAATGTGTGTGTGGGACAGACAGATGCTCTGTGTGTGTCTAGGATACGCTTCTGTGCAGGGGATATATGTAAGCATGCTGACAGTCCATGCATATGTGTGGTTCAGGGGAGGGAGGCGCCCTGCCCGATCTTACTGGTAGATGGTCCGAAGGGTGGAGATTGTGTTGGGCCGTGGGAGGATCACCTGAAGGCAGGGATATAAACACAAAGCAGGCAGCCAGGTAGTACTTTCCTGACTACTCAAGGTGTGAACTATTGGCTTGTTCTCATGCGGGTACTTCTGTGTGTTACATTCAAGGGGCGGGGTGGGGGTGGTGCTGCATTCTGGTGAAGCCACAGAATTTTGTGCTGGCCAGGCCACTGTCCCAGAATGGCCTGTGTGAGTCGGCCTGCAGCTCAGGCTCACTCAAGAAGCCTGCAGTGAGAGTACAATCAAGGCAGAGCTTCTCGCCTTTACTGTGCAAGCCACTGCCATGCAATCCTTCTGAAATCCCAGCCCATCCCTTACCTGATGTCACACATCCAAGGACAGCAGGGCCTGGAAAAGTCCTCAGGTTCCCATCTCACATGTGGCATAGGGCACAGAGGTGGCACGTGCAGGCTCATACACCCATCCCAAGGAGGACAAGGCCAGGGCCCCCTGCTGCAGCTTCGTGAGGGGACTGTGAGCTCAGCGACTATGCATGTCCTCACATCAGGCTTCTTTCATGCTTCTAGCTCCCTGGGTCCTTATGTTTCCAAGAAATAAAACCCAGGACAGTGCTTCTAGATATGGCCTCTTCCCTAGAGTTGCTTCTTCTCCATATTTCTGTTGCGTGTATTATATGGAGCCAGGTTGTAAATCTAACTCTCCAAGAGTCTTTCCACCTCTCTCTTGTAGCTTAGACCACAGCCAGCCCCAAATTGGAGCCAACTGCTAGTGATCCCAGTCCTGTCTTGATTCCTTACACACACATGAGTTTAGGCAGTGACAATCAGGGCCCCTACCGAGTGTAGTCATGTGGTAGATGTCAGGTCCACAGCAGTAAGCAATGCAGACATAGAGACAGGGAGCCTGCCCCAAGGGGCTCAGAGTCGTAAGACTTTCAGTTATATGCAAACCAACAGAGAGAGAGAGAGACAGAGAGACAGAGGGGTTGCAACAGAGGGGATGAGCAGCAGGCGTGGAAAAGACAGTTGGAGGCCCACCAAGGCCCAGAAGGACAGGAGTATGGTGATAGAGCTAGACAAGACACACAGGCAGAGGTGAATGAAGCATCTCACAACCGCCACGACCTACCTACTTTCCATCGGCAGAGAATCGCAAGGAAGCAGAGAACCAAAAGATCTTGCTTCCAGATGGAAGATGCCTGTGGGACCCCACCACCCACAGGAAGATGGAGGCTTCAACAGAAGGGTTAGACAGCAAACTCCATGAAACCTTCCTTGGAAACTCCACCTCTCTTTTGAATCCTGGAGCAAGAGTTTGAGAATTTACGGTTCAACCCCACCCAAGGACTGCTCTGAGCTCCCGTCCTCTGTGGAACTCCTCCTAGCCCATCTTCATAGACACTTCTCTCCTTCCCGCTGGGGGAAAGCACCCCCTCTCCATACTCTGTCCTGTTCACAGCTTGGCTCTATGGGCCATGTTGGCTTCATTAGTGGAGCTGATATACACTGCATTGGTCTTATTCCTGGTGGCTAAGTGTACCATGCTCTAGTATAAGAGAGCGCAGTAGGTATCCCAAAAGTATTCATGTGCTGCTCCAATAAGACTGACAGTAGAAACCATTCGTCCATCCTCACTTATTCTACTAATATCTTCCTCATGCTAGACATCATACTGGGTGTGTGCTGGCTCCCCTAACCTTGACCCAGGGCTCCACAGAGTGAGTACTCACAACCCTGCGCTGCACAGACAGTGAGAATGCTGGCCCCTAAGGAAAGGGCGAAGAGCTGTGACTCAGACAGAAGGTCTGATGGCAGGTGGACTCAATTCTTCTTGGCCTGACCTCTCTCTTCTCCGTTGCTCACCCCCTCCCATGCACCCCTCTAGGCCCACATCTGAGCCATGACTTTGACATGGATCTTCTGCAGGGTGGCCAGGAACCGAGTCAAGTGTTTCTGTGAGGCAAGGATGCCATGCAGCCCGGCTTTGTGTCCTCAGCACCTCACATAACCCCTGGTCCAAAGTAGGTTCTCTGAGAAGCAATCTGAATGAATGATTAACGTTCTGAGTATAGACCTCTTGGAGACTAGAATCTTTACTGTTCCATTCAAGACTCAGCAGAGTGGACCACTGTCCCCAACTTCCTCACTCCTTTGCTCCCGCTATTCTGGATAAAACACGTGCCACCAGCAAAACTAGGATCATCCTTGAGACAAGCTAAGACTTTCTCAGGTGTGACAGAGGCCAGACTTAGGAGCAAGACCCTGAGCCAGGGCGGCCCATTCAGGTCATAAGGGATGGAACAAATTCAAGCATGGACTTGGGGTGTCGGTCTAAGACAGCAGATGTGCACAGCAGCAGGAAACAGACTGTCTGATGTTCCAGGGAGATCTGAGATGATTTATTTACCTTTTATTCTGAAGCAGGGACTTGAGGGGATGCAATTTGCAGGGTATGACAGCAGCAGCAACTCCAGTTCTGTTCCAGTCAGACTACTGGTCGTGCCTAGACCTGCATCCCAGCTCTGTCCGTGGTGTTCCTGGCAACACAAGAAGCCACGTCTGCCCCCTCACTGCCTCTAGTGCATCCTAGAGGGGATTTCTCTTGAAATGGACTCAGCAACATTTCCCATCCTCGGTGGGAGGGACAACGCCTTATAGCCCTCCTGGGGCTCAGGTTGGGAGGTAAGAGTGGAGTGGATAGGACAGAGTGCGAAAATGCATTCGAGTTGCTTCGGGAGTACTGAGAGGAAGCAAGAGACTCCAGTTTGGGGAATTTCGGAAGATCTCACAGAGGAGTTAAGGCCTGGTAGAACTGGCTTGAGGTTAAGCAGATATTTTACCAGCTGGAGAAAGGGCAGAAGCGCTGCCCTGTGCATCAAGAGAGCAGCGTGGGGCAGGGAAGAGTGTGGGAGGAGCCAGCCCTGAGAGGGGACGAGGGGACTTGGCCACTGCGTGACAACAATTGACAACAAGACTGGCCCTGCTGTAGGAAAGGGACAAAAGCCCAACAATGAGGTGGCAGGGACAGAGATTTCTAAGCAGGGAAGTCATGATCCCAGTGGGGTTAGAGTGTTCTTAGATGGGAGATTATTGTTTCAATGGAAGGGCCTGGAGGGCGGCATGCAAGGAGCTGGACCATGTGATGATTCCTCTCATTCAGCTCAGGTTCGGGGAGAGGACAGAAAATTCTCCAGTCTTCAGGCTGGATATGCCAAGAGCCAGAGACGGGACAAACTGCCACCTGTCCTAGAACCCAAGAACTTGCTGTTCCCTTATGATTCACAAACTGCAGTCCATGCTAGGAGCCAGAAAGATTCCAAACTAAAATGGAAACTTTATCTTGTGCAGCCTTTCTCTCAGCTGAGTCTCTCAAATGTTATGCTGTCAAAGGAACCTTGTGTAAGATTAGCAGATTTTTCCCGTTTACCAATTTCTATGTTTTTCTTCCAGCCATCCAAAGGCGCGTTTCAGGATTTTCAAGTTTCCTTCTGGCACATTACACAATAAGAAAGGGCAACATGGCCCCTAGTCACCAAGGCTCCCATGTGCCTGGGAGAAAATGTTTACAGTACCATTTAGCCTGGAGCAAATCCACGATCAGCATTTTTATAACGCTCAGAGAAAGAAGAAACAAAAGCTGTTGAAATGTGAAAATAATTACAGAAGAGACTTTTCCCAGGGAACAAACATGGCACACGCGGGACGGAGGGAAGAGCAAACAAACTTTGGGGAGGTTATGGAGCTGTAAAATCCTTGTTTATTTCTGAAGAAAGAAATAAAGTTGGAGAAAAGCCACTGTGTCTGCACTATAGTAAATCAAGCTGGAGGGGGTGGGGAGGAGGAGGAGGAGGCCTATAAATCTGGAGGCAGAACAAAGGCACATTCCAGCATTCCCTGGTGGCGTGTGAACCTGTGCTGTTTGATTTCTTCAGCGCGATCCGGCTCCTGCCCAGTGTCGCTGTCTTTGCAAAGTCAAAGTGCCCTGGGTGTTCTTCGAAGTGGTCACCCTGTCAGAAAAGCATTTGGTTTGAGTTAAGATTTCTGAAAGCAAGTCTTAGGGGTTACTCGATCTTCCAAAAGAGAGGGCGAAAGCGAAACACCCTCTTTCCCGCTTCCTTTCCAGCTGAACTTTGCAGAGCAGTTTCAGGGGGGCAGGAACCACAAGGAGGTCAGCGAGGTGAGACTGTGGCCAGGAAGCTCTGGAGGAAATTCCCAGAAGTCCTGGAGCTGGGAGGGGAGCTCCCACCTGTCCCTGCCCACCAGGCTTGGGGGAAATTTGCCTAAGAAAGGTCACAGCTGAGCTTCCTGTCTGAGGGATTTTCTCCAGCTGATGATACCTCAGGTTTCTGGAAGAGTGAGGGGCTGCTTCTTGAGAAGTCTATTACCCTGTGACTGCAAGGAGAGCAGCTAAGGACCTGGCCTGATAAAGTGGATAGATACAAAGGTGACCAGCCCAATGTTCATCTGTGGTCTCTGACTTGCCAAATTCTTTCTCTATTTTTAAATGGGCATGCCAGCAAGGGAATTTAACTCACTGAATATCGATGGAGTGTCTACTGCATGTCAGCTCTGCTAAACCTCTCACATGCCTCAGTCCTGTAAATGAAGCCTATGGCACAGGTGAGGAAGCTGAGGGTCAGTTTGCAAGGATGGTCCACTGCTGTGCAGCCCTGGGAGTGCGTGCATTCTCAGAGCTTCTCAGCGCCACTAAGCTCTGCTATTTCAGCACTCCAAGATTCCTGCCTATAGAGCTAAGTTTCTCAAGATTGCAGAACATGAAATTTTACCAAAGTAAATTAGCTTCTTTAAGACCTGAGTAACCATAATAAGAGTCTGGAGGGTGCTAAAGAACTCCCAGTCTTTGCATATTTATTTCAGCTACTCCTCATTGGCACCCCTTGAAGAAGGAGGTATCCCCACTTCTCAAATGAGATAACTGAGCCGGGGAGGTGAGAACCTTCCCAAAGTTCACAGAGCCAGGAAGCAGCGGAGGAATCTCAGCCTGTAGGGATGTTTTCTTTTTAAATTTAAAAATGACTAAATGTTTAATTTTCTGCTAACCTGGATGCCATCTCTTAACAGATTTATGGTTTAGTCGAGAACAAAACAAAAACTCGGTGCCTCTCTTTGACTCTGTTCTCTTCTATGATGTGAGTCAAGGGGACTCCTACAGAATTTCATCAGAAGCTCACAACAGTGGCCAGGCCTTGTGCTGGGATAAGGTTTAGTGAGAATTCATTCCAGTGTCCAGCCATAAAGTTTGTCATCCTGTAATGTTAACAGAATAGCAGCCACCTCTTTGTATTGAGCATCTGCATGTTTCCTGCTATACAAACCCTGTCTCAAAGACACGAAGTCTCAAGAAGAAAAAGCCAAAGGGTGAAATTGCAGGGAAAAACACTCAGGGCTTTTGACAGTTTCTTCATGGTCATTTCCAGCAAGGTCCACACCTATTCTTTTTTCCTCTTTTCTTCCCCTTCCTCCTCCTTACCCTCCTTCTTCTTTCTTCCTTTCCTCCTAGCCTCCTCCTCCTCCTCCTTCACAGTGCTGGCACTGGAATCCAGGTCCTCATGCATGCTTGGCAAGCATGCTACCCTTGATCCTCACCCCTAGCCCTTGCCTTTTCTTCTGTCTGTGCCAGATCTCCCTCTGCCTCTCTTATAAGAGGACACTTATGATTACACTTAGATTCCACCCGGATAATCCGCAAGATGTCCCCGACTCAAGACCCTTCATTTAGTCCTGTCTTTCCCATGTAGCCATTGTAGCCTCCAACAGTTAGTGTCTACTATCTCTGGGGCCCATTTTCAGCCTTCTGCACTTGCTTTCCCCTGGAAAGTTGCACTTTGTACTATTTTTCCAGGAGTAGAAGCAAGGCTTAGTTTGATCATCCAGTCTCCTGCCTGGTTTCCGTGGTGTCTGTGAACACTATACATTACTCACCTGTCACCTTGGTGGTACCAGCCTTTGTGCACCATTGTCCCATTAGATGCTAGTCCTTGGTGGTCTCTCCTTTGTACTGTTGTGCGGCACATAGGCAGCAACTGAAAAGGAGACAGAAGGGCCTGGAGAGAACTCATGACAAAATTCAGGCAATGTGACACATTACCTGGCAATTCCAAGGATGATCCCCTAACTACGAGACTACAAAGTGCAGCTGAATTCAGAAGAGGAAGGCTTCCGGTGAGCAGAAGTTCACAGAAGGCTTCCTCAAGAGGCTATAGCCGCATGCACTTCTGGACATAGGTAAGATTTGGGAGAAGTGGTTGGAGCTCCCAGATCTGAGCAGCTTCCATGGCTAGGCCTTCTATAACTGCCATCCCATTTCCTCCTCACCGTAGGCCTGGAGTTGGGCATCACACATTTACAGAGGAGGAAACTGAGGCTTCTCAGCAGGCTCACTTCCCATGCTCAGGTGTGGATGGCAGAGCTGAGATCTAACCACGCCTACCTGACTGGAGCTCGTGTACCTTCTCCACTCTAACACCTTGACAGGAAGAAGATGTCCAGACCGCAATAAGCAGAGGGACAGAAACCATGTAACACAAACACACAGAGTGGAAGAGGTTGTGCAGGGGTGGACCATGGGGTGTATGCAACTTGAAGCCATACTTTTTGAGGGGCTTCCCCAAGGTTTAACGTGAATCTGAAGCTAATCCCTGCTACTCAATGTAAAGCATAGCCATCGGGACTTTCATTCCTGCCCGGCATAGACAGGACAGGCGCTCACCACTGGTCATGTCTTCAGTGTCGCTGGAATGACTCCATTCACGAATGAGGATAACCTTTGCTAGATACATAGTGCTTCTGTGTTCAAGATACTTCCAACGCTCCTTAGTTTATCTTAGAACTAAGAAAATGCTACAGATTGAAGAATATGGTCACGTCCCCAAAGGGTTATTTTTGAGAAGAAATAAGACCACAAGGGTAAGGAACCTGGTGCTGAGGATAAAGGCAGCCATTTTTGTTAAAAAACAAAACCAAACCAAGGGGCTTGTGAACAAAATGGCTGCTGAAGTTCAAGGTGCTACCCACTGCAGCTGGGCCTGGACAGGAGGTTTGAGCACATGGGTGATGGCATGAATGGATGAGAGGGGATCCAGGAGCTCACTGTCCAAGAGGAACTGCATTTTCAACAAAAAGAAGAGTCTATTCTGCTGCCTTCTCTAGACCCAACAGCATCAAACAGTGAGTAAATAAAAATAAAAGCAAACCACAGCATTTTCAAACCTCCCACTGGTTTCGCCTTTCCTCCCCACATATGGTCTTTGAGATGGCCTCCTCCACTGCAGTGCTACCAAGAAAACAAGGTGGTTTCCCCTGGCCATTCCCACATATGTCCTCTCCAAGCAGTGGTTCATGGGCCCACAAGTAATTTTTTAAAGTCGTAAAATATTTCTCTATAAATAAGCCCTGTGGTTTCTGCTGCAGATCTTGGGGGGATGAGTTTCCTCTTCTTTTGAATGCTTTTTGGGCTAAGTTCCCTCCACAGGGGAACAGCAGGAACAGCACAGGGTGTAGGAAGGGACGTCACCCTATTGTGTCTCTAGCCACTGCTGCTGGAATTTTACTTAAAGACCTGTCATTCCATGGTGCTCCCCACCATGTCCTTTCACCCTAGGAAATCTCACTGTTACTGATCTTCAAGAGTGTGACAAATTAAGAATTGGCAGTGATTTACTCAGTAACCCAGAGCAGTGGGCAGAAAAAGAGTTTTCGGACACAGAGACTGGGATCTGAATTCTGACATAGTGCCTGACGAGCAGTATGAGGCTGGACAAAAGACCAATGCGGGGTTGGGCAAGCTACTCAGCATTTCTCTGCCTGTGCCAGTTTCCTCAGCTTGAAAGTGAATATAAGTGATCCATAATTCATCGGCTCTGGTGAAGATTAAGTGAAAACTAAGTGCACTGAAAGCCCCAAATACACAATAGGAATTCTATAAATGATCGGTTTCACCAGACAAGTTCTCAGCATGAGTAATTAACAGCAAGAAAAAGAAGGCTTGTTCCACTATGATTCAGAGGTGGCTTTAATGAGGACAAATATACAGGGACAGGGCAGGGGTGTGGAGCCAACACAGTTGTTGATGCAGCCACAGATCTGTAACCACGGGGAAGCACATTTGGGAACCGCTGCCACTCCTCTGCCTAAAGGGACAAGAGGAGGCCAGGCTGTGGCTGGAGTTGTGGAGGAGGGGTGAGGAGGAAGGCCTGAGCCAGGCCTTGTGACAGGCCCTGGTTCCACAAAAGGGGCCCTGCAGGGGAATCCCCAGCTCCTCCTCCTCCCAGCTTCACTCTATTGCTGCCTGCCATGGACTAACCCAAGGGGAAGGCAAAGACCAAGGAGTCCGTCACCCTGATGCAATCACAGGGCTCAGCTTGCCATGGCCCACTGCAAAGCAGAGACCAGATCTGGGCGGAAAGGGTACAAACAGAGGCCAGGCAGTGAGTGGTCCTTGGATGCTCCTATGGGCTCATGAGTCCACCCAAACAGTAAGCAGAGATCCTGCAAAAACCCTGGAGTGCTGATCGAAACCTCTTCGCTTTAGTCCCTGGATCCTCAGTGCCCACTGAAATCCTGTCCCAGGGCCTCTCCCAGACTCACCTCTGGCCTCCCCTCACTTCTACTCTCTGGAATACACATGTCCTGCCCCAACTCTCTGGCTCCCTGCTGTGTCTCTTTGAAAACATTGGTGAAGGTTTGATTGAGGAAAATCCTCAGGCTGGTTGTCACCTACTCGAGGAGGTGTATCTAACCCATCTCGCTCTGTGCTCCCACTCAGGTGATCTTTTCTGTGCCTCAGTGGGATCAATTGCAAAATGGGTCAATAGCAGTGCTCACCTCTGAGCATTTTCTTAAGCATTAAATCACTTAGCATAATGTCTGATGGGCGACAAGTATGTTTTAGTAATAAATAGAGGCCCATATACTTGTATTACCAATCTATCATGGTGTGTAGTATAACTTAAGGTTTCTTGCATTCTGCCATCTGTTCTGTGAATATACAAGATCTGACTCCCAATACTCATGGTGCCTGCCCTAGTGTTTGGGAAATAATTCATGTCCAACATGCGACCCATGAACAAGCGATAAGAGGACTCCAATTAAGTCTTAGAATCCAATTTGGGCTTTCATATGACACATCTCATACATAGGCCTTTTCTCAAAAGTACAAAGAGCTCAGAAGTCAAGTCCAAAAAAATTCAAGGCCCTGTAGAGCAGGATGGGGCCACCCAGCAGGGAGACTTTCCTGTAGGCCTGACTTGGGTGGGTCTCTGCGCAATAGTCAGCTTCCAAGGTAACTAACTGTGTGAAAGAGAAACAGCTCCTCCACACTTCACACTCGCTGCTTCCGTGACAGAAATAAGAGTGCTAGTCTGCCTTTGTGCCAGAGCCCTAGGGAAAGACCACACTCTTCCCCCCCAACCCCTCTGCAGGCAACATTATCACCAGGGCAGCACGTGGGGGGCTCTGATTAGGAAGCCCTGGGGCCTGGGGTACTGGGGCTCGGTGCTAGGAGGAAGTGGACAGAGGCACACAGAAACTGCACAGCCTGCAGCACCCTGGACCTCTTTCAGGCTCCCAGGAGCCTGTCTCCTTCCTTTCAGGCACCCACCTCTTCCTCCATCGCCTTCAATTGAAATGAAATGTCAAATTCCAAGGAGCCCTGGTGATCTCCCCACTGGCTGCCCTTTAAGCCTTCTTCCTCCACAGTCTTCTCACCTGCCTCTCTGCAAGCAGGAGGGTCTCGGCTGAATCCCAAGGGAAAGGCTAGTGTCTTAGTTATTTTTCTCATTGTTGAGACAGAATACCTAACACTCACAAGTTAAAGGAGGAAAGGTTTATTTAGCTCACAGTTTATGGAGATTTCAGTCCATAGTCAGCTGGATCCAAGGCAGGGTAGCAGACAGAGGAACATCTCAGAGGAGAAACAGTCCATGGCAGGCAGAAGGCAGCAAAGCAATAAAGTAGCAAAGCAGCAGCAGGCTTGTCTTCTTTCTGTCCCTTTTATCACTTCCAGGCTATCCGCCATTTAGGTGATGCCCAGGGTGGGGCACCCTTAATCCTGGGATCACATCTTCAGTCCCAGCATCACATACCCTAATCCAGCCACCTTCAAAATTCCCCACCTCTGACTGCATGAGGCTTTGGGGGTACATCTAGACACAAGCCTTACAACCAGCTTACTATTTCCTTGTGTTCCTAAAGCTCTTGCTTCAGGCATCCTTGTGTCTCCATCCTCCTCTTCAATTTAACAGACAATTACATATGTTTTAATTGTTATTTTTAATTGTAGCAAAGTACCCATAACATAAAATTTATTACTTGACCCATGCTCAGGCACAGAGCTCAGGGGCTTGACTCACCTGTAGTATTCATGAAGTATCTACATAAACCGCAACCACTGTCCATGCACACAGTCCTCCCATCTTTCACACTCAAAACATCAGATCCACTCAACAAAAATTCTCCATTTCCTCTTCTCTCCAGCTAATGGCAGCCAACACCCACTTCCTATTTCCATACATCCCACCTCCTAGACCCCTCATGTGAAAATTCCACTCAGCACAGCGCCTCCATGGTTCATCCATGCTGTGGCATATGGCAGAATTTCCTTCCCTTCTGAGGCTGAATAATTCTCCATCGCAGGTTTATAGAAATTTTATCTATCCATTTCATCTGGTAGTGGATATTTGAGTTGCTTCTACCTTCTAGTTATTGTGACTAATGATGCTGGGAACATACGTGTACATATATCTGTTCGAGTTCCTGCTTTTATATATTTCTGATGCAAATCCAGAGTGGGATTGCTGGGTCATTTGGTAACCCTACATTTTTAAGGACTTGCCATTCTGTCTTGCACAGTGATGCCAACCTCTGACATTCCATCAGCAACTCTCAGGAGTCACAGTTTTTCCACATTTTCATCAACACTCGTAAATTTCTGTTTCTCCTTCTTTCCTTCCTTCCCTTCCTCCTTCCTTTCTTCCTTCCTTCCATCCTTCTTTCCCCCTTTCTGATGGTGCCCATCCTAACCAACACGATGTGGTATTTCACTGTGGTTTCTAACAGACTATTTGCAAATGCCTCCTATGATCTACTAAATTGGATGACTGTCAGGGAATGCAAATAAAATGTAGTTCCTGCCTGCCAGACAGGGTGAAGACAGCAAAACAAATCTAAAGCAAGCCATGCATGGAACCGTTCCATCCTTGCTCTCTCCCTAAGGTGAGTACAGTTATCCCCCTTCAGTAACAGATGCACTGGAGTGACTTGCCTTCTCCTTACAGAACCATTGTATGTGACCAAACTGGAAACACATGTTCTGAGACTTAACAGCCTGTGTTCTTTCCTCTGTGACTGTTGTTCTCAGATATTTTTTAATTTAACAGAGGAAAAAAATATAAAAATAACTTTGAGACACCAACAGTTTTGTCAATTTTTTATTTGGCAAAACAAGAACACTGGAAAGCAACTGATTTACCATTGAATGTCACTATCCTTGAAGAAAGAAAGAAAGAAATGCCAACCACACACCCTTTGGAAAACACACACACACACACACACACACACACACACACATATACAATAAGGGAAGTTTATTTAACTGAATGCAGTGAGCCCTGTGAAATGTTCACTTCACTCGTTTTTCTCGGCTCCCTGTCCCAAGAGTAAGGACATCCCTCACCTCCGTGACCGGCCTGCAGCTGCTAGGTGTCAAGTGAGCCAGCCTCACAGCTCCTCTCCTAGGTGCTGGGGACAAGGCCAAGCCAAGCAAGAGTCTGCCTTTCAGAAGCCATGGAGACACCTAGACATGCACAGAGCAAGAAGAACTGAGCTAGCCCACTTAGCCAGACTGATTTGCAAGCACCAAGGAAGTAGGAATCTTCACCAAATCCCACCGTTTCTGCAGCTTTCATGACCTGTCCTGAACTGTTCTCACCACTAGCTCAGCTCCCTTTTTCCGGGAGGAAGTAAAAACTTCTGTACAACAAAAGCTACCATGAACAAAGGGAAAAGATGAATTATAATTAGGGAAGTAGTTGCCAAACGTATAAAGTAAAACAAGTTTGCAGTAAGAATATACAAAGATTCAATAATGAAATCAGAAATCAAAGGAGAGAAGAGCTTTTATATTAGTATATGTTTATGATACATAATAATTGCATTCATCTTGGGGAATATATACTGTATCTTAATCATTTTTACTGCCTCTTCTCCCCCTCCTCTCTCCCCACTTCCCAGATCCCCTTTCCATGCCATAAGGTCTACCTGCCTGCTAGATGCCTGTCATCTCCTCTAGCCTACTAGCTCCTTGCCATCGGCCTTGCCAGAGTCTACGCTGTCGACCACACAGCAAGTAGAGTAACTGCTCCAAGGTAGATCAGTGTCATAGATGGTCCTCAAGGTGATCCCTTCAAGATCTTACACCAGCGCTCATAATTTTCATCCTAGCTCCTCTGCTCATTGACTTTCTGACTTGGAGCAAGTTATTCCACTTCTCTGGGTCTCAATTTATCTGTAAGTGAGGACAGGTGTGCAGATGCCACTGAGTCATTGTACAGAACAAGCAAATTACTGCATCTAGAAATTACTCCTTTGGAGCATTGTCCAACCTTGGTAAGTGCTCAGGAACCTACCAAGATGTTAGCATCTTTCAGATGTTAGCATCATCTGAAGAAAAAGCCCCCAAATCCAACTTTCTTCCCTTCTCCCTGGGGCTTGCTGCTTCCATGGATACGTGTGTTTTATCCCAGTATTTATGAATTTTAAATGGAGGGTACTTACACATTTTGAAAAATACATGAAATAGTGATTATGTAGGAAAGTATAGGGAATAGTGTGATGTTTCTTCCATCGAACTCTTCTTATCTTACGGTGGATTCAGATTTTTAAAAGAAGGAATTCAAGCATAACAGCAATGCTGGGCTTCTCTCAGGACAATCTTCGATCTTATTCCCTCTCTTCTTCCCCAGATAAGTACACTGCTCTTATGTTAATGGTTACTATTCTCTTGGAAACATTTATGTCTTATCCATAAGTCACATGTGGTTGTTTTGTGTGTATCAAAATTTTATATAAATTTTATCATGCTATAAATATTCTGTAATTTGCTTTCTCACTCAACTTTATATCTCAGAGATTTGTTCACAGCCGTGTAATTCCAGATTTTTGTAGATGTCCTTTGTCGGGTTAAGGAAGGTCCCTACTACTGCTAGTTTGATGAGTCTGACACCAGTGTGTGTTGCCTGCTCTGTGTTTATTTATGTGTAGTTTTCTTTAGTCTATTCATATGGTGGATTGTATTCTTTGAATTTTAAGTGATAAACCATACTTGCATTCCTCATAGTATCCTTTTTATGTAATGCTGGATTTGATTTGTTGATAATTGTTCAATTTGTTACTATTATGTTTGTCTGGTTTTGATATTAAGATCATGATGGCCACATGAAATGATTTGAGAATATTTTGTTTTCTGCACTATTTGTTTTAGCAAATAAAGATTTATTGGACCACAGCCCATTCATTTACATATTCTCTGTGGCTGTAGTTACAAAGCCCAGTAATTGGGACGCAGACTTTATGGCCAACAGAGTCTAGCAGAGTCGCTATCTGTCTCCATAGAAAAAGATGATAACCAGTGCAATCCCTGAGCTAGCTTTAAATTCACTATCTCCACTATTTGATCGGTCCCTTCTATTGAGTTATTTATTTCTGTTATTGTGATTTTTAGTTATAAAATGTCCCTGCTTTTTTACAGCTGTTATTTCTTCATTGGAAACTCCTACCTTTCCATTTGGTTCAGTAATGTTTGCCCTTACTTCATGGAACATGGTGTAACATCTCTTTTAATTCTTGCCTGTTTATCTTGATGTTTGGGTCAATTCTGTGTTGGTGTCTGTTGATGTCTTTTCCTTTAAGAGTTGTGGGGATTTTCCTGCTTCTTTATTTTTTGTGTATTAGTTAATCTTGAATAATATCTTGGATATTTTGAATAGTATGCTATGAGATGCTGGGACTTATTAAGATTTTTCTGAGGAATGATAATTTCTTTTAAACAGCACAGTTAGGGGCAGGGGATTTAGCTCAGTGGTTCCACCACCTGCCTCAAAAGTGCAAGGACCCAAGTTGGATCCCAGTACCAAAAAAAAAAAAAGAAGCTCTCTAAACAACACAATTAGGTCCAGACCACAAGTTTCAGATAAAGTTCTAAGGTTAGTTTAGCTTTGCGGCCTAGCAGCCCATTGTAGTGTATGTGCTTCCTAGGGGCCTCTGACTGGCTGGCACCATTGTTCAGGCACAGATCCTGTGTTATGCCACTTCTGGTCGGTTCCTTGTACTTGAAGCCCTGAGCCGGGATTTTCTCACACCTTTGAGGGACTCTTCTCTTCCATTCATGTATACACAGAGTCCCATTGTGAGCAGGATAGAGCCAGAGCCCCAGCCACTGTCACATGTTCTCTACAACAACGGGGTCTTCCTTGAAAATGAAGCAGTGAGAGAAAAAGGGGAGAAGAAACAATGCAATTCCTCCCAGATCCACATTCATGAGACCACAGGGATCCTTATACAGATCTGCTGGTTCACAGGAGGATTTTCTCTGAGGAGTTCAGGTGTCTGAGAAACCACTGCTGCCACTGCCTCTGTAGAAGTGAAGTTCACAACAAGGGTTCACCATGGGAGTAAATTAAGACTAAAAGAGCAAAATAAAAGGAAAATACACCAAATGCCTTGTCCTGTAGGGCTTGCCCTTCCTTCTTCTCTATCCAGAAAGAAAGAGTTTACTTTGAGTTCCACTGTTCGTGCTAACTACATAACTCAGGGACTCAAGCTGCCCCTGGTCTAAGATAAGAAGAGGGGAAAATCACCCAGGAAACTTACCCTCTGTGATTTCATGTGTCAAACTGACTGGACCAAGGGCATGCAGACATGTGATAAAAATCGCAGTGACTGTGTTGGCAAAGCTGTCTCTGGATAAGATTGATGTCCAGTTGGTCAGCTGAGCAAAGCGGTTGCCCTCTTCCATATGGTGGGAAAAGGGAAACTCTTCCTGCTAAGTACCCTGGAGCTGGGACACTGGTGTCTTTCCTGGCTTCAGACTCAAACTAAAAGTTAGCACTTTAGTCTCGGGTCAGCTAGCCCAGCCCACGGACTGACACCAAACTCTCTTAGTCTTCGGCTTTCTGAGTGCAGACGGTGACACTTCCGAGCTTTCATAATTGGGTGAGCCAAGTCCTTATAATAAATCTTTCTTTCTCTCTTCAGACTTCCTATGGCTTCTATTTTTTGATAATATACCTCCTCGATGGCCTGTTTTTCGAGTTTTCTTTTCCTTCCCTCGTCCACCTATGGCTGTTTACTTTTCAGAGTCCTTAGATGGTTGCTTTTCCCATTCTCTCAAGGGTTTCTAGTTGAAATTAGTGAAAAAGACAAGTAATACTGCACCCACTTCACCTTAGCTGAAACTGGAAGGGCCCCGTTCACTTCACTGTGGGACAGGGAAGCTGCAGTTGCTCTCTTATTGCTAGGTGGGAAGGTTGTCTCTGTGTGTTCCCTGTGTATGTGTGTGTAGCGTCCCCTGAGTCTACCCTTCCGTGCGCAAGAGCTGAGATGTAAGGCAGACCCATCACCAACTGATGGGAACAGCTGGGACCTACACCAGCAATGTGTGTATCTTTTCATGGCCTCTTGTGCTTATTGATTTGGGGCACTACTTGATTCTTAAGGTTTTGTGAATATGATACATAGTGAATTAAATTAGTGTTTTATTTCCCTGATTTCTGGTGAGATTCAGTTTCTTTTCAAGAAATGTGCTGCCTATATATAGGCTCTCTTCTCTGTTTTGCTTTCATCCATTTTCTTTTTCTGTTAGGTTCCTTAAAAATTTCCATTGTTGGTGTTTTTTTGGCAGGTATAATTTATTGTCTTTAATATATGTCAGAAGTACATTTCCTTATCCATATCTTGTCTTTCCTACTTTGCACATAGTGCCCTTGACATACAGAACTTTGAACTTTCCAGTCTTTGATCGAAGAGAAAACTATTGTGGAGACCTCTTTCTCCCTTGCCCTCTGTTGAATTGGTTTCCAAGCCCTGGGGTCCCCTCTCTGCTGCTCCTGCCGTTGGTCGTCTCCGGGATAGGTGCACTCAGTTCTTCACAGCCCTCCTGTGTTCACCCACACCTGGACACTCAATCCCTACAGACAGCTGAAGAATGGTCTAGCTATTCCTCTGTGTTAAGAGCCGTCAGTTAACCCCCAGCACACCAGGCACCTCCCCACCCTGACTTCCCATACTTTTATGCTTAAAACATGAGCGAACACTCCTTCTTTGCCTCACTTCAGGTAATGTTTCCCAGGCTCCCAGGCTCCCAGGAGGCCTCACCTGGAAAGTCGTGGCCACTGTGTACCAGACATTGGTACAGTCCTATTAATTATGTCCCTGGCTTCATTTAAAGTGGAGGGGCAGATTCTCAGAGATGTTAAGTAAGCTGCTCAAAACACACAGCTAGGAAGCAATAGAACCAGGGATTAAACCAAAAGTTGAGTGGTCTCATTATGCACACTCAACCCTCCTTGGTTCATGAGGGAATGGCTATGAATCCTGCCTCCACTGCTTCCTGGCTTTATGCCCTTCCCAAGCTACTTCTCTGAGTGCTGTTTCCTTATTCACAGCAGGCTGTACCTGCTGTGTGGGAGTTGTCCTTCCCTGGGGAAGCATCTGCCCCTGCTGCCCACGCTGCCCTCCATGTCCTGCCCCCAGGACTCTGCTGAATACAACCCACTCTCTGATGATGATTCCCAAGTCAACAGAACCCTGACACCCTCTCCCACTCTCTTCAAAGTTCCTACGCATCTCTCAGCCAGCACAGCTTCCCCACCACAAGCGTGCATGTCTGGGCTCATGCCTGCCTTACTGCATCTTTTCCTAGAGCCAAAAACCCATTAGGGAAGGAGCGGGTGAAGCTAAACACAACATTCTCATGAAGTTACTTTAGATTCCACCCCCTCCCCAAACGAGCACGTACATCCCACTGTCCCACACTGGGCCTCCATGTCCTCATTCGTACAAAAGTGGGCTTGGTATGAGTAGACAGAGGTCTCTTCCAGGTCTAACCTTTTCTGATGCTGGGAAATTATAAACTGCATGTGGCAAGAACTTACTAGCCAACTGTGAGCCACCCAACAAAGGCCAGTTCTCCAAGGAAGAGCCTGATCTCACCAAGTTCAGGGTGTCTCTTCTGGAATCCTTGGCTGCGGTCCTGAGATCAGAGTCAGACTGCAGGGAAAGTTCCCAGCAGATCAGGGGCTTAATAACTAAGGAGAGGAGGAAAGGCAGGGAGTGCCAAGAATTTCCACCCGAACTAAGGACCTTTGGCAGAAGAGCCCAGCAGCCCTTAGACAGTCTCACATCCAATCTTCATTCTACACTGCACATCTTCATCTGGTGAGAAATAGGCTATTTATTTTTACTCACAATTAATGGAGAGGCTTGAAGGAGACAGAATGTGAAAGTGCCTGTTTAGAACCACGTGGGTACACAAAATCACACATTTTAGTTCTTGTGTGCTTTCTTTTTAAACAGCATCAGGTACTGCTAAGAAAAAGAAATGGAAGGCCAGGCATCTTCAGAAAAACTTATTGGGGAAAACTGTGTTCTGAGAGCATCTTGAATCTCAGAACCCTAGAAGCAGAAGTGGTGGGTTGGAGCGATCAGGTAGAGAGCACTGGCCGGCTCCATCCCTCTGTCTACCTAACTGTCCCATGCTGCTTGAATGATGGCACCCATGGGACGTTCCCGCTTTGGAAATTCATGAGGAGATGCGGGCCGAGGCAGAGGACTGAAACTTTGGACATCCAATGCACTGGCACTTCTGGTGTGGGGGAAGGCTCCCCACCTTCCACCTCTGTCTGCTCCTGTGTGATTTAACCATCACCAACCTCCTGTAGTTTCCAACACATTTTATTTTGCTATTCCACCAAGCCTTTGTTCTTGCAGTTCTCTTTATCGGAACACCCCCCCCATCTCTTGCTTCACCTAGGAAGACTCAGAGTCATCCTGGAACATGCAGGGCAAGCATCCCCACCTCAGTGAAGGCCTCGGCACACCTGCCCCACCCTGAGCTGAGACAAGAGCTTCTCTGTGCCCTAGTTCCTTTCACCCAGGAGCTCTAGGTGACACTGTTTGTTTATGTCTTGTCCATCCTCACTAAACCATGTTTCCTCAGAAGCAAGGATCTTCACTTCCACACCTCTCCATCCCCAGCTCCCCACCCAGGGTCTGACGGCCTAAAGGATGCAGAGGCCTCAGGAGAGGAGGCAGAGAGGAGGCAGAGACTGTGTTCCCAGTGTGGGCTCCAACAACAAAGTGTGCATGGCGGTGGCTGTGAATCTGCTTGCCCGGGATGGGATTAAATAGAGAAGAAAGTTTTCCACCTCAGAATGCTCAGGGGGCTGGGCCTAGGGATCCACGCCTGCAGTCCCAGCACTCAGGAGGCTGAGGGAGGAGGATGGCCACAAGTTTGGGGCCAGCCTGAACTGCATAGAGAGACTCTGTCTCAAAAAACAAAACAAAACAAGATGCTCAGGGGTTATGTTGGTTGGATGTCTGTGTGCCATTTCAGGGCTGTCTTTGTTTTCCTTTCTCCGTGAACTCTATCCAACAATTGGGCTAAATCCCAGATATAGGCTCTGTGAACAAGACAGTAACCATTCTTTGGTTGTTTTTTAAATGGGGTAATGCTGTACAATGCCATTAAATGGGAACAGAGTTACTCGATAATTCGGGAGGGAGAGTGAGGGATATAGTGCCAATTCACGCACTCTACACTTCATCGGTGCTTTTTGAACACTCGTTCCTTAGTGCACCACGAGTCTGGGTTAAATAGCTTTCAAGTAGTCCTATGTCTACAAGAAGACTTATCCAGGTGAAATTCCCCAATTTTTTTAAGTGTCCCATAACTGATGTAGTAGAGATTGTAAATGTCTATTTCTTCCTGTGTGCAGAGATATAGAAGTCTCTTCTCTCTGTGGCAAACACCTCTAAGACAATATCTCTAAGACAACACCTCTAAGCCCTTTCCACAAGCAAAAATGACACAGGATAAAGTTCTACCCAAAGGTGTGTCATCAGCAGAAGGGATGAATAGGACTTCAGCAGAAGGTCCTCAAAAAGAATAGTGTGGGTATCCTTGGGTTTCACTTGATTTCTTCTGCTGCTAACACACAATCAAATGTGACACATGCATTTCCTGAAGTCATGTTGCTCTTGGGTCAGGAAGCTGTGCTCTAGCGTGGGGATTCCCTAATAACTGTGGAGCTTTTCACCAACCCTGGTCCAGCAGAGGAAATACTTATGTGTTTAAGCCTCCATTCCTGAGGCTGATAAAATGCTTATAAAGTCTCAGCTCAAACACAAGTTTACTGTAGGATTTGGGGGGCAAAATATTTCACATTTAAGGCCTCAGTTTTTTCATCTGGAAAATAAGTGACCAGAATTAGAGTGGTGGACACAAATGGTCTTTCTAATGCTAATGTACCAAGGATGGTTTACTGGCATTCAGCACTGCCAATTCTAAAAAGACCATGGGAATTGACAGCCCTTTACACAAGAATTTCTGAGGTAGTTAGAAAGACAGACAGAAAGTCCTCCAGGTGTCCATTTAGTACCATAGCTTGCTGCTCGTGTGCCCACTTGAGACTGTCCTCTAAGTATCAAGATTTGCTGGCTACTGACAATTACAGTGACTTTCTCCCCAGCAATCACCCTTGGCCAAAAGGCGCTGTCCCAAGAGAAGCTATGCCTACTTTCCAGGGAAGCCCATGTCCATCAATGGATTAATATGAAAGGCACAGGAGCCAGGGCTATTTGCCTCCATTTGTGACAAGGCAAAAGGCTCAACCCAGTGGCAGAGGCTCTGGAAACTGGACCTCAGTTCAACTTCCCCCTCCCCTAGTCCTGCTCTGCACACACTCCCCCAAGCCCTAGCCTATAAGCTGTCCAGGCAGATATCTGCCTCAGAGTCTGCCTCCCAATGTCCCCAACCTAAGACGATTGGAACCAGGAGTGGCTCTACATGGGGATTTTAGAGCTGGATCACTAGCCAGCTAGCTGGTAGGGCACTGATAGCATGTGGCAGGCCATAGCCAGCAATTGGGAGTCTTCACTCACGGGAAGTCGGGGAGGGGGTGGGTGGGCGGTGGTTTATCATAAAAGGAAATCCCCAGGCGTAATGTGTCAGATATTCAAAAGACAATGGAAGGGGTTAAGTGTAGCTCACTGGTAAAGCGCTTACTTAGCATGCACAAGGCCCTAGGTTCAATCCCTGACACTGCCAAAATATAATTGAATAAGAAGGAGAGAGGAGAGACAGTGGAGGAGACAGCAGCATTGTAAAGATGCTGGAATGAGAAATTGCTGGCAGCGATCGACGAGCAGGGAAAAGTCAGCAAAACTGGAAGTACTCAGTCATTGACTTAAGGCAAAGTATGAAGGTCGGAGGGCCTCCCTGGTAGCACAGCAAGAGGTTCTCTTCTGACAGGTAGACCAGAGAAAATCACCTGGTAATGTGATTAACAGAATGTCAGTGAATGGCGGATTTCCTGCCCTGGAGCAGCTGCAGCCAGACCCTGGTCTGGAGGAGCGGGGTTAGGACATTCAGGTCCAAGCCCCAAGGAGCTTGACATTATAATTCTGCCTCTTTCTCCTGCACAGATGAGCCATCACTTTTTTTTTTTGCATTATGGGCTAACTCTTCCCTTTGCTTGAAGCTGACACAGAGGACCTCACCTGGCAAGGAAGAATGTTTCTGCCTTTCTTCTGGGTTACCAGGCTAGGATCAAGTCATGCCACAATTCACCAGGGACTTGCTGGGCTTCCACAAAGGGGAGTAGGTCCCCAGGAGGCTACAGTTCCCCCAGCAGGAGCAGGAGCAGCATCTGAGCCAGATCTCAAGGATGCAGGATGGGACAGGGGTATGCACTGAGACAAGAAGGAGTTTATTGATATAGAATCACCTCCAGCAGTATTTTGTATAGACAAGGACCCCGAGAGCCAGGCCCAGTAGGCTACTAGGTGATGATGGTGAGCTTGCAGGTCTTGGGGATCCCAGGGGAATAAAGTGGACAGGCAAGGCAGAGAAGACAGGAAGAGACCAGCAGGCTTGGAGGAGGGCTTGTGGGGGGCAGGGCAGGATGTGAGCTCAGGGAGCCAAGGAACCTGACCTAAGACAAGATGTTTTTTCAGTAAATATCCCCTGAGCATCATCTGGGAGCGGAAGGTGCTGTGAGTGTGCCAGGGTCTTAGAACAAACACCTTTGTCCTTATGGCATTTGTGAGCTGTGATCATGAAGTAATACTACTGGTTTCTTAAACCAAAATCACCCAGAACAGAGGCAACCAAATAGATGTGATTCTTCCTAGACTCACAAGGGGTTGGGAGTCAAGGAGACCTGGGTTTAAATCTGCTTTTGTTATAGCTGCCCTCAAGTTACAGTTTAAATGTATGACCTTGGGAACTTGTTTCAACTGCTCTAAGATCTAATTCTCTCATCTGTAAAGCTCAGATAGTAATATGTGCTCTGGTGGGGTGTCGTTCCATTTAAATTAAAGAAGATCACATGAACAACGTGTTTGCTAGTAAATGCTCAGTAGATGTATTATGAGCACTCGATAAAGGCTAGTTTCTTTTTCTTCTCTTACTGTTCTGCTTTTACCCTGCCAGTTCCCTTCTATACAGCTCCATTTGAGTCCAGTTTAAAACCAAAATGAGATGATTTGCCTTGTTTTTTGTTCCTCTTTTCACTTTTCCTTTTTCCTTCTCTCGTTTATTCATCCGTTGTGGCTGGAGCACCTATTCTGAGCCTGCCTCTATTTGTGACAGCCTTGTCCTCCTCACTTGGTTCTGAACAGCTTTTGACTATTTTTACACCATGGGTGTACGTGTCCCTTTGAGGTGGAAATTGTCCTCTCTAGGAGCTACAGATGGACACACCTTTGGTTTTTAAACGTCTGGGAATGATTGAGATGACTTGGCTTCCTTGGAAAAGTCCTGATCTTCACCAGTCTGCTGGAGAAATTAGCCCTCACCAAGATGTCTGACCTGCACATACCCAGTTAAATAGGAAAAAAATGAAACAAAACAAAGCAATGATGCAGCACCACAAATGTGAAGGTGAACTACCTCTGCTGTAGAAAAAAAAACAACAACAAAATGCTCGGCCCTTACTTAGGGTCATACACTGACACTAGGCAAGTATGACATCAGGAGACAACAGGGACCGAGACACAGCTTCTGAGAGGTCGGTGTCTGTGAGAGACACCAGGCTCCTGAATAATAGCACCCAATACTGGGAACCTAACCAAATACCCAGAAGCAGCTCTCTCCATCTGGGCAGTCACAGCTGCTCTGGGAGCCAACTCTTGGCCCGTAACTGAAGAATGACATGGATCAGATGAGGAGGATGGCACTAAGCAGAGGGAACAGCATGTGCAAGACATAGGGGCCAGAACAATCAAGGACACTTGGCCAACCAGAGTTCACTGGCCACTGGGACCCTGCAGGGTGGCAGAGGACAGGAACAATGGGCAGAACACCAGGGACTATTTGCCCTCATCTGCCTAGATTATCTTTACCTAGGTCTAATCCTAGTGTTGTAACAGCAGCACTCTTTCCCACCCCTAGGAGCCTCCTTGTTTGGGCAATCCATTGTAGAATCACCTGTTCTGACTAGCAGAGGACCGTGACAATTATTCCAGCTGTTATGGGGACTGGCTAGGCAGGATGGGATTAGAGGCTTCATAATGGCCTTGAAGGTCCCACCCACAGGTTTTCTCTGATCAGAAATCTGTGCACTACTCCAAGATGCACAAGACTTTGTCTATCAGGTAAGTGCGTACCTACTGAACCCATAAATGAGGCAGAATTGAAAGGAGAAGAGAGCCATGCCTTCTCCCGCCCCAGCCACCATCACTCCAGTGCTGGGAGGTAGCGGTGTGGGCGCCTCTGAACCCCCATTACCCACCCACCCCCGCATGTGTGCACTCAGACCTCCTGACTGTGCCAGTCTTTGGACCCACTCTGCAGAGGCAGAGGTGGTCATCATGGGTATTTTTCTGAGTTCCCAACTTTGAGCATCTTTAAAGAAAGGGCGTGGCAAACCTGCAATAGAACGTTGTGGAGTTCAACCATTCAGAAGGTTGGGGGACTCAATCTGGGCCTTGCAGCCTGAGGTCATTCAACATCATGGGGTTCAGCCATCAGCTAACTGAGACCAGGGGTCTTGTATCCTCACTCTGTCTGAGCTTTTAAATGGTAAATACACTATATTGAAATTTTGTTCACTGCAGACATATTCTGGACTGCTTCTTGATTTCAATTTAAGGGTGATAGATGATTTAAGGGTGATAGATTAGTGACTACCATAGGTGGTCACTTTCCAAGTTGTGCTTGATCTTAATGTGTTGCTGATTGTACCAGTTGGGATAAAGCATTGCGGTTGATTTGATGAGCTGTTTTCTCTGATGTTATGAAGATGAGAATGTCCGTGGGTCATTAGAGACACAGAAGCTAGGGCACAACTATATCAGGAAGATTTGGGTCATAACCCAAAGATGAAACCAAGGACAGTTGGACAACAAAAATAAAAATGAGAAAACACTTAAGCAAGACATAAGGACAGACTTCCAGTTCACCAATGGCAAACAGTAGGGCAAATGAGGATAAAAAGGCCGATAGTGAACCACCAGGACACCCTGAACTCAAAGCACAGGTAAGTAACACAAAAGATCAATCAGGCTCTAGAAAAATTCAAAACAGAAATAATTTCCCAGGTAACCATAGAGATAGGGAGCAAAATGGAAGTTGTGATTTGAGACTCTAGAGCAGAAACTGACAAAGAAATAGGTGAGCTCAGGACCATGGTAGAAGCCATGAAGGCCCAGCATAAGAAAGAAATGGAAAAAAAAAATGCCCAACAGAGGAAAGAAATGGAATCCATAAAACAGATTCAAACAGATATCCAGGAGATTAAACACTCCATTGAAACTGTACCCAACAGAATAAAAGAATGCGAAGATAGACTCTCAGATATAGAAGATAAGATTGCAGTCAGTGATCACGAAAAGAGAGGTCTCTTAAAAACAGTAAGGGATCATGAGAAATCAATCCAACAACTCCTAGATGATGCAAAGAAGAATAACATAAGACTGATAGGAATCCATGAAGTAGCAGGAGAAAATACAAATGACTTTAAAAAGCTGTTCAAACAATTAATGACAGAAAACTTCCCAAACAGAGGGGAAGAATTTGACATTCAGATAAC
>NW_022900935.1:36140635-36140849 GCF_012274545.1 Fukomys damarensis | reverse complement strand
GATGTAGGACGGTACTGTATCATACCTCTATGAATGTAAAATATCTTGTACCTGCTTTATGATACATGGTAGGGACTGTGCTTTATCAGAGCTACATTTAATGATATTACTCTAGAATGTTCTCTTACAGATGATGATTAAGATGCTAATAAAAAAATGGTGCCAAGTACCACAGCAGCAACAGAACTTTGCTGTTTTCTGGATATTATTCTTT
>NW_022900935.1:36105366-36140520 GCF_012274545.1 Fukomys damarensis | reverse complement strand
AATTTTGGGAAACTTTAATGGTGCTGCCAACTTTGGAAAAGTCATCCCAATTTACTGTGCTGAGTTGGCATTGTACAGAAATGGACAGCCATATTGGTCTAGAAATGTTAATTTTTTTATTTTTATTATTTTTTTCCATGTGTGCATGGGAAACACATCATACTAAATATGTAAAGTCATATCTACATGGGTTTGATTACAGAAACTAATAAAATATTCTCTAAATAATGAAAAAAAGAATAAGACTATAAGAGCAAGAAGCAATTTAAATATGTTCAGGGACCATTTTTATCTCCAGAATTAAGGATTATTTTAATGTTACATCATTACCTTTTCTCTTTTACTTTCCTTTTTAGTTTTATTTTAGGATTCCCTATTTTTAATGTTCATACAGAGATTTCTTTAACTGAAATACCAAATAGTTTCTTTGGTATAAAAAACTATAATAGTACACAGGATCCTAATCAGATAATTAATAATGTAAAATAGGAAGTAAAGGGCTAAAGGTGTAGGGAAAGTGGGTAGGGTGGGGGAAAGGTTATAAGGGAGAGGGAAAAAATATGAGAAACTGAAAAAATGGAAATAAAGTCTTCGTAAATGGGAAGGGGAGGAGGGGGTGAAGGGAGGGCAGGGACAAGGGGAAAAAATGAGAATCAAGACCTATTATGTAAAGGTACAGAATCCCAATGATGAATGTAACTGTATTGTATGCCTAGATTTTACCAATAAACTCAATAAAAATAAAAATAAAAAAAAGAAAGGAGGAAGGGTACTTCTCTGACCTGAGATTCTCTGGGAAGGATCCTCGAAGAAGATAGATCTGAACCTTGGACCTTGAAGGATAGATTGGATCTAAAACATCTAAGGGGCAACGGGGAGATGTGGATGAGCCATAGCATGAAGGTAGAGACACCAGGGAGGGCAAAAAGAGCACTGGAAATAAAAGTCCCTCTACCACCACCACCAACAACCACTTATACACCTCTCTTCTTCTGTTCCCCAAGGCCCTCCACACCTGGAAGCTGACAGCAAGTATGAACTGAGCATTTGAGTACTGTCATGGGAGACCTTCCGTGTGTACCCTAGGGCCAGCACAGAGTCTGCCCCTTCCACTATGCTCAGCTTTCAAGGCCAGCAGCACACAACCTTACAACTCCAGGGCTGAAACATAAAAGACACACAATATTGTTGGTGGATACACTGACCAGAGAGGAAACGCAGGCTCGGAAGGGTTGAGTCTTTCCCAAGACTCACACAGGGAGCAGGTGGCACTGGAGCTTAAGCCCAAGTCTCTAGAACTGTGTTTTTGCCATTGTCCCATGTGGCAGAAGAAACAAATCAGTACCGCAACAGAGACAACAGTGCTGTGAGGCCTTCCTGCTAAAAGGTAGGGTTCATAGTCCTCTCCTTCCAAAGGGATCCGCCATTTGTACAACTATGGCTCTTGGCATTTCCCTCTGTCTCCCTGTAAGATCCCACACCTCACCCCAGGGCCAGCCAGAGTGGACCCCATCTATGGTATCTCCCTGCCTCCCTTGTGGAGTGACCGTGCCTTTTATGTGTTGTGCCATGCTCAGACAGCGACTATCCACTTGTGGACAATGTGAGGCAGTGAGGTCCTTGCATGTTGGGACTCATAGTGGGATCTACCTTCTGTGCCACGGGGCAAGCCTTTGGGGTCAGGGGACTCTGTCTTATTTATCTTTGTATCCATAGCACCCAGAATAGCTCCAGGTATTTGATGAGTATTTATTGAATCAATGCATCTTACTAACCTTTATTCAGAGTTCTTGTTGTGATCATATCCTATCATACTAATAGCTTATTTGGTTTTCAGTGGGGTTCAGCCTATGAGAAGCCCTAGTAGATCAGAGGTTGAAAGAGAGAAGTGAGCAATTTGTCTTCCTGTCAAGCTAGAGGGTGGTATATTGGATTACAGGGCTGTGTGACCACAGACTGTATGGATTAAACAAAAGAAATGTATTTTTTCATATCCCAGGAGTCTGGAAGTCTGAACTCAAGGTTTTTTCTCTTTGCTTTGTGGCTGGCCACCATCTCCCTGTGTCTTCACATGGTCTTTCCTTTATATGTGTCTGTGTCCAGAATTCCTCCTCTGATACCGTTTTGAATTAGGACTCCACACTTGTGACTTTACTTTAGCTCAATCATCTCCTTGAGGAGCCCATCTCCAAATACAGTCTCATTCTGTGACACCGGGATTAGGTTTTAAACATATGAGTTTTGGGGGGAAACAATTCAGTTCCTAATAGTTGGTGCTAATATCTCCCCACTTCTACAAGTCCCTGGGTTCCAGTCCTGAACCCTCTCCACACCTCTGCAATTGTGTCTCCAAAAACGATTTCATTTGAACCTTTTGTAAGTGTGTAGGCTGTCTCGTGGCGGGCTTCACCCAGACACAATGGGGGCAGCTGTGGTGGAAATAATTACACCACTAGTGGGCTCTTTGAGAAGGACAGACTTAGTGCTGAGTTCTGTGAAAAACTTCAAAGCCAAATGATGGATCCCTCTTTCTCTGTGCCTCGTTGCTCCTGTGTACAAAATGGAGACACTAAAAGAAGCCCCTCAGAAGACCCTCGAGAGAGTCTGATGTGATAAAGAGGGTGCTCACTTTGCCAACCGGAAAGACACGAAGCATGAAGGTGTTGTGAGTGCTCAAGGCAGGCTACTTTCCCAGCAGAAAGTAGCTCTACGGTTAGATTCCAGTTCAGCTGCAAAAGCAGAGGGGCTTCTGCAAGGAGTGGAAAGGCAGTGGGGAGGTTCTCAGAGTCCTCCATCAGGAGAAGTTCTGGATATGAGGGTGGACCTTTCTGCTCCTCTGTGGCAGTAATACCCTACATCACGGGCTCATTGAGTGTGGAAAACAGCCCAGGCAGAGATCCTAGATACATTTATTTATGGTGATGTTGACACAGTGAAGACCAGTACATGCATGCAGAGGCCGGGTTTCCAGTTCCTATAAACATCTTCCATGTGAGAAAAGGCTTCGATGGGTCCATGGGCACGATTTATAGCTCTCTCTGTGCCAGCACAAATGAAGCATGAATACCATCCCAGTGAGATCATGCAGATCATTGGTTTAGGGTGGTAGGACCAGTGAGCAGCATATGTTCCAAGGCGACTGCTTTCTGCACCCTTGTGAGTAGTTAGCCTCCATCTCTGGGAGGACGGGGGCCAACCCAGCCACGGGAGGCAGCAGGAGGGCAGGATCCCAGGCATTAGACAGTGTGGGCTTGCTTGCGGTTTGTCGTTGAATACTTGAAGCCTTAGTTTCCTCCTCATTCAAGTGGGACCACTTCCAGGGGCTACTGGGATAGCTAACCAAACAAGATAATAAGGCCTTCACTGGAGCTGCTTACCTGGTAAAAGTCAACTCTCTTTCTCTAAGCTCCTGATTTCTTTAGAGTGTCTTGGGATTTGTAAATGTGTCTCTAAACTGGCATCCACAGAGATTCTTCCAAGAGTAGCTTGGAGCAGCTGCTCCACATTTGGAATCAGCAAACATGGCCCCAAGCCCTAGTTGGGTGCTCTCTCCAGCCACTTCTTTTCATTGGAGTGGTCTCTTGTGAATGCTGATTCTCATAACTGCCTTGAGTTGGAGGCAATTGGCTTTAGCCCAATTTAATAATAACTCTAGAAGAATAAGAACAGCAGAACAACTTCCCATCCAGCAAAGTCAGGTTTCATTCCCTAGCACTGTACCTCTTGGTACAGTTGCATTGGTTTAAGGGTCACAGGAGATCACCAGAAGTATCTATTCCCACGCCCCACACCTCAGCCTCTTTGGATTGGCCAAAGACACTACCCTTACTGATTGAGCCTTCACATGCGCCATTCCCTGGCAAGCCCTACTGACTGCTGCCTTAGCGGTACAGGGATCATTTTTGTCGTATGGTTATCTCAATATATTTCTACCTTTTCTCTTAAAATAATCTTGATTTATAGAAAGGTCAAACAGAGCAAGTTTTAAGGTACCATTCACCACATTTCCCAAATGTTAACCCTTTTCTGGGTTTGGTTCCTCCCTCTCTTTCTGCAGTTTCAGCTGAAAGGCCCCCCTCTGAGAGGTCCCTTTCCTGGACTCATGGTCACACCCAGTGGTGCCACTCCAGTTGTAGCCCTCTGCCAAGCACTGAGCTCCAGGCTGGTGTTTTTCTTGGCTTTTTAGGATTGTTTTCCTCCCTTCCTGCCTGCCCTGTTATGGTGAAAGTCTTGAGAGAAAATTTGCTGTGTGCCCATCCCCCAGCCCAGCACAAAACCCTCAGAACCTAAAACAGGCCTGCACAGCCTTGGTGCTCGGTCTCTTTGCTGCAGACGAAAGCGCTGGGGCACTGTAGCTTCTGGCCCAGGCAGGATCCTGGGAGACACTCAGCTACTGACCTCCTCCCAGGTCTACTCCACGTGACATGGGTTAGATCCCTGGAAATGTTTGCCTCGCTTTGTCTTAGGAGTGGTTACTGAAAATACAGCTAACTTTTAAGTATAAATCCTCCATACAAACGTACCCACTCACACAGGATGGGAGAACTTGGGGGTGTAGGTAGGGCCACAGAGCCAAACTGCCTGTGGCACACACAGGTCCTACTACTGGGGGCACACCTCTAATCCCAGGACACTTGAAGACTGAGGCAGAAGGATTACAAATTCAAGCTCAGCTTGGGCAACTTAGTGACATAGCAAGATCCAGTCTCAAAAGGAAAAAAATACATAAAATGTTCTGGGGATAGAGCTCAGGTTTAATTCCTAGCACCACACAAACACACACACACACACACACACACAAAGAGTCACTCTCAACTTGTCTCATGATTAGATGTGCTAATATACTTTCAATGCTTGCAGCAGTGCCTGACACATAGCAAGGATTCCATAAATGTCATTGTAATATATAGTTACATAATTGAGAGCAGATAGTATATACAGTTTTATAGCCTTCTTTTGAACTTGGCACAATATCCTAGATATTCCAGATCAACAAATGTTCTCCAGCACATGAGTATGAATGGCTAATACTTTTCTGTTATAGAGATACATTATAAGTATCCCGTTATCAAATAGTTAAGCAGCTTCTAAGTTTTCTCCATTGCACATTCTAGTACCTATATCTTTATACACATCAGCAACTCTTCCTTCTCAGTGCCTTCCCAGAAGTGGAATGGAATTGTTGGGTCAAAGGCTCTGCATCCTTTCTGACCTGAGATATAGATTCTAAGGCTGAGGCAGGCTGTCCCATCAGAGGCGTTTTCTAGAGGACCCAAGTCCAGAGGTCAGGGTAGTTCCTATCATCTGGTCCATTTCCCCAGAGCCAGCCTGGCTGCAGCTCGTGTGTCCAGTGGAGGTGACTGAAGGCTCCAATGATGCTGTTTATTAAGCTCTGAGCAGGGACTCAAGCTGGGTGTCATCTCTTTGGGAGATGGCAGGGACTTTTGCTTTGAACTCCATCTAAGGGAATAAAAACAACCCTGAGCCCCATGCCTACTGCTTCCCTGCTGGCCTTTCCCGGTAACTTTCCTGTGGCGCTGAGTTCACAGAGATCTTGTCCTTGTCGACCCCACCCCTGATGCCCAGCAGAAACCCTAAGCAGCTCAGGCGTGCTGCTTCCCATAGCCAGCCAGTCCTGGTTCCACATGCCCCGACATGGGTGAGAGGCCTGGGCAGGGGATAGAGCCACGGCTCAGCATCGCCCCAAGTGCTACGAGGGCTCTTCTTCAGTTGTCCCTTCTGTCATCAGGATCATGTGCTGAAGCCACAGGACAAACCAAGGTCCTACAGGAGCCTTAGGACCTCCATGTGAGTGACTTTCTAGTTCCCAAAACAAGGGAGGCTTTCTGTGTCCTTCTGGAAGACTGAGCAGTCCTCATACACCCTCTCCCTACTTTCCCAAAAATGGGTTCCAAAGAGGAGGCAGAGCCAGCTGGAAACAGGGGGATGGATTGAACCCAGCAGGGAGTCTCTAAGGTAGCAGAGTAAGCCATGATCACTGCAGGTTTCAACATTCCAGTCCTGCCCTGCATGGCAACCTGGAGGGTCAGGACCATGAGGCCAGGGGCTTCCACAGAAGCTGCGTGCCTGTGTGGAAGGCACTGTCCTCCAGGAACAGAGTCCAGCAGGAAGAGATCCAGGTTTTGGGGCACCCGAAGCACTCATAATTTGGGAAACTTTGCCACTGTGTCTTACTTAACAGGAGAAAATGGGTAGGGAGATCATCACTCATTGAAACTAAAATATAAAAGTTTCTTAAAAATTGTATATTAATTCTGGCCATGTAGACACCTTCCCAGGGACCCTCTCTGTTGGCCTGTGCACTGAGGTCTCTAAAGACTACATTCAGTGTCACCTTCAGATATGGGATATGCTGGCCCTGAAAATAGAGACAGAACTTTGTCTAATCTCCATTCATTATAATCCATCAGGATTTAGGGCAACTGTCACCCTATGGAACTAACAGCAAGTTTGCGGTCATTTTGGAGGTCAGGGTGGTAAGCAATAGTTATCTGATTGAGAAATACAAATAAATACAATAAAACCTTAGACTGTGAGTAACTTGTTCCACGAGGGTTCTACAAGACAAGCAAACATTTCTAATAAGTTTTAACTTGATAAAAGAGTGATGTCTTTTTTTAAATCTTTGTTAAATTTTACCTCGTTCCAGTAAGAATAGCTGCTTTCATGAAATCAACCAATAACAAATGCTGTCGGGGTTGTGGGGAGATAGGAACCCTTCTTCATTATTGGTGGGAGTGAAGACTGGTGCAACCACTGTGGAAATCAATATGGAGGTACCTCAAACAACTAGGATTAGAGGTCCCATTTGACCCAGCTATTCCCCTGCTGGGTATCTTCCCAAAAGAATTAAAAGAATCACACACGGTGATATATGCTTACACATTTTTATAGTGGCACAGTTTGTAATAGCTAAAACTTGGAAGCAGCTCAATTGCCCATCAACTGGAGACTGGATAAAGAAGATGTGTTTTTTTAATAAAATGGAATACTACTCAGCCATAGTGAATGAGAAACTGGTCAATTTATAGCTAAGTGGATGCACAATGAGGTCATACTCTTAAGTAAGTTACACCTGTATAAATACCGAATAGTTTCTCTGGTATGAAAAAGTAAAAGTGTAAATAAGGATTAAAATGTATAATTGATTTTGTGTAATAAGAAGAAAAGTCTAAAAGACTAGAGGAAGTGGGAGGGCTAGAGGAAAGGTTAAAAGGGAAAAGAAAAAATATGTGAAAAGGAAAAACATGGAAGCAATGTCTTTGTAAACAGGGAAGGGTAAAGGGGCTGAGGGGAGGGCTGGGGAATGGGGAAAAATAAGAACCTGATAAGTCATGTAGATGTACAAGATCCCAGTGATGAATGTAACAGCATTGTATGCCTAAAGGAGGGCAGTACAAGTGGTATGTGGTGCAAACATCACAGGATCATAACAGCTGATGGTTCTTCTCTCTGTCTTGCTGTGCACTTGTGGATGATAGTCTCCCAACAGATCTCATCTGCAGAGGAGAAGGAAAAAAAGTCATGCTTAGATTAGGGAGACATGTAGAATGTGGGAAACTGCGAAATTGTGTAGAAAAGCACCACCTGAATAAGGCTAGAGCAAGTGATGAATCAGTTTAACAACAATGCAGTGTCACATTTCTGTAAAATCCTCAAAAGGAGGAAAAACCAAGCATCATTGGACAGGTTGTTAAAATTGCATGAAAAGAAAGATTCCACTGAGCCAATGGATGCCGTTGATTCCATTAGTGATAATGAAAGTCCTCTTACACAATAGCGCCCCTCTATCTTATCTCTGTGACACCAGCCCTGAAGGTTTTCAAAGGTAGGGCAGGTTAATTTTGTATTAGTTTGTATTACATTGCAGCATTGTAATCATTTTGCTATGAATATTTTGGGGTTGTGGAACAAATGGTCTGAATTTCCATTATTTCTCATGGGGAAATTTGCCGTGATACACAAGTCCTTTGGATTACAAGCATGCTTCAGAAGTGTCAGAAAGCATCCTACCTTACTTAGGAAATCCCTCTATTCTTAAAAGGACGACACATAGCATAGCCCTCTTGTGCCTCAGTTTCCCCACTTCGCACATGGGAGATGATCAAACCTGCCTTCCTGGTTCGGTGTGAGAATGAGATGAGCTGCCCCACCCCCCACCCCAAGCGCCTGCCTGGTGCCCATTCGTTGGACTGGAATTGGAAAAACAGAGAAGAAGGAAACCAGCTTCTGTCCCCACAACATAGGGCCAGGGCAGTCCAGGGTCCTTGGCAGGGGGCTGGCTGTGCGAAACAGCCTTATGATGAGGGGAGGGATGGGCCTAGTAAGGGGAGGGTCCACTCACAGACAGGAAGCGCACTTAAACTGAGGTTCTGAATTCTGGGGACATCACTGGCTTTGAGCAGTGGATCTGAGGACTGCCAGGTGTTTACCCCCTGAGATCCTCAGGCCCACCAGGATTTGGGGAGAATGTCCAAAGAACTGAGATTATCGCTGGCCCCGGAATAGGGCTCTGTAGATGGAAATAGGCTCTGAGTAGATATTCTTTTTTGTTTAGTTGATTTGAGTGGGCTTTTTGAGACAGAGTCTCACTATGTAGTTCAGGCTGGCCTTGAATTTGCTATGTAGTCCAGGTTGGCCTTGAGTTCTTGGTAATCCTCCTTCCTCAACCTCCTGACTGCTAGGATTACAACTGTGTGCCAGCGTGCCCAAAGAGGAAATGAATTCTGTGACACCCTTTTCCACCCTGGTGGAAACCCTTTGGTCAAATCCTCTGATGCTACCCAGGAGGCCATCCGTGAGTCCTTCTTTGCAGGAAGTTTATTTCCAGGTCCACATGGAGAGATCAGGGTTCTTCCTCTTCCACTGAGTTCCGCTGAATTCTTGCTAAACCAAGCATCCTCCTCCAAGGAGGAAACCCTGACCACTTCCTTCCCCTGGAGATGTTTTGCAATGTCCACATCTGGCCAGATGCCCAGCCATGAAGAGTCAGACTCCTTTGATTTGGGGGTGGGTCTGCAGGATTTTCTCCTGATTCCTGTGCTGACTCAGGCCCATCTCTCTCTGGGTTCTTCTGCTTTCTTTCTAGCTCTTCACGTCCCCCTCACCCAACAAGCTGCCTGCTGCTGAGACAGCCGTGGGGCTCCTGTGATTTCTGCTCCACCATAGTCTCTCCACCCAGGTGGCATCCCCTCCCTGCCAGCTGTGTCTTAGCTGCAGTGTCTTCAGATGAGGATGGGGGACATCCTGATGTCATGGCTGAGTGTCCGACAGAGCATAGAAGACCTCAGCTCACCAGTGGTGCATGCAGCCCCAGGGACACCCCTACATTCCCATTTCTTTGTATGCAGAATCGAGGGCACTGGCCTGGGGGACCCCTTACTCTGCTGCTTTTTGTATGGGGGACTCCTGTCCCAGCCTGATGTTTATACTCAGGACTTCTCTTTAAATCAGTCAGCTGGCCCTGGCTGGTCACCAGGCCCAGTCTGAGGTCCTAAAGGGACACAGTGCTTCCAAGAGGCTCGCCAATGAAAAATGGAAACTGGGAAAATCATAAGAAAAGGCACAGTTGCGAGGAAAGAGCACAGGCCTCCTCAGAAGTTCATTCCAGATGAAGATGAAGCAGATCTCGGAGCTCCGAGAAGGAAAGAAGGTGTCCTGTGGAGGACAGTAGCGTGTGCCAGGCTGGGAGCTGGTCAGAGACGAGAACTGTGGAGTTGTGGCTCCAGGCGCTGTTTGTGTGTGAGTGAGTAGCAAAAGGATCTAGGAAAGAGGGCAGAGTATGCTCTGGGGTCCTTGGACCCACAGGAAGAGCAGCTCTGTCTGGCGGTCATCTGCAGACTCTGTACAGTGTCATGTGGAGGTCTCATCACGCCCAGAAAGCGGGAACAACTTCCAAGCACCCAGCAGTTTATCTTGAACCGGACTCTTAGTTTCACAGCAGAAGGTCTGACTAAGACTTGAAGGAAAGTCTTAAAATGCGAAGACAAATATTTAGAGTTTTTAAGAGCTCAGCCTACAAATTAGGAAGAATGGAGAACTTGAATGTCAGATGTGTGGCTTTGTTCTCCTTAATTTAAAGCAGACTTTGTTTTCTGGAGGGAGATAGATTGACATCCTCCTGACTGCTCAATAATACGGTGGAAACCACTTCTGAAGAGCCCATGTTTCATGTTATAGACAACCAAATTTAATAAGGTAGCAGAAGAGAAAAAGGTGACGTCAATATGGCTTTAACTGGGAATCAAAAGAAATACATTGTTGGTTTGACTGAAGCAGTTCCAGTTTTAATTCTAGTAGAGGGGAAAAGTGAAACGTTCCATCTCTTGGCCCATGTTGCTCTCCCTATGTTGACCCTGATAGATTCACACACACACACACACACACACACACACAAAGAACTTTCTCAACAAAAGGGAGATGGACCTTCTTGTCCTTTTCCTCCACCCGCTCCTCCTGTGGGGGGAATGGGTTTCTGCTCGATACCTGCTCTGTGCTGGCCCTTTACCGGTACTGAACTTCACCATTGCACACAACCCCTCAAGGAAACCACTGCAGTCTCCACTTTAAAGATGAGGCAATCAAGGCTCAGAGAGGTCAAGTGAAGTTACCAAGGTCACAGAGCTCAGGTCATAGCCTATGTGGCTGAAGGGTCAGGTGTTTTGAGTCCCACTCTTTCTGGACCTCAGTGCCCAAGCTCGATCCGCCTGCCCTTGCCTCCCTATAACCCAGTGACTGGGCTAATGTAGCCTGGCTGTCTGTTCATATCATCCTTCAATGAGGGCTTTACCCAAAATGAATAGAATACTCTCCATTCACCAATTGATTCATTTAATGAATAAATATCGGGCATGATATATGCCAGGTTTGACTCTGGCAGTGAGTGAACAAACAAAGCTCTGCCCCATGCAATGCATGGTGCCCAGGCACTGTGGGGTGGGAGTGTGTGTGAGTAAGGGCTTGGGAGGAGGGAGCTGGGGTCACAGCACGTCTCTGCTCTGAGCCGCCAGACCTCCCTCATCTGTATAGGAGAAACTGTGCTGTCTCCCTGTAGAGTTGTAAGGAGGATGGAAGAGGCTCCTCGTACTTATAAATCAGTTGATCATGGGAATGTTAGGGATTTTTTGGCTTTTTTTTGTAGTGGTCCATGTGTTCAGTACACAATGATTTCCTTCCTTCTGTGGAGTTGGTCTCCATGTCCTTAACACATCTTTGTTCCTTTTTCATTCCCTTTCCCTTCTGTCCACCCCCTCCTCCATCTCTTCATTGTGTGTGTGTGTGTGTGTGTGTGTGTGTGTGTGTGTGTGCGCGCACGCGTGTGTGTGTGTAAGTAAATAGTGGAGGAACTGGGCAGCAGCAAAGTCAGCAAGGTAGCATCGTATCATGTGATAACCAGGCGTGACGAGGATGTGGCAATGGGCTTTACAGCCTGAGCTCCACAGGCGGCTAGAGAGGCGACACTGAAAATGTCGTCTGAGCAAAGACCTGAGGTGGGTGAGAGGCAGGAGCTGTGCTGGGTTCTGCTGCGGATGGCTCTAGAGTTGCAGAACCTGTCCTTCTCTTTGCTATGAGCATCAGGTACCCTCCAGTGACCAGGGGGATATGTGAATGAAACTCAATGTGGTCCATAAACATTTGCTAAGAGGCTGTCTCAGGCACTGGTGCAGAGGCTCTGAGCCGTGGTATACAGGCATGTCTGGAACCTCCCTACATGAAGAACAAAGCTCAGTGGCTGAGCCATGTTCCATGGATTGTTAGGGTTACACCACAGGCTATTTGTGTGGAAGGTGGGGCAGAGTGAGGCCCAGACCCAACTCCAGCTGCTAAGCTGCAATGGCTCAGGCCATGGATGTGGCCTGCCTGCCTGAGTCTCTATAAGATAGGTATCTTAAATCTTGACTTCCCAGTAATGGCCCAAGGTCGTGGGGTTTTGGGAGGTGATAGGTCATCATTGCCCTTATGAATGGGATCACAGCTCTTAGAAAAGGAGCCTAAGAGTGCTCTTGCTGCTTTTGCCAAGTGAGGTTACAGCAGCAAGAGGACCCAGAAAGGGGGTCCTCAGCAGATAACATCCACTGTCAACTTGACCTTGAACCTCCAGCCTCCATAACTGGAGCACTAAGCTTCTGTTTTTCCATGGTATTTTTGTTATAGCAGCTCAAATGAAATGAGGTGGCTTTCTAGGGCCCTTTCCAAGCCTGACACTCCGGCATCCTAGGGAAGCCACCCAGCTCCTTGATTATGTCTTTCTTATAGTTTGAGTTGTAAATAATTTCTCTTTCCTCCAGTGCCCTGGTCATGTGGACTATTATAACCCTCAGGCAGATGGAAAGCGCAATGACAGATAAGCATGCAAGAGGCAGAAGATGCATCTTGTCCTTGTCCCCAGAAACAGCCCAGCCTCAGCCTGGCAGCAGCATTTCTGAGGACACTGGAGCCTCCTCAGGCCATTCAGCCTGCTTTGTAAGAGGTCTGGGTCTCCTGAAGCCAGCCCGGGGAAAGTTCCTTTCTGTGTCTTTTCAGAGGGAAGACACCGGTATGATGTCAGGAGAGCCAGATAGCTGGCCCTGGCCTAGCACAGCTTCTAATTTTCCTTGTGACTGGGCAAACTGGTCCCCACATGATTACAAAGAAAGGTTGAAGCTTGGAAAACAGATAGCTTAGGGTTTGGGAGTGGGGCAGACTGGGTTTGGCTCCCAATTCTGCCACTTATTGGAGGGTAGGCTATGTAAGCTTCTTCATTTGTGAAATTGTGAGGACTAAATGTCACATAAATCAAGGGTCTTATACACTGGCCCTCCATACCTATTGAATCAAGCCACTGCCCCACCCCATTCAACCTGGATCAAACCACTAAGACATATGCTTCTGGATCACACAGCATTTAGGGAGAGAGTCTATTAAAAGCCAGGCCATGCTCAGAGATTGGCCTGCAGGCTCCACTGGAAGTAATGTGGCTGGGGGAGCTGCTTTCCAGAGTGGCAGGGGAAGGGCTGTCTGAGGAGGTGACAAGTAAGTGAATGCTGAATGATGAAAAGCAGGCATACAGGAGGTCTGGGGGACTCTCTGTCCCCGAGAAGAAATAGCAAAGGCACCAGCTTCTGTGATCAAGGGACAGACAGCAGGAAGGCATAGCTAGAACAAGTGCTATGGCCACACACAGGAGGAGATGAGGTCCAGCGGACTGAGAAGGGCCAGTGCTCATCCTCAGAGAATGCAGTCTGTCCTACATGAAGAAGATGCACAACAAGGTAGAGATTTCGCTGTCAGGGTTAGAGGAGTGGCTTCCCAGGGAGAGCTGGCCTAGCATAAAGGAAGATCCCTTCTCTGCCTCTTTTCCACCCATGTGACCCTGGGAAAGCGACTTAATCTCTCCGGACCTCCACCTCCTCCCATGTCCAGTGGGGATCACCACAGCTGCCTAGTGATTAGACACCAGGCATTGGTCCACCCCCACTTGTTTCCACTAGAGACACAGTGGATCCTGCCCCTGGGGATCCTGGGCCTCCATCATCCTGTTGGAGCCAGAACTCAGACAACCAATCACGTCACAGATTGAGTATCCTTGTCCATCGTGTTCAGGGGCGGGCCCATGCCCATCCGAACTGCAAGCTTAAAACAGCTCAGCTGCTTGCACTGATGGGAACTGGCTTTAGAGGCTGTGGCAGTATTCAAATATATTAAGGCAAGATTCTAGGTCCGACTGCGAAAAGCAGACCACAGCCATTCTGAGCACAGTTTCTTGAAACTTCAGCGTGCACCTGAGTGGTGCGGGATCTGGTTACAGAGCAGAGCTAAGTAGGTCTAGGAGGGGAAGGGGCTTGAGATGCTGCATTTCTTACAACCCCGCATCCAGGAGTCACACTGAGCAGCAAGGACATAGAGACAAAAGGCTTCCGTAGCACCGGTGATGTTAGACCAGCCATGGGAACTCTACAAAGTAGTAACTTTCTAAATTCAATCACTAACTAAACACTCCCAGAGTGCCCACAACATATGCAGTATGCTTGCAACTGGGCAAGCAGGGTATCCAAAGCGTTGACCCAAGAGGGTCAGGGGGGACCTCCTGGAGGAAGTGGCACTGAGGCAGAGGGCTGGCCTGAGGAGGCATGCAGGCAGAGGGTACAGCACCCCAGAGGCCAGGGCCGCTCAGCCTGCCAGAGGCGCCAGCCAGAGACACCAGCCGTGATTCAGATGAGCGCTGTCTGACCCCGAGATTCGCTCTGGTAGTATCTTCTGTGCTGCTGAGTCAAGTCTTGCAGAAGAGAAACTGCCAGCTGTCCTTCCCCAAGATATCAGAGGAGCTGGCCCCAGACTAGAAAGATATCTGGGAAGCAGTGGCCTCGGCATCATCTGACAGCATGGCAGTTATGAAATCTGCCCCACGCCGAGCACGTTGCACCACCAATGCCATCTGAGCATTGCTTCCAATGCCCTTCCTTCCAGAGACTTGTGACTGGGAGGTGTGATCGCCCTCTGATCCCTGCTAATAATAGTCCTTACTATTTTGTTTTCTCAAACAACAGTGAACTTTGAAACTTGGTGCTGGCAGCCAGACACGTCAGCTGGTTACCCCTGGTGAAATTCACCAGAAAATAAAAGTCCAAGGGCCTGGGAACTGCAGGGACAGAAATCCATCTGACACAAGCACAGCTGTGTGCCAGACAGCTCACACATCTTGGCTAATTTCAGGACAGGTGACAAGGCAGGCCCAGCTCGAACCTGGTGCTGCTACGTGAGGTTGGCCAGGCACGTGTCTCCATCAGTCTGTTTCTTCATCCACTAAATGGGGCAGTGATTCCACCCTTCCCTCCCTCACGTGAGGAATCTCATAAAGCTCCCAGCCCAGCAGCCGTCATTAAATGAGGATGGAGAACCACTCGTTGCACAGCTGACAATGAAGAATACAGGAAGAGACCAAAATTCAGAAAGGTGAAGTGGTTTCTCCAGTTTCCAGAAACAGGCAAGAGTCAGCTCAGCCCTGAAGTCAAGGCTACTGATGAATCCCAACATCTTCTCTGTGGTCTATACTCGAAACAGTACCTTTGCTATTGGATTTTGCCCTCACAGCAGGCATGGATATTTTCTTGCCTATACTGGGCCTGACCACTGATTATCCCAGAGGGGCACAGGACTGGAGTGGAAATGGCAGCCGGGCTGTTCTGGGAGGATACCATGGCAAGCATGGTCTGCTCCTGTGCCTCTCTTATCTCTGTTCACCTGCTTGTTACTGCAAGAAGAACAAGCTGGTGTCCTTTCCGCTTGCCCCCAAAATGGTATGAAAGGAGCAGATGGGCCCTTGACTCAATGCCCCACCTGCTGGCAGCTGGGCCCAAGCTTCTCAGCCAATCCTCAATCCTTGAGTGAGAAGAATAAATGTGTATAGTGATGACCAACTCAGGTTGGGGAGATTTGTTACCTCACAAGCTATTCTGCAGCCCAGCACAAGAGCAGCATCTAACTAACACACTGCCATTATTCAGCCAGGCCGGGGTTCCTAGGTGCCTACTACAGACAGCAGGAAGCACTTTCTATTCTCCACTCATGGGACAGTTTTATCATTCTTTAGATCCCCTTTGCTGAGCAGTCTTGGCAAAGTAGGAAATGACAAATCCTCATCTGAATCCAAAGGGAAAAAAAATCAAGTTAACGGTGCATATATTTACATTGTTGAAAAGCCTAGGTCCACAAGGTGCCAACAATCCCAAGGGAGAAATCTCTGAACTCAGCCATGGTCTTAGAGCAGGGTCCTTGGCCAGACACCGTTCTCCAGCCATATCACACAGGTTTATGTTCAGGCATCGTGCTGGGTTGACAGGAGTCAGATACCTGGGCTTAACTTCTCAAGTTACAGCTTTCCAGCTCTGTGACCTCAGGCGAGTCACATTATGATCTCCAGGTGGACTCCAGGATGCTTCCCTTGGTCTAGGAGGCCCCTCTACCTATGCCCACGTGCAAGGCCTTCTTGACTTCTTGCCCCACCAGATCTAAGGCTCACCTCCTCTAGGACCTAGTCACACCCAATGAAAGGATCAGGCCCCATGAGGCTCCAGGATTCACTCTGTGCACCTCTCTCTCTTCCTGTGGCAGATGCTGGGCCACCTCCAGATAGCATCAGACCCTTCTGAGGCCTTGGGTGCTAGCACCTAGCACAGTGCCTGGCACCTTGCAGGTGGTCAGGAAATACTTGCTGTCTTTAAATAAGCTAAATGGAATTGCCCAATTATCAGTTTATATGTTGTTTTTAAGAAGGGTCTCAGGCCAAATTAATACAAATAAATTTTAAAATATACACAGTGAAAAACTATCCACTCAACCGCAGATGCCAACAACATGCTCAGTACCACTCCGTGAGGCTTTGCAGACTTGTCTCCCACTTAAGGCCTGTAATTTCCCTCTTGGCCAACACTGGCATTGGCCTGGATTGTGTCCACAGCCTCCTGGCAGACAGGCTGCTTGGGTGCTGCTTTAGTCCCCTTTTTATCCCCCCATCAAATCTGAATCACGCCACGGGCCTTTGTGAAACACTTTCTCAGCTGTAGCTGCCAAGTTTCATGTCACCGGCTCACCCTCCTGAGCCATGTGGATCCCTGTAGGTGTCCAGGGGTCAAGCAACACGCACGTCAATAGAGGATGTGGACTAGCAGATGAAGGGAGGCTCAGGAGGACCTGGCCTGGGGACTGCCTATGACCCAGCCTACGCCTCTGCTGCCCCGGGGCAAACCATATACAAGCATATATGAGGCCTACTGCTGCTAGCATCAGAGGCAGGGAGAGCAGACAGGAAACTGAGACCCATGAAAACAAAACAAATGAATTAGATTACGCTACTGACAGACGTGGAACTCTGTCCTGGGGTCAGGCAGTGGCCCTTTGTTTATGAGACAGAGCTCCAGTATCAGACGCAGTGTGGGTTCAAAGGCGGGCGCTGCCCATCACTAGTGGTCCCCTTGCCTCCCTTCTCTGAGCCTCCATCTGCAGAGGGGAAGGGAGCTCCTTAGCTAGCTGGCCTCCAAGTGCCAGCAGAGTCCTTGAGGCCATCCTTAGATAGATAAGGAAATGGCGTGTTCTCCACATCCCTGGTCCTACAACCATACTTTCAAACAAGCACGGACCAAATGTGTCCGGAGAACAACATTATCTGTACTGTAAGCATACAGATACCTTCTTTGAGATTACTTTCTGAACAGTGATGTGTAATAAAAGTTTGCATCACACTCACTGTTGTGTTGGGAACTGTAAATAATCTGGAGGTGATTTAAAGCATACAAGGAAACATGGGTGGGTGACCTGCAAACACAATGCCATTTTAGGGGAAGCTGCAGGGTGTGCAGGTTCAAGGCAACCGTGTGCATTTGTCCATGGAGGAAAGGAGCCCCTTGGAGGCTTGGAAGGGTAGGAGGCTTTAGACTGCACAGGCGCTGAACACCATGCGCAAAGACCCACCGGTGACAGTGATTCACAGACTCTCAAACATTCTCCTCTGCAGTAGCCTCGGGGACAGCTGACGTGGACATCTGTAAAGTATTCGAGGCTGGAATCTTTTTTATTGGTCTATGTTTGTGATCCATCACCAGTGCACTCATCGTGGGGAATTGGCCATATACATATCTCATCTCGTCCCCGTTTCTTCCCCTTCTCCTCCCCTCCCTCTTCCTTAAAATCACCCCAAATTCCCCTCCCATCTCTGCAATCTATCTCTCAGTTCCTTTTATTTTACTCTCTATGCTGAGTTTCTCATATAAAAGAAATATGGCGAGATTCAACCTTCTGTGTCTGATTTATTTCACTTAGCATAATGGATGCAAGATGCGTTTTCCCTACAAATGACTCAAAGTTGTCCTTTTTGGACAACTTTAGATACACTATTTTGTTTGTCCATTCATCTACTGATGAATCTCAATGGTCACGGTTTTGTTGTTGGCTTTTTTGTGTGCTGTTTACCTCTTCCTGCCAGATTGGCTTCTTCATCAGCATCCCTGAGGGCGAACCCAGGCTCTGTGCCCCATGCTGGGTGACAGCTCCTCTGCCATGGGGACAGGAATGCTCCTCCCTGAGCTGTGGTGGGCACTGGATAAGGCATTACAGGAAAGGGGGCCCAACACCCGGCACCTCGTTTCACAGTTTCCTTTTGCTTCCTGGTTTTGCAAGCTCATGCTGCCTATCGGATTTTACACTTCCTGATAGCAGCTAATGCTGTGTGATAAGTTCCAGGCCATTTGCATTTTTCCAGCCAGGCTAGCCTTGGGCCTGGTGGCTTAGGATCAAGGAGTGAGGGAAGGAACCCTGTGGCCTTCAACTTGCCCTGGAGAGGAACAGGTCACTGAGGTCACTGGTGGTAGTGATATCTCTGTGAGGGTTTTGTGCACACAAACTAAAGGACAAATTTAATTCAGAGTAGAGTGAATGGAGGTTGCTTCATGGTGGAGGTGTTTTAACCTCACCTGGGAACCTCGATCTAGCTCCTTAGTATTCCCTCGGGGCTGCATTATAACTCTAGAAATTCCTCTCCCCTCGTGCGATACAAAGGCCTTCCTCTGCCTTGCGCCCCTTGCCTCTACACAACTTCTGCCAGACAAGCAGAGCCTCCTGGAGTCAGGCCCACCAGGCCCTCTGTGGGGAGAGTCCAGAAGTCACCAAGGTTGCAGGCAAGGAGGAGAGGAGAGGATTCTGTCTGATTCTGGGATGCAGGGCCTCGGGGCAACTCTGCAGGCCCTCTCTGCAAACAGCTGATCGGAATCTTGGCCGCAACAAACAGCAGCAAACAGGGTTTGGCTGCAAAGGATTTAACAATGCCAGGGTTGTATTTAGAGGCAAGAAAAGGATGAGGGAAATCAGCAAGAGGTTGGGTAGCCTGGAGCAGCAACAGGGAGAAGCCCAGGCCTTGTTGGCTGAAGAGGAAGAGCAGGACAGCATGGTAGGAGGCCGAAAGTGAGGAAAAGCACCTCCATCCTTCTGTCCATCTGGATGCCGGCCTGCAGATTGCAAGCAGGGCTGGGACTGTGGCTAAGAAGGTATTTGAGAGGGAGAGAAGGAAAGAACTCTGACCTTTCTTCTCCTGCTCTCCTCTCTGCTGCTGGAACAGCTCCTTTGGCCCCTAGTTGGGAGGGATGAGAAGGGAGGGGATCAGGGAGTCCAGGTGATGTGGGGCTTAGGGATCAGCACTCTAGGGCTCAGCACAGGCAGAGAGGGCAGTAAGATGTGTTGGGTGGGAAGGACCACGGAGAAGAATCACAGCACAGCAGCTGTCCAGTGTCTCCCGGAGAAAACAGAACAGCCAAGGTGAGGGGCAAGCTCTTCCCGAGGAAAGAGAATGGCTTTTAATGGGAAGAGGGAGCCTGGTTGACAGGTGGCTTTCCCGGCCAGGCTGGAGTGTTTACATAGCATCGGGGTCCTGCGTCTGCATCTGCCAGAGTACTTGGCACAGCTACGGGCATCTCATCTCCTACTTTGGCCCACGCACAGCTTCGTAGGGCAAAGGGGTTGCTCTCCGATCCTGGGCCTGGCCCATCTGCCTTCACTGTCACAATGAGAAGCTGCAATGACTCAGCTCTCATCATAAAACTAACCAGAGTTATGACCTGGTGACAAGCAGGTAATCAGCTTGCTCAGCACACTTGGCAGGGATGAAGAAGGAAGCCCAAACTTGCTGACTGCAGAGGCAGGCCGTTGGCCACCATGCCAGACCATCTTCAAAGAGGCCTGGAGCCCAGGGACCCCCTGCAGAGGGAGCAGGAGTCCTGCCATGGCTTGTGCAATACCTCATGGTCAAAGGGTCAAAGCTTGGCTGTCCCAGGGGTCTTGCAACACCGGCCCAGCACACTCAACTTTCCAGCCACATTAATCCCCATGGCATCCTGAGCACATCCCACTTCTTCACACCTGGGCCTTGGCACAGGCTGTCCCTGTGCTGGGACATCGCCTTCCTACTGATCTCCTTGTGGCTGGACTGGCTCTACCACGGATCAGTATCGCTTTTCCATCCCCACGCTGACAACCTGAGTCCTGTACTCCACAGCCCTTAAAGAGCCCACCATGGGGCTGAGCCTTGACCGGCCCCCACCCCAAGCTGCAAGCCCCTAGTGGCAGACATCCACCTGTCTTTCTCACTCCTGTGTCCCTGGAGCCCAGCCCAGCGCCTGGAACCAATATGTGGGGAAGGTAGCTGACGCTGGTGCAGACTCAGCTTTGCCCACGCTCTGGCCAATCACTTCAGCCCCAGGGAATGCTGCAGAAGTGGGGGGCTCCCCTGGGGGTGGGCACAAAGGGCAGCTGGGCCCAGGAGAGACTCCCAGGGAAGGACTCTGAGCTAAAGCCACTCGTGTGTGAGCTGATGAACAGAGCAGGTGATCCAGGCACCAAGGAAGCCACTGTGGGGCCTCTCACAGGGAGTGGGTGATGCAACCGGGCAAGGGGTCCTGGCAGGGACAGGGCCTGGCTGTGTGGTGAAGAGAAAAGCTCCACCTTGGAAAGATCTGCATGTGGGACTGCTTGTTGTTCCCTGGCTCTGGGGTCTTGCTGAGGTGTCCAAGTTTCTAAGCCTCAGTTTTCGGTCTGTGGAATGGAATAGTAATAGTCCTGTCTGTGGGAGAATGAACAACACACAGGTGGTGCTCTGGGCAGTGGGCGGCTTGGGGAAAGGATCAGCAGCACCAGCCCTTTCGGGCCACGTATCCTGTCTGGCAGAGGGCGGTGGAATTGCTACCCACTCAGGTAGCAGACGAGATGGGAAGAAGGGAAGGGGGAGTTTTGAACAGGATCTTGAAGACCAGCCTTCCAAAGGTGAGGGGAAGGGCAGGAGGTGCCCCTGCTGGGAGTGCAGGGCTGAGCCTGAGCCTGAGTGAAGGCGAGCCCTGGTGGGGCCCTGCACAGAGGGGCCTTGCATCGGGGGGACAGTGAGCAAATCCAGAAACCACGGTGGGCTCAGCTTCCTCCCTGGTGCAGGAGGCTTGTCTTCTTGCCTCCAAGCCTTGTGGATTCGCCAGTGGTATTCTCTGAATGCCTGTGATGGTCATAGTCATCCGGGTGAGTGGGACAGTGATGTAGAAGGCCAGAGAGGAGGCGGAGCCTTCATGCTCCTGGAGGCCTCCTCCTGACCCAACAAGGGCTGCCTGAGCCCTCCCCTCCCCACACTGCCCCTCACAAGTAGAAAAGATGGGATCAACCCTTCCCTTTGTACTGGGGATCAAAGCCAGGACCTTGGCACAGAGCTACATTCTCAGCCCCTTTTAGATTTTGAGACAGGTTCGCTCTTACCAAGTTGCCCAGACTAGGCTTGAATTTGTGATCCTCCTGCCTCAGCCTCCCAGAGTGCTGGGATTGCAGGCATGTGCCACCTCACCCCGCTCAAACTTTCTTTGTAGCGTTGTGTTCTATGCAGCAGACATTCTGGGGAGATGGCAGGGAAGAGGAGGAAAAGAATGGAAAAGCTTGGCATGAGATCTGAGCTGATCGGGCAGCCCTGTTCAGGGAAGATCCAGGACTAGTAATTCTGTCTCCTTGCCCCTGGCCTTGCCTACTTTTGCAGGAAGTATGTCAGGGGCCTGGGTCGGGCATCTCAGAGCCCCAAGTCAGAGCCCAGGGCCCATTGTTCACAGGGGCCAGGGCTTGGAGCGGGTTAGCAGACCCTGCCCCGGGGAAGTGCCGGGACCCTCCTATGTGCAACCTGACAACGCCCCTGCTATGCCAAGCCACTTCTGCACGTGGCACTGTGCTAGAGTCCCCCAGGGAGGCAGGGATGGGACCGGAAGAAAACTGCCTCCAGGACAGGGCTTACAGCGACTCTCCAGGCTGCTGCTGGAATTCCATTTCTTTAAAAAAAAGTATTAACACACATCAATTGTACAGAATTTTTGGCACTTTAACGCATGCATATAGCATATTTCGATCACACCATTCCCCTTCCTTACCCCCCTACGCCCTTCCTCTTCCCTGTCTTCCTTCTACTTTCCTGTCTTTTTCTTTTGAGATTTCCCAAACGAGAAGTGTTACTTGGCCACGAAGAAGAACAAATCACGTCATCTGCAGAACAGCGGATGGAATCAGAGATCGTCGCTGAAGAGAACCGAGCCAAAGCTGAGTGACTTTGTCCGGTGTCAAAGTGGGGATCCAAGGGTGTGCAGACACTCACTGTCTTGTATGCGCTGTTCTCCTCCCAGGCTCTCGCTCCTTCCTCCCTCCTGTCCACCTCATATGACAGCCGCGCTCAGAGGGGGCCTCATCCTCCAGGCAGGCCCTGCATACTCTGCCTGCTCTCTACTTCCTGTCTCCCCTCTTCCCTCTTTAGAGTCCTTAGGAGACGTTGACCTCTTAAACATCAAGGAGCTCCTAGCACCTAAATGCTTGACATGGTACAAATAACACTCAGCAACATGTTAGAGCAGAGAAGGAATCAGCGCCTCCTGCCACACCCCCCACCTCTTCTATCTGAACCTGCTCCTTTCAGCACCCATCGTAGAGCCCGGCCAAGGAGCAGGAGTCCTTGGGAGATCCCTGCTGGTCAGAATGCAGACCTCCAGTGGAGAAGGAGTGGAGCAGTGTCCTAGGCGCTCTGTGTCTTCAGGATCTTCTCTTTTGTTCTCTGCAACCACTCTGCACAGGACATTCTGTTCTCGCACCACGTAACCGATGGGGAAAGCAGGGCACCAAGGGGTGACGCCTGCCCGGATCTTGTAGCTGGTGAGCGAGGAGATGGCACTCATGCTGGCCCTGGGGTCTGGGGCCTGCAGACACCCATGTGCTCAACTCCTCTGATTCACCACTTCACGTTTGTCAAGCTCTTCTTGTGTACCAGGCACAATGCAGGTCTGTTCCCCATGTGGTGCTTTTGCTCCTCCTGCAAAACTGCGATGTCCTGCTGATCCCCCTGCCTTAGAGATCTGGATGAGCACAGTGGGCTAAGCCTTCACTGTAAAGAAGGAGACTCCAGAGCAAAGGCAAATACAGCTCTAACCATCATCCAAAGCACAGCTAAAGAAAAGGAAAGGAAAGGAAAGGACAGAGGATGAGAGGAAAGACAGAAAGATTTTCAAGCAGTGGAACAGAAAGTTTCGGAGAGGAGGTGAGGCTGGGGGTGAGAGGGCACTGAAATCACAGATTTGTCCTACACACAAATTGAAAAGTACTCTTTCCACCAGTGCATGCATTCTAGCCTGGACCCCACCTCCGCTAAAGTTTCGGAGAGGAGGTGAGGCTGGGGGTGAGAGGGCACTGAAATCACAGATTTGTCCTACACACAAATTGAAAAGTACTCTTTCCACCAGTGCATGCATTCTAGCCTGGACCCCACCTCCGCTCTCCCAGTGACCTGACATAAACCCCACACCAGCCAGCGCGTGCTCTTCAGAAGTCCTGACTGCTCCCCCGCTTCTTTCTCTCTCTCTCCCAAATAATATTTAACATCTGCTCTTCAGCAACATTCCACTAGAATGTTGTCCGTGTTCTGCCATCAGTCTATAGAGCAAGCCCTACTAGAGATTAACCTCTTGTCATGGATACAATCAAATGTACAAAGAGAGATTTACATCAAAGTAAATATAAATGAAATTGCTAACTGCCCCACTGAATCACAGAGCACCTGGATTCTCTCACCTGGACGGCTTCTCAGGAGCGGACGATGACTTCAGAGAGGCTGCACTCAGGTAGGAGTGGCCCAGTGGGGAGCCCCTGCCCGGGGACAGTCTGCGTGGTCGTAATTGTGGGGATGGGAAGTGTACTGTGCTCTGGCACTTGGCCAACAGAGGTCACAGAGGCTGCAAAACATCCAAAATGTATGAAGACCTGAGCCCAAATGCCACAGTGCTGAGGTTAAAAGCCCTGGCTCAGTCCTAAAGCTTGGACTAAAATTAGATGCGGGCATGTTACCTGGGGCCAGGCAACCCTAGTCTGACTCAGTTCTACACTGCCTGGCAATGTGGGTGAGTTATTAGCCTCTGCCCTCCAGGTTTCAAGCACTGAAAGAGTTAATAACACCATGGCAAGGGGTACTCTAACATTAAACAGGTGCCTTATAGTGTGAGGGCCAAAGGGTCCCTCCACACCCAGCTTCTCTGTAACCACAGTGTTGGTGACAATGACTTCTATCCCAGAGCGCCTGGGAAGGGCAAGTCAAAGGCCAGTGAGATAAAGGGCCACAGAAGCATGCTAAGTGCTGAGGATCTGACTCAGTGGGCTAAAAGTGTTCCAAAGTGGCCATCAGATTTCACAAAAATTATACACCTGTCCAGGAAAAGCTTCCCTCCAAATACCCTGGCATGTCCTCCCAAGCTTGTGTCACTGTGGTCCCTTCCACAGACTGCAGTCTCTGTGGGGCCAGGGGCAGTGTCCCATCCTGTGTGCTGGCTGTCGCACCACTGGAACTCTTCACACTCCTGCATGCAGTGTATTCAGAAGTGTGTGCTGCAGCAACATGTGGTCTGCAAAGCAAGCTGTGCGCAGCCTCTCCTGCACTCTGCAGCTGAGGCCCAGGAGATGGAAGCGACTTGCTCACATCCTCTCAGCTGGCAAGAAGCTGAACAAGGTCTGCAGTTGCCCCAGTTTCTTCCTCCCTCTCTCCCTTCCTCCCTCCCATCATCCCCCCAAGAATGGTGAGCATGGCCCTCAGGGGACTCAGTATTCTACCAGCGTCCTAAAGAGCAAAACGTGGAATGCCTTGGCAGTTCCCCCTGGGGAGCCACCCTTGCAGGCTTCACCAAGGCCCCACATGGACGCTCAGGACCAGCTCTAACCCCGCCATCCTAACTCAGTGAGGACTGTAAGTACTTTGCAAATGAGCAGGTGTCTGTCTCAGAAGGAGAAACCAGTCAGCATGCCCAGTCCTGGCTTACAAGACGGGATAGCCCCTCTCAGTCTGCCCGCTCACTATACAAGGGCCGGAGGGTGGTCATCCACCAGCGTGTGCCACACACTGCTCCTGGGATGAGGGACAAAAGCGTTGGTGTTATCATTGGGCCTCAGTGTTGTTTTTGTCCGCGAGCCCACTCATGGAACAAGGTGCAGGGGCCCAGACTGGGAGGGCGAGGTACGGAATCACCACGCAGACTCTGGGGAGGTTTCTGGACCGCTTCTGCTTTATTCAGGAAATGCACAGGCTTATATAGGGTAAGGCAGGGGTGCAGCCAGCGTGGAGTCGGGACATTTGGCACATCATTATTGGCCACATGTTAGTTTTCGAATTGTATGCTTTAGGGGCTGAGGTGAATGGAGTCGGGACTTTAGGGGTTTTTGAGAGGAACAGTTTCTCTGTCTAAAGTCAGATCTCTACACACCCCAGGGGACAGATTATTCCAGCCCTAATGGGCCTCGGAGTTTTCTCATGAGAGATGGGTGCGGCGCTCCTGACTCAGCCAGACATTAACCTGATCCTCACCTTGGTACCACGTAAAATGACATCGCAGCATCTGCCTCCGTGGGCAGTCATGATGGAAAGTCGTGAGTTCAGATGGTAAGGGCGGAGCCCATCGCATAACTGGTGTCGTGGACTGCAGACACTAGGACCCTGAGCTGGGCACTGGGGCCACACCTCCCTGCCTGGGCGGGCCCTCTGCCATGTGCTCTTCCAGTATGATGGGTGTGTTCCGGGCCCAGTGGACCCTTGCAGACCCCATGCCCGCTCACTGCCCAAAGCCCCTGCGTTTGTCTCTAAGACTTGGTAATTTCTATCATCGTCTCTCACATGAGCACATGCACACACACAGCTTTCCATTAAGCCCACATCCTCCTCCCTCTCTCACTGTTTCTTTGTTCCTCCTCTTCACAGCAAGGCTCCTCCACACAGCCTCTCCTCCCTCTGTCCTTGGAGTTCCTTTGGCCAGGCTTTTGCCTGCCACCGCACCTCCAAAACTGCTCTTATTGGAGGGACAGTGACTCCTGACATAACTCCAATGATCAAGTCTCAGTCTCATGCTAAAGAACAAGGTAGCAACAGTGTTTGACCCCGTGCTCTCTCCTTCCTCCCTCTGTGAAACCCCCTCTGTCCTCGGCTTTCAGGACAACAGCTCCTCGGTCCCCTCCTAACTCACTGGCTGCCACTCAGTCTCCTTTGCTGGTTCCTCTCCACCTTCCCAACCTTAACCCTGAAGGACGCCGCTTTTGGTCCCCTCTCCTCTGTGTGTCCCCTCCTCTGGGTGCTCACGAGGCTCCTGCCAGAGGAACTGCTTACCACGAATGCCTATGGCCATGTCCAGCCCAGCTCTCCTGCCTGCTCAGCACCTCAGTGTGACCCCTTAACACATCTCCATTTACTCTACTGAAACAGTTCCCTGACTCCTGCCTCACCCACCACCCCACTTGCCTCTTCTTGCCAACATTCCCCTCTCAGTGAGTAGCTGCTCAATCTTCTGGACGCACTCAGCACGGGCTACTTCCTGCCATCTCTGCCACCGAGTCTGAGTGCTTCACCTGCACCTGGGTTTCCACTATGTCTTCATGTCAGAGCCCTTCCTCTGTCTCTAGCTCTCTTCACTATTCTCTACACAGTCCGCGGGGCGGGGGGGATCCCTCTTAAACATGAATCAGACCAAGTCACTTTTCCTGTTCCAAACCCCTCCTCGGCCCCCATCCAATCAGAATCCTAAAAGCTGAAGTCATCACAGGGCCCCTCTGCTTTCTGGGAGGTAGAACCCTCGCTTCCACTTTCTGTCATGCCTCTGCTCCAGGCTACCTGTCCAGAGTAGCCCTTCCTGGTTGTCTTTTAATGGCACACCTTGGCCCACAGGTCCCTCTTCCTTTTTCTGCTTTTCTTCCCCCAACTCCACCCAGTTCCAGACAAATTTGGTGATTTTCTTAGTCATCCCCTGCACTGTCAGCCCTCCCTGGAATTAGTGCTTCCTGTCTATGGGTGGGTGGGATGGGTTTGCTTCTGGCAACCAGCTGCCTAGTCAGGTAACAAGGGAATGGGTTTCTGTTGGCCTTGTCTAGCTATCATGAAGAAAAGTGCCTCTTCAAGTGTGCCTCCCTGGGTACCCAAAAGAGAGCCTTTGTCAGCCTCTCAAGTGTACACAAAGAGGTAAAGTGAAAAAGGAGCAAAAGAAGATTCCTGTGGTCCCAGCAGTGGGCCTGGCCTGCACGAACCACTTCTCCCAGGAAGTGCTGTCCTTCTTGACCCTCTCAGTAATGATGCCTTTCTAAGTGAAGCCACTGTGTCCACTGAGGTTGTACAGGTGGGGCCTCCCTCACTCACAGGCTCTGCCATGCCCACATCCCCAGCTGTGCTTTCCCTTGATCAGCGAATCACTACAGTCTACCAGGGCCTCCACGGCCAGCCTCAGCTGCCATGTGCCAAGGGAGGAAACTGAGGGGACACAGTGGACTCTTCTGTGGTAAATGCTTTCTCCTTCTCTTGCCTCCCACAGAAGTGTTCTTTATCCAGACTTCTCCTAAAAGAATGTCTCCTCTCAGGTACTGCATGGCCTGCTTTCCTCACCCATCATGGTGGTCGGTGGGAGGTACACATGGAATTTCTCTTCTTATAGCTGCTATTTCCTCAGTAAGATGGGAAGCAAGGTCTTGAGCTAGAAGTGACCATGAGGAAGGAGGTGCTGAAGTTTTGAAGGAACTCCAGAGGGATAAGTCATTAGGATCGGGGAGTGAACACAGAAGAAATAACACACGGCGGCATGCCAGGTGCCAGTTAGTGAGCAGCTGTGTTCTCAGGCTATGGTCACACACAGGTATGGTGGTGGAGTAGGTGGAGGGTCACCTTTAATCAGGGCTGGATTTGCTAGCATTGTAATGACTCAAATGGGAATGGGAGAGATCCAGTGTCCGGGAGTGACAAGAGGAAAAGACATGAGTGTTAGATAGGGTGGCATGGAAGCCCAGTAGCCCCTAGGGCCTAACTTTGCTGGGAAGAGTCTGATGGTAGATTTGAAGTCTGGACTGTCCCAGAATACCTCTTCCGGAAAGCTCCCTGCCCTGCCCTCTGCAGCGTGGGTTAGTCACTCTCTCCTGTGGTTCCCATATCACCATGCTCACCTCTGCCCTACTTTAGTGCCTGATTTACTTGTGTATCCTCCTACCGGACAGTGAGCATGTGGAGGAAGAACCAGGTCTCATATTCCTTGTGTCAGACAAAAAAGAAAGCTCATAAATCAGTAGGACACATTGCTTTAATGGAACCCAGACTGGGTTCTGAGATCATCCTAAGGCCTTGTGTGCTTACAGCAATTTACAGGATCATTTTCACTTCTGTGGTCGTGTTTTAACCTTTCAACAGCCCTGCAAAATAGCAAGTCATTCATTCATTCACTCATTCATCTGAGACACTTGGCGTGTCAGGAGCTAATCTAGGCACCGGAATGTAGGGAACCAGAACAAAAATCCCTCGCCTCTTGGAGCTTAGGTTTCTGCAGAAGGTCCGGCCATGCCTATGTACAGATGGGCAGACTGAGGTTAGACCAGAGGGGCTAAGCCACATGGCCAAGGTCACAGGCTTCTGGGTCAGAGTTCAAATCCAGCCCAGGGCTGCCTGACCATGGCGTGGGGAGCACGTTTCCCCACACTGCTTACCTCACAGGTCGTGGGCTCAGCTATGAGGCATCTTTTTTTTCTTTTCTTTTCTTTTCTTCCCCTGACTGAACAACAAATGAAAGGGGAGTTGGCAGAGATCCACACCCTGAAACCTACCTTGGAATTCCTCCCCTTGTCTGATGCCTGTGTTTCACAAAGATGTGAGAAATACCTGCCAGGTCTCCTCTTGCTGAGCCAAGAAGACAGAAGCCACACAGCGCTGGGAGAGCGGCGTCTGCTTGTGTGCAAACCCACAGGCATTTTTAGCAACTTTGGGGAACATAAAGAAAGCTGTTGGCTTTGTTTGCACATATTTTTCGCCTCTGCAGAAAGCACCGCACCAAGTGGCAGCCCAGGAGCTGCCTTTCATGTGATTCGAAGGCACGCAGTGTCTTGACAGTACTGAGGGCTCTGGGTGCCCTTGCTTGGAACAGGGGTCTGGGCACAGAACCCCCTGAGGCACAGTGGGCACTGAAGGTGAGCCTCCTATAGGTGTGCCTGCCCACAGGAAAAACAGTAGCCAGATGCGGGCATCCTCAGGGCCTCTGTGGAGCCACAGGCCAGTAGCCTCCCCTGCTCACTCCTGCAGGCTCAGCTTCTTCATGAGCAGGGGGGTGTGCATGTGTTTGTGTGTGTGTGTGTGTGTGTGTGTGTGTGTGTGTGGTTGTGGTGTCTGGCACAAAACCTGCACACAAGTAGTGTCCAGTAAGCAGCACAAGATGTAGTCATCATCATCATCATCATCATCATCATCATCATCACCACCACCACCACTGCTGTAGGAATCAGCAATGTGAGGGTGTTATTAGGACTAGAGATTGTAGAGATTTAAGAAGGGCCAAGCGTTCTGCTCCAGGTTACCCTGTGCCCCAATACCCAGAAGTATCCAGCGTGGCCAACTGCTCAAAAAAGGCAGAAGAACTGGATGAGGCAGGACAGGAGGGGATCGAGTGTCCCCATTCCCTGAGCAGTTAGCTCCGGTTTGAGCAAGAACGTGTACTTCTTGCAGATTTATCTGGAGACAGACCTTCGCCTTTGCCCGCCTGATCCACATGCAGACTCATCAGGCTGGTATCATTATTATCTCTCTTGGACGAATTAGGAGGCTGGTAGTCATTGCACGACCTGACCAAGGTCAGACAGACATCAGTGGTGGAGGACAGGAACCCACAGCTGTCTGCCTTCTGAGCCCACTCGTGACCTCTGCCCGGCACTGCCAGGAAGGGCTCTGGTTAGAGGTTTCCTCTTCTTCTGACCTACTTGGGTCCCTGGCCCTCTGGTTTCTGATGCCACAGGCCAACAGGAAGAGCAAGGCTGCTCTCTCTAGAGACCTCTCTGTGGGACCTTCAAGGCCAGTGGTGGCATTCAGGGCTGTCTGTGTTTTCTTTTGCCTCATAATGACTGAAAGTCAAAAGGGAAGCAGACATTGCCATGTATGATTACCCTCCCTGGCCAGGGCCACCCCTCTGTGGGCAGATGTCACCTGCTGCCCCTAAGAGGAGCTGGCAAGGGGGCTCCCTGCCCATTACTGGGTCTGAGGAGATGCTAGGTTCCACCTCTGCCCTCTTCAGTTGCCTCCTCTAGGCTTTCACGACTCCCAGCAGCCCAGCCCTAGGCATCGCCCCAGACCCAGAGAGGGGAGCAGGCTGCCCACACTTACCCACCACTGGCTGAGGAGCCTGGGCCACCACCTCTCATCCCTGGGCCCCCGATCTTTCTCTAGTGTGATCCCAGACCATGATGGCGATCAAATCCCAGGAGAGGCATTGAGCAGCTTGAGAGCACAGCAAATACGAGCTCCGCCTCTCAAGTGAGAGCGACCTGCGTGTGAAAGTCAGCTCTGCCACCAGTGTGGTGACTGTGAGCGAGTCACACACTGTCTGCAGGCCAGGGTGGAGGAGCCGATCCCACAGTGAAGTGAGGGCAGGAGGATACAATGCACGGAGAGCACTCTGCCTGTCTCTCCACTAACTCAAGCGCACACTGAAATGAACACTGCATAATGTTTTATTCACTACTCATGCCGGTGCTCTATGGTGGCAATCCACAACTAGGACTCTCCATCTCCCATCACTGATGCAGCATACACAGCCTTCACTATCTGCGGAACTCAAGTCATTGGCTGAGACCAGAACCAAGTGGGTCAGCCCAGTTTCCTCAGGGCGCCACATTGATTCCCACTCTTGGCTTTTGTATGCGCTCTTCCCTCTTCCTGGAATTTCTTCTCCCTTCCCTTCCTTCATTCTCATCCTGCGCTGGACTCTGGGCATGGCAAGGGCCTATAGGAAGCTCCTGCCCACACACTCCTCCCCCTGGAGATGAGGCAGGGCCACAGCTCGGGTGGGAACTGCAGAGGCACAGAGCCTCGATCCCCACCAGCCACCTGGCGGGAGCCTGCTCTTCTCCCCAGACTCCACACCCTTCCTGTGTGAGGCCAGCCTGGGGCCTGTCATCAGAGGCACCTGTGGGAACCTCCACTCCAGCCATGGAATGGGTCTCATTGATATCTTACAGTGGCACAGACATTAGGTGCTAGATTCAGTGGAACCGAATCAAATTTCCCCATAAGGTCAACGTTGAACCTAACCATTGAATTTGATTTGGTTCTTATCCAGCTCAGTCTGCAACCAGAATCATGGAAAGAATTAAGTTCATGAACTGAGGTACCACAGTGCATCTTTGCTGAATCGATAAAGGATTCAGATTGGGGCCGTGGATTTACCCTATGAACAGAAGGCTCGAACACCCAGTTGACTTAGCTTCTTTTCTTCCTGGCTCTCTGGGTATGCCTCAGCAAGGCCTGGGAATTGGAATTATATGCCTTTTCTTTCTTTTCTTCCTCCTTTCTTCATCTCAACTATTTTCTTTGCATCTTTTCTTTTTTATTTTATTCGGCAATGGAGCATTTTCATCACCTGACAAGTGCCAAACCAAGTATATAATGCAGAGAAAGTCTGAGTGTCTCCAAGGCGGGAGGTGGGGCGGGAACTGGCACAGCTCCCTGAACTTGCACTTCCTGGAGAAGGGCAGCTTTTGAGGTCTCTGTCCTGCTCCTCTCTGCTTGCACTGAGTTGGCCTGCAGTTACCACATCTTGGACACCCAAGGTCACCAGGATCAGGCACTGCAACCAACCACAACAGCCACTGTAGATGTCCACAGAGTCTCAACTTGTGCCAAGACCACAGGTCCTCTCAGCAGCATGGTCTCATCTGTTCTTCTACTCCTTGCCACCTCCTTCTTTGAGCCACAAATTCTTTCTTCCCAAATTAAAAATAATCTCATAGCTCTGTTAGGTACCTAAAGTTCTTCAGGGAAACAAGCTAGTTACAAAGAGATGCCAGTGAAAATGCAGTATTTGTCTAATCCTCTCAACAAACCCGTGAGGCTGGTTTCAGTAATTCTGTTTCATAACTGAGCTGAGAGGAGAGGTTGCCCAAGAGCATTCCGGGAAATGGGCGAGGACGATCATTGCTCCCACCCAGCAGGCTCTCGTGGTGCCCCAGTGCCACACGCTCTAACGGGTTTGCACTTACTCATTGGTTTAATCCCCAGAAAGCTCTGAAAGCCGGATACGGTTGTCTCTGCCGCGTTTACAGGTGAACTCAGGCAGGAAAAGTCACCCACGTAGGGCCACATGACCAACACACGCCCAACCGTTCCCCCTGACCAAGTCAGTGTGAGCAACAAGCGAGCCTCTGTGGTGATCAACCACGGCCTCCGAATCCCACTGGTTGCCTTGCTCCCTAGCAAGTTCCTCTCCTCCCCTCCTGGGTGGGCTGGGGACATGCAGAGCAGACAGGGCGGTCAGAGTAGGTGGCTGGGGGAGAAGCAGTGTCATCACCATAGGCCAACCAGGCTACCTGGGCACTTGCAGGCTTTCCCTACAGCTCAGCTGTGACCTTGGCGAGGCAGTCAAGCCCTCTGATGTCTCAGCCACAAAACGGGGGTGAGAAAACTGACAGCCTCAGAGGTGTACTGTAAGGATCTAGTGAAGAATAAGAGCTCGATACTTGTGAGCTTTGAGCGGGTAGGTGCCTGGGAAAGCCTAGCGATGAACAGCTGCTCTCTGGCCTAATGCGGCCCCCGAGTCCCTGTCTGCAGGGGAACCTTTGCCTCCTTTTGGTATTTCGGACCACAGGGAGGCTCAAACTGACTTGAGTCAGAGCCCTGAGAGAGGAGGGAGGGCCACCTTCCAAAAGCTGGGTGCCACCCAGCAACCTCTCTGGAGCATCTGTGGAGTCTCTGAGCCCAGAGAATGAAAGCAGCAGAGCCCCTCACGCTATCTCCTTGTGGCCAGGGGCTCAGCACATCCTGTTTGTCACTTCAACCATCCGAAGCAGCAGCAGCAGCAGCACGGAGAGCAGCCGCAGTGTTAGGGAGCCGTCCCCCCAACCACACCCAGAGCCCTTCACCTTTCCAGCAGAAACTCTGCACCCAGTCCTTACGAACTTGCCTTTCTCTCCTCCCTCAGACCCTGGGGACCTCTATTCTTCTTTCTGTCTCTAACTACATTTACAGAGTTTATGGCAGCAAAATATACCGAACAACTTATCATTTTAGCAACGTTTACATCTACTGTTCAGAGCAATGAGTTACTCCTTACTGCTGCCCAGGCTCTGACAGCCACTATTCTCTGGTCTGTCTCCATGAATCTGACGGCTTTGAGTGCCTGGGACAAGTGGACCCGTGCAGTCTTTGTCCTTTAGTGACTGGCTTAGTGTCCTCAAGATCACTCCATGTTGCAGTGTGTCCGAATTCCCTTCCTCTTTAAGGCCGAATTCCCTTCCTCTTCCTTGCATGGTTATCCTGCATTTTTTTGCTTCTCCATTCCTCTGCTGCAGGGTGCCTGGGTTACCTCTCTACCTTTCAGCTCCTCACAGGAGGCCATAGTGTTCATGTGTATGCAACTGCTCTCGGCCTGAGTAGGTGACAGGTGCAGTTTATTCCCAAAGTGTGAAAGGAGGATGAGGCCTCCCACCTTGGGAGTTAAATGAGGTGATTCGCACTAAGGGCAGAGCTCCTCTCTGGGAGCACTGTGATTGCAAGCCCCTGAGGCCTTGCTCTGGCATGGAGCCCTGGAGGGTCCATGGGTACAGGGTGGTCTATATGGGCTCCCTCACCAACAGCACCGCTGTCACCAACACCCTGACCGCACAGAGCTCCTGGACTTCCTCCCTAGTCTGGTGGACAGTGGCATCCAGGCCCAGGGCAGTGTGTGTGTGGGAGGGTGTCCTGTCTCCAGGGTCTGAGAAGTGGTGCTGGGAAGAAGCAGTGCCTGCCACATCCCACATGGTCTCAGCACTACGGGAGGAACGGTGCTACTCAGAGCAGAGGGCGCAGTGTGGACCAGCGCCTAGGGGTGGAGGCCCCTTGTCCTGGGAGGATCAGGGGAAGCCTGGCTGTGGGGCACATGGATGGGTGGGGCTGGGCAGCAGGATGCGCCGCCCCAGCTGGTGCCGTGGGGCCATGACTCAGGTTGATTGGACTCCAAACACAGACCGTACTTCACCAACATGAATGCACCCCTTCTCCCCAAAAATAAGGCCTAGCTCGAAAATAATCAGCCTTGAAAACTAGAGATAAAAAATGCCAGCCCCCATCAGCCTATCCTCATCCTGGCCGTCGGCTGTTCTCTTGCCGGGTGTCCCCTCTGTAAGGCACAAAAGGCAAGGACAGACTGATGGGGGCTGGCATTTTTTTACTTTTCTGCTATGAAACAGAAACTTCCTCTGTTCTTTCTCCCAGCCCCGGCACCTTCCTGCTACTTTACCACCAAGTTACAGTGTAATTTTGGGTTGGATGAGTGTTTATGGGATGGCGACCACATACATCACAGTGGAGCCATGTTGTACCACGATGAAGTTTTGCTTTTGTATGATCTATTCTTTGTGCTGAAATGGATGTCACATTTTCTAAATGTGTTCGCTTCACGTGCTAAGTTCACTCATCTGTCTCCTCTGGGGGAACTGTCAGTCTCCCCTCAAGATCTTCAAACACATTGGGTAAACACCCCATTCCCTTCCTCTTCTGGAGCCTTCCGGAAACCTGCTCCCACCTGGACCCCATTCCCTGCCCTCTCCAGAGACACCACAATGCCAGGATCATCAGCTTGGCCCGGTCACCACTCACCGTGGGTTTGATTCAGCAGCACCCGAAGTGCGCTACTAGACCCCAGAGAGGCCCAATGCCAGATGCAAGGGTCAGCTCGACGAAGGTTAAGTGTTGGACTAGAGGGGAGTCTGGACTTGGAGCTCAGAAAAGAAGCCCCTCAGCTTCTGGGAGGGCTATTGAAGGCTTCCTGTAGGAGGTGGAGCACACATGTCTGGACCGGTTAGGAGGAGCTTCCCAAGAGTTCTGGGAAGGGATTCCGGATGGGAGGACATCGGCTGTGCAGTCACGGGAGCAAGAGAACGAGCAACTCATCCAGGAATTTCGAGTCATTAATTCCTGATGATCACATGGGAGGGATCTAGGCAACAGGGCAGAGTCCTGGGAGCCAGGCTCAGGGACTGAGGAGGGCTGGGGGAGCCACAGGAGGGATTTAAGAAGGGGGTGACGTGGCTGGGCCTGTGGTTTGTAAAAAGGTGTGCTGACTTAGTGTCAGAGGAGAGAGATGAGAGGGGAGG
>NW_022900935.1:36038723-36105246 GCF_012274545.1 Fukomys damarensis | reverse complement strand
GGGGGAGCACTGAGGTCTAGCAGAAGACAAAGGCCAACATGGGCAATGAGGCAGTGTGGGGCTCACGGGACCTTAAGAACAGCCCGGACTACCTGAGGACCTGGGGAGTGAAGGGGTGGACTGGCGTTCCCAGGTATCCAAGGAAAAGGGTGGTTCGATTCCCCACAGTCTCCCGAGAAAGCTGAAGCTACTGGAGCTAGAAGACGGCCTCTAGGCCCTTGGGGTGCTGGGGGCTGGAGGTAAGGAGAGGACCGACGCCACAGTCTGAGGGTCCAGGGCTTAGGTCTATGGAAACCGGAGGACAGAAGCAGGTTGGCCAGGCCACGCTGCTTGCTGAGCCTCACTTTGGCCCCGTGTGGCAGGGGGCCCTCGCACCACCACCTCCTGGAGGATGACAAGGCCCAGTGAGGACCTAGCTGCAGAGCGTTTGGTTTGGCTACTGGAGCACTAGAAGCCCTCACTCTGTGACTTCCTACCGCTGGCTGTGGAGCCAAAGGCACTGGGATCTGAAATGTCCTGAAGAGAGGAGCTGGCAGGGGCTTCCGAGCTCGTGACCTGCACAGTTGCATGGCGTCCCGGCTCAGAAAAGCCTGAGTGTGGTGCGGTGCTCTGCTTTACAATCTTGAAGTTCTTACCCATTTCTGAAAAAGGGGCTGTGAATTTTTATTTTGCACTGGGTCCTGCTAAGTATGTAGCGAGGCTTCCAGTACAAGATGACCTGAGGGAGAAGGCAGGGGCGCTTTCGAAGCTGGAAGGCCCTGGATGTATGCAGAACAGCAGCACAGGCTCAGTCCTTTTGTTAGTCAGCGGGGCTCCCCTAGTGTCTACTGATGTGGAGCAGAGCAGAGAGGAGAAAGGAGTCTTCTGCAGGGCACCCCAGAGGCAGGGGGGGGGTTGGGGCATTTGTACCCCCCCACACACACATGTGCAGACACAAGCACATGCACATACATGCACACACACTCACAGGGAGCCTGCAAATGTCATGCTGCTTCCATGCTGGAAGAGGAGTGGTGAGGAAAGCATGAGGATCCAGGCCATACTGAGATTTTTCACGGGCCCTCAGCACCTTATCACCGTGGACTCCTCACTCTAGAAAAGTGAATATATACACTCCGACTTCCCAACTGCATTCGTAGAAAGGCACATAATTCCCTTCCCTGCAGATGGACCCCAGGTACTGGGCCAGCTGTCCTTCGGCTGTCACTTGGACTTGGGTCCCTTCCTCTGCAATATTGCAGGCAGGCATCCTGGCCCAGTGGGGCAGTCTTGTTCCTCCTCACAGGGAGTGCTAGCCAGTTCCTGTTCTGCCCCAAGACTTTACAAGTCTGCCCTCCCACAGAGGGAACTGACAGGTGTTTGGGTTTGGCGCTGGAAGATGGGGTAATTGACAGGTGAATGACAGAGGTTGCAAATGTCTCATGGTTTGGGAGAAACCAAAGGTCTTATGTCTGCAGATGTCTGCAGCCTCACCCTGGTGCCATCTAAACTTCAATCCCTGGGACTGGGCTGCTGCCTACTCCACCCATGGAGTGGGTGGGGAGGCTGAGTCAGTGGTGGCTGCTGAGGATGCTGTCTGGGGAGAAGAAACATCACTGTCTGTCTGGAGTTCCAGGAAAAGCCACCTGGAGTTGGGGGAAGCTGTGTGTCAATTGCTCACGTAGCCAGGAGAGTGGACGGATGGGATTCCCCAAGGGAAGCCCTGCTTCTCTGAAGCTTCCCTCTGTGATCCTCTCTGGTCTCCTCTCGCTTCCCTCTATAAAGACAGGAGGTCATAGCATGGCCTAATCAGGAGCTTCATCCCAGTCCTCCTACTTTCCCAGCCTTAGCTGCTGCCTATACCTGGGCAGGGGGTGGAAGGGAGGCTACCTGAGAATGAAAAATAGCCTGGCTTGGCTGACTCTTCAGGTCTCATCCTTAAGACACAAGGTCCCAGACCCCTTTCCCCCAGGAATGAATCAGTGAATGAATGAATATTCAACCTTTGCTGGTCTGTCACTCCTTCTGCCCCCATGGTCAGGAGATAGAATCCAACCGCTTCTAAAACAGGGAGGAAAATATATCAGAAGGAAAATCTGAGCTGAGTTTGGACAAAAATTATTGAGAAAGTTCCCACCGATTGCTTCCATTTTCTCTATGAAGAGAGAGGAAGGTCGGGGGTGGGGGTGGGCATTGATCCAATGGGATTTGTGGATGTGTGCCCGGCTCCTGTGATGTTTTTGGTGGTGATTGTCACAACTAATGCTTCTGGAGCAATTACTACAGGCCAGGCACTAAGCTCTTGTTTCACTCACGAGACCTCCTTGGTCTTCGCATTCACCTATGGACAAGTACCTCAGCCAGGACAAGTGAGGCCACACGGCAGAGACAAATTATCCTCAGTGACATCCAGGCACCTTGGCTTGTTTCTTTCTCATATTTTATGTCCACCCACCAGCAAGGCAGGGGGAAGAAGTATGGAGGTTTGCAAGTCTAAGAATCCAAACAGGTCTGAAAGACTGAGAAGGAAAGAAAGGAGGGTCCCGAGCCTACAGTAGAATTCAGGTCTAGAGAGAACGCCAGGAAGATAATGGGAGGGAGGGGCAGAGACTGGGACTCCGCTGTGTGAGATTGCAGGGGTGGAGTAGTAGCAGCCTCGATAACAGCCAGGTGTGGCTCTGAGTGTGGTGGCAGGGTTGAGAGCAAAGGTCCCAGAGCTGAGGAGGATAAAGGGACACAGATGGAGCCACACAGCCCTGTGTGGGAAAGAACAAGACCCTGGATACAAACCCTGCAGCTTCCTAGGGTGCACGAGATGAGCCTAAAAAGGGCGCTCTCATGGTCAGACGTGAGAATGTAACTAAGACCTCACACTCTCATACAGAGGAGAGCTGGAGAAGTGTGGGATGTACAAGGGTCACCTGGTGTCTCAGATGACAGCAACCAAGAGGCCTAGAGACTCAGGCAGCCAAGGGCTGAGGTCTTTTACACCTTCCCGTGCTTCACAGTGCAAGAGACAACGTATGCAAGCCACTGCTCAGAGCCCCTACAGGTGCAGCTACTCCAGCTCTGTGAAGATGAATGCCCAGTGGGCACCTGTCATTTTCATTATCATCTTACAGATGAGGAGAAAGAAGCACAAGGGAGCTGCATGATGTGGCCCAGGTTGTATCACTAGTGTGTACATCACAGGTGTGATGGGAACTCAGTGAGCTGGGTTAAGAGATCGCACTCTGCAAGCTACACCAGTGATTTTCCACTGGGAGTGAGCCTCAGAATTGCCTGAGTGGGGTGGGTGAGGGCTCATTAAGCCAGAGGCTGAGTCTCTCCCCTAGAGTTTCTTTCCACCCCTCCCCCTAGAGTTTCTTATCCAGCTGTTCTGGAGAGGAGCCCAGAATTTCCATTTCTGATCAGTTTCCTGGTGATCCAAGACTAACTACCTTTAGAGAACTTTGTCAGGCCATGAGTGTGTGCATGTGTGCATGTGTGTGAGGAGGGTGGAGGATTAGTAGAACTAGGGGACAAAATAGAAGCTCAGTCTCTTCTTGGCCCTCAGGAACTAATGTGCAATATAGAAAAATGGACCCTCTTCAAGGAGAGATCAGCAAGACAAGTTCCACTTAGGTTAGGGGACGGAGACATTCAGGGTGCTGAAGTTTAAGAGGAGGGTATTTGGCATGACTCAGGGGCTCCCTCGGGCACAGCAGGAAGAGGGAGATGGCACAGAGGGCAGGCAGGGAGATGCAAGAGGGCTATGGGTAGAGCACTGGCAAGGAATGCAGGGCTTGTTCAAGGCAGCTGTGAAGAGAGCAGTGTAGGCAGGCAGTGCCCTGAGGTCTCCCACAGGTCAGTGCTCTCTAGCCCCTTTCCAAAGATTTCCTGCACTACTGTGACAGAGAGGAGCTGGGACCCAAGGAGAACTCAAAGAGCCTGTGGCCTCTAAGGAAGAGAGAAGAGAACGAAGGGGTGAACCTCTGCAGAGCCTGGGTTTAAAAGCTTAAATTTGCATGTAAGCAAAGCAACCAACCTTTCAGCTTTTGAAGAAAACTTACTGTTCCACTCCATGGCCTTTACCCCCAGTGCATAGCCCACCTCGGTTCCAGCACAGTCTCTCCTGCAGTTTGCCGCCCAGCTTCATTAAGAGCTCTGCCAGGGATCAGTCCCAATCACCTCTCTAATTGGGCACCAGCTGTGTTTTCTCTCCACAAGGACTCCTTTATGGGACTTCTACAATGCACAACATGAAAAAAAGTCACAGTTCTGGGATTGTATGATCTTAAACCCAGGAATGCTTCCTTGCCATGCAAATAAAGAGTGCATCTCTCACTAGGACCCAGAAAATATTTTTGAAAAGTGAGGAGGAGGGAGGATTTGAACAGCGCAATCTCCATTTGTTTAGGTTCTGAATATGAATGTTGATTGTGGTTTTGGAGGAATGTGAGACTTAAGACATTAGGCTATGAATGGCCCCATTTAGGAACAGTCACCACTGATTGACAGGATGACTCTTGCTTGCTAGTATTCGCTGAGCCCTTCACATGGTCCCTGCCTTACACCAAGCACTGGAGCTGGTTATCTAGTGTAAATCTGGCAAAATCCTATGCGATAGATATAAATGTCCTCTCTGTTTTCATGTCAGGAAACTGAGGCCCTGTACAGTGACATAACCTATGTTCAAAGTCTAGCTGTTCACCCACCGTGAAGTGGCTGAAATGGAACTGAAATCTAGATTCATCTCGTGCCCCATTCTGTGGGGCTAACGTGCTCCATTTGGGGCGACTTCAGTATCCCCGATGACTCCTCCCCTTTGCACAGAGCTTCAGGGTCACGAAGTCCTCTTATGGCTGCTGCCTCAAGTGACCGGGCAGCCCTGTGAGGTTGGCAAAGCAGCCCCGCAGTCTCCCTGTCACCAAGGAGGGACCCAAGGCACCAAAGTTTGTGATGTTTACCCAGGTGTGCACCGGCAGTAAAAAGCAGAGTCCAATCTCCCTGACTTCTGTGCCAGAGCCAGTGTGTTCTCCTGCCCTCCCCACCCTTCTGATACAGAGCTGTCAGAGACAAGTGTGTTTTGTGTGTGCATGCGCGCGCGTGCAATCCATCCTTCTGTTCATCCACACTGTCACGTTGCACTTCTGTTTCCCTATCTTTATTATCTGTGTGTTTACTCGTTGCTGTCAGTGCCCTCTCCTTCGGATGTAACCTTCATGTGAGCAAGGCCTTGTCCTCTTTGTTTTTAATGGTTCTGAGGATTGAACCTAGAAACCTCACTGAATTGTGGCCCTAGACCCCATGCCCTTGCTGTGACAGGGTCTTGGGAAGTGGCTAATTAACCCAGGCTGGTCTCAAACTTGAAACCTTCCTGTTTCAGCCTTCTAGAATGCTGGGATTCTAGGTGTGTGCAACCCTGTCTGTCTGACCTGGTCTGTCCTATTTTCAGGCCTCCAATGGTACCTACCACTTAGAAGTTTCTTTATTAATACTACTGTTTAAATAAATATTGGTTTATTTAAATAAATTTAAATCAATATTGATTTATTAGCTCAATAAACATGGACTGGACATCTCCCGTGTGCTGGGCACATGGCTGTATGGGAGATGGCAGGGAACCAGATGGACATGGTTTCCATCTCCATGGAGCTTTATCAGGAAGAGGGCATGGGAGGACTGATAGGCCAGTAAATAAGGCCATTGCTGATGGGATTTGCCAGCTTGAGACTTAACAGAGTGGTGATGTGATGGAAAGCTCCTGTCCTGGAGGTGTTCACATACTAGCAGGGCTGACCTCATAGCCAGCAGGGGCAGGGGGCTTTGCAAAAACAGGCAGGGTGGGCAGAGCAGGTGGACAGGGGTGGGGAGGAGCCGTCAAGGAGACAACTCCAGAGGGGCTCACCTCAGAGAGGCAGGGAGGAGCATGGGCCTGCAGGCGGCAGGTGGCCCAAGTGTGGGGTGGGGAGAGAAAGGAGAAAAGAGGAGGAGGAGGAAACAAGCGTGGCCCAGGTCCAAAAGGGCTGTGTCGGGATGGTTCATTGTCCGCATGAACTTGACCAAGCTCATGAACTTGACCGGCACAGTGTCCGGATGTCCAGACTGTGGTGAAGGTGTCACTGGACATGCAGTAGTGTATCTTCCACCTGCTGACACTAAGCAGAGCAGTTCCCTGTGAAATCTGGGCAGGCCTCACCCAGTGGGTTGAAAGGCTTTGAGAGCAAGACAAACTTTTTGGGGAGAGGAGCCCTGCCTGTGGGCTGCAGCCTGTCCCCGGATCTCAGATGGTCTGCCAGATCCCACAGTGGCAGAAGCGATCCCTCGAAATAAATCCTTCGATAGATAGTAGGCAGGTAGGCAGCTAAGAGCATAAACAGGCTCCTTATCTGTGACCAGCTCTGCTCCTCTGGCAGACCCCGACTGACTGATATGGCGTCCAGCTCGCACACCAGCTCAGATCCCGTCCTTAGCATGAAGGGCAGTGCTATGGAGGGTTTGAGCTGAGGAGTAGCAAGGCTAGATTTGCCTCATGAAAGGCTAGCTCTGCCTGCAGGGTGAAGTAGATTGCAAGGGGCGAAGATATTGGAAGCAGCTCCTGAACGAAGTCTTAACGGTGTAAGTGGCCTGCAGAGGGGAACCCGGTGGGAGACGTTGTGAAAGCAGAATGGTAAGGTGTGGTGCCCAGTTACGGTGGAGGGTGAAGGAGAAGGACTGCGACGAACTCCAGGTCCATGGGCATCATGGCCCTGGATCGTGAATGCCCCGAAAGCAGGACTCTGCACTGTGCCCTGTCGTGCCCATTGCACCTTCCTTGTACTCCTTACGCAGCTACCGAGTGCATGGTGGTGCTCAGGGAGCATCTGGTGAGGTCCTGAGGATGAGGATCGTGCGGTGACATGGGGCTCGCTGTGGTTGGGAAAAGCTGGCAGACCACCAAGGGCAGCCAGGGGCCCAGAGTGGAGAGAGAGGGCATCACCGGACTGAGCTCTGGGACAGATGGTGAGCAATGATAGATAGACGGGGACAGGTAGAGAGTTCTGGGAATCGGACCCCAAAGGTTCAGTGGCCCTGAGAGTATGAGGTGAGGAGAGAGGAGGGCAGGCCCTGAAGCCTGGACAGAATGCAACACGGAAGGAAGGATGGATCCCCAGCAGAGACTGAGAAGGGGCCAGAGGGAGGAAGAAGGTTGAGCATGCGCAGCAGGGAGTCTGCAAGGGCGACATGCTCCCACACAAGGATTTGCAGCCTTCCCCTTTGAAGCCAGGAGGGAGAGGTAGCACCTGTCTCCTGATCTTCCCTCCAGAGAGCCAATCATTCATTCCCAGCCCGTTCCAAAGGGCCTGACACCAAGGTGCAGAGAGGTGAAGCGAGTTCAAAGTCATCGCACAGCAAAAGAAGCTGCCCCCTCCCCGTGCCTCTGTAAGACAACACCTGTTCAGCCCACAAATCACCTTTTATGACATCGCAGACCCAGACTGAAAGCAGGGTTGTGCCGGGAGGGGCCGGGCGCTGTCCAGGTGGATCACAGATGACTGCAACGTGCGTTCCTGCTTTCGAGGTGAGCGCCTCCAGGGCATGAGGGAACATTTTCTCAAGGGGAACCACCTTCCTCTGAAAGAGCTTGTTCCAGCTGAGTTGACAGGAGAGAGAAATGGGGCCTCTTGGGCCTTCTGCCAGAGCACAGAGCAGAGACGCCCAGAGGTGGCTCCGGCTGCAGCTTCCCCGGGCCCTGTGGGCCATGCCAGCTCTTCCAGCTTCCTTGCTAACTAAATCGGGACTCTTGCACAGCAGGCTCTGTGTTCATCCTTTTGTGGACAGAAATTATTTAGTCCTCACAGCACTGTACCAGGCATATGTGCCTATTGCCCTTATTTAAGGGTGCAGACATCAAGGCCAGGGAAGCAAAGTCATTTGCCAGAACATCCCAGCTGGTTCTGGAGCAGGGAGAACTTGAATGCTTGACTCTTGGATCCGGGGGTGGACAGCCACAGAGCCTTGGAGGTGGGTTCAAATAATCCAGGGGGCTGGGAATGAGGGAAGTCAGCCTTCTCTTTCTACCTCTGGAGCTTAGGTTTTTTGCCTCACCTACCTGAGATTCAGTTTCCTCAACTGTAAAATGTTGTCTACTTCATAGGATGGAAGAAACTATTTTTAAAGTATCTTACAGAGCACCACCAGCCAAGGATCGGTGTCCCAGCAGTGAATTCTCCCCCTTTTCTTCCTGTTGGTAGAGATGTGTCCTTAATCCTGGGTTGGCACATTAGGGCAAAAGCACTGAACTCTGAAACATATCAACTGGGTATCTAATGCACTTCAGATACTTAATAGTTATGGATTTCAAACAAGCCATTGCCCCTTCCCAGAGCCTTGGATTGATTCATTAACTCTAAAGTACAGAAGAGTGTCTGACTCTCCAAAGGCGTTTGGGCAATGGTGATCCCTTCCATCCTAGGCAGACTTCAAAGGTTGCCCATGGGCTCTGTTCCACTGAGCCATGATGCCTGCAGAGACCCCTGAGATCCCTGAGACCCCTTCTCTACAGATTTCCCCTGTCTGGCCATGATCCCTGAGCCAGTCAGGAACTGTGCTGTGGGCCAACTCACCAGTCTCAAGAACATACTTGCTGAGAGGCAGAGCCTCTGATTAAGATAACAGACTAACCCTGGGGTACATTTGTATTACTGAGAGTAAATTCTTACGAGGAGAGTTTGTATGGGTGTTTCTTATTATTTTTGTTGTTGTTGTTGTTGTTAATCAGAAAGTACAGGTAAGTTTGTTGTTGTGGTTTTGCATTTGGAGTTTTGTTCTGTCTTAAATCGGGTAGAGTGAGGATAAAAGAGCATAAGACAGAAGGCTGATCTTATATCCAGGAGACAGTAGGAAGGGGACAGCTAGTGTGAGGGAATTAGCTTGAAGCCCAGTATTAAGACAAGAATACTGTGCCGGAAGACCGCCTGGTTAAGGGACTTGTCTGTTCTTACAGCTCGTGAATGGCCAAACTGAGATTCATGTCCTAGCAGGTTCATCTCCAGAGCTTTCATCTATGGTGTGAATATGAAACCCATTTATTTAATGCAAAGATGATTCCTGAATGCCTCCTCCTCTGCCCTGGGCCCCATTTTCAGAGCTGTGAATGCAGTAGTAAACAGAACTGCCCAAATGACCGGCTCCTGCAGCTTTGTAGACTACTGCACCCTGCTGAGTGCCTGGTACCCTGGGGGCAGTGAAGTCGAATGTTAATGGGTTTTATTGACACTGACAGGGGGCATGTCTGGGCCTTCAATCCATGGCTGCTTAGGTGGCAAAAGCCCTTCCATCACCTTGATCCTTTGTGTCCTTAAAGGAAACACAAAGATAATAACAGCTACTTCTGATGGTCCCTGTGAAGTCTAAGCAAAATCACATTTATGAAGAGTCTAATACAGTCAGAAATTGTAGTTAGTATTACTAATTCTGTATTCTGCAATAATCCTATGAAGTTGGTACTCTTTCGTTCTTTAGCCTGGAAGTAAATGGAGTCTGAGAGGTTAGATAACTTGCCCAAGGTCACAGCTAGCCAGGGATAAAACTCACACTCGAGTCCAGGACCACTCAGCTGTGTTCCCCAGGCATAGCTCTGTGGCCCCGTCTCCCAAACTCACAATTGGACGAGCCAGAGGATTGCAGAAAATCGTGCTCCCCTTTGGCGTCTTATGCAACAAACCATATGGACCCACAAGCTCTTATATAACAGGCCCCATGCGAACAAGAGGAAGTTTAACAACAACCCAAAAAACAGATCACATTCACAACAGACCACCATATGTTCCCCCACTCCCTGACAGCAGCCGTCCCCACTCCTACTCTTGCGCCCACAGAAATCTTCTCCACGAAAACAGTTTCATTCCCAAGTGACTCAAATGATTGATGCCTTTAAAAAAAGAAAGGGTAGAAAAGAATCCGTGCTGCTTCCAAAGAAATTTCTAGTCTTATTAATTCTTCCAGAGAGCCCAGAAACCTTCAGTCTCCCTTTCCTGGTCTTTGCTTGGAAACAGAAGGTCCTCTGTGCTATAAGGCTCATTTTTAGGTGACAGAAGCTGGGACGGTTTTTGGTTTCCGCACCTACAAGCCACATGGCCCCCGTCGTCCGGGTCCTTTTGCCATGCATCCTCCCATGCTCCTTTGTGTCTTGGTGAGCTCATGCTCAGCTCAAGGGCATCAAGTCTGCAACAGGTTTTCTGAAAGAGCCACTTCTGAAACTGAGCCCAATTCTAGAAGACTGGTTTGAGCTGTGATCCATGAGCATTGGAGGAAGGTTTCCTGTGCGTGGCTCCAGGGCAGGCCCCATCCTCCCACTCCACAGCCTCCGTCCCGTCCTCCCACACATGCCCCTGCTCTGCAGCCAGAGTGATCCTGCTGCCGTGTAGATCTGACCATGTAGCTCCACTGCACAGCACACAAACACGGCCTTGGGCAGGTGGGGCAGACTGCACTCACCCCGAGGCCCAGCGCTCCTGCACCCGCTCCATCTGCCTGCTCCTCTCCCTCTGAGCTTGGCGGCACGGCTTCCTCTCCATGTCTCTATCTCTGTTTGCTCTTCCCTCTGCTCAGTGTGATCATCTCCCTCGACTCACTCCCCTTCCTCCCAATCTCAGCTTAGCTGTCACTTTTCCAAAGGAGCTTATGGTCCGCCTGGGGCCTCCATCTCAGAAAGTCTCCCAAGAGCTGAGCAGAAGTGAAAATACAGACAAATAACAGATTAGCAAAGAAAAGAAAATGCCATGGAACTGTGGTGGGAGGTGGCTTAAGATTAGAGCTGAGAAGGACAAGGACAATAATGTTTCTAGGCAGCAGGCTGACACCAGGCCTTGTGCAGGGTGTGGGGCTGGGTGGGTGTGGCTGGTGTGGAGGCAGGAGCCCCATGCCCTGGCTGGAGAAGAGTGGGAAGAGCTCTTCACTTGTTGCCTCATGGCTGTCTGTGCACAGAGGACATCACCCTGGAAGAGGTTCTGGAGACACAGGTACAACTACAGGCCACAGGGCGGTTCCTCCCGAGGCAGGCAAACATGGCTCCTTTAGACAAAAGGATGTCCACAAGTTAGAAAACAAATCTTCCTTCATACGTTGTCCTGCTTCCCTTCCTCACTTATCCAATTCTCCACTTACATTTCCTCACCCAGTTTTATCCTTCCATGTAGCCATAGCCTGTCCTTTGCATATGTGTCCATCTCTACAACGCACATTTATTGTTGGGTCTTTCGTAAGGCTGAGACAGTGGTCGACTTTTGTCCTGCCATTTATCAACAGTCATGGCTTTTCTGTGCACACTGGAAGGAAGAATGGATGGGCAGATGGATGGATGGTTGGATGGATGATAAATTATTGTTCATTAGGAGAGCCATTGGAGTCCCAGCACTAAGACTCAAGGTGCTTGTCCATTGCCCCATGGCAGTATGGTCTGGGTCACTTATCCCACCATCATTTTCCTCATTTGGGTCCTGGAGTTGAAGCCTAACACTTACCCTGCTTATCAACTACCAGTGTCTTGATGCTCAAAGAAGAAAAGGTTGGGATGGCATAAGTAAGCTGACAAATATGTCTCAAATATCGCATACTGGTCATTATATTTAAGAAAGAAGAAGAGTAGGAGCTCTTGACATGTTTGGAAAGAGGAGATGTAAGTTGCCTTAAATTCTCCTTCCACCCTCCACCTGCTTTTAGTGGGACCCCGAGGATGGGGCTCAGCAGCTCAGCTGTAGATTGCGGCGAAAACCTCTCTCAACTAAGGAGGGTTCTGAGCCAAAGCTCCTTCAGCCCTTTCCTGTATTGAAAGCTAAATAAATTCATACTTCCTAAGCCCTTTGCCACACTGTACCACAGCAGCTCCCAGCAGGTATCTTATGAGGAGAGTAAAGCAGGATTTGTAACATCTACCTCTGCAGAAAGAATGAATCTCCGAGAGCTTGCCCATCTTTCAACCCTGGATGCGGGCAGAAAGAGGACTTCACTGATGAGTTCTGGTGCCACCCTGCGGCCCACCCACCAGATTTGACCTCATGCTGATTAGGCCGTACTGTGACTACCAGCATCTCCGTCCATCTGTCCCACATCCACAGATCCACCTAGTGCCTCCCCTCCTGCTCCCCAAAAGTACATACAATTAACTTTGGATCAGACTGTTGTGTGGCCCTCCTTATTCCTTTATGCATGTATAAGGCCCAGGTCTTACTTCTCAAGTGGTGCCCTTCCTCGTGTGACTATGGAGCACAATAGAATATGCTCCACCCCTATCTTTGTCACTTATCGCAGTGAACAGTAATAGGTACCATGAAAAAGTTAGAGGGGCCAAAGGAGGTCAGGAAAGAAAGTGATTACACTGTTGACCACTAGTGCGAAAACACAAACCATCTGAGTTGGATGAGTTTGTTATGATGTGTTTGTAGAGCAGAGTACTATGCAGTTGTAGAAAAGGTTGCAAAGACTCAAATACAGACATGGAAAAACTCCAAGTTATATTGATAAGTGAAAAAGATAGGGGTGACAAAGCACCCAGTGAGCTTGTCTTCCTCATCTTAATGAACCAGTTTCATCTTCTGTACAATTTTGCCAAGATGCATATGTGACTACCCTTGTGCTTCTATTATTTGAGTCTTCTGCATTTGTTCCCAATTTTCATTGATTTTTATATTACGTATAATTTCTTGATTTAAGAATGTGGGAAATGTTGACTTTAGCAGGCATATTCACACTGGAAACTCCCAAAGTATAACTTTAAGATATAAAAACATGCATCCAAGCCCTGGTTCCCTAATGACCAGCTCTGCTCTGACTTTGCTGTAGCTGCTCAACCTGCCACAGTGAGTTTCCTCATCTATAAGATGGAATCATGATATTTATTTTTTAAGAGTACATGTCTAGCATGTCCAAAGCCCTGGGGTTCAATTCTCAGCACCACAAAAACTATGACTGCTATGAGACAAACTCACATGTAAAATGCTTAGGAGAAAGCCAGTGAATAGAAAATACATAGACAACATTATAGTTGCTATTAATAAAGACAAAAATCAACAAACAAGCTTCTGTGTAGTATGCTCCACATACCAGGCACTGTGCTGGCTGCCTTACATTACTTATTTAATTTAATCCATGCAACAGATCTGTGGCAAATGTGGGCTCACTTTGGAGATGAGGGAGAGAGGCTGTAGTGGTGAGGAATGTCATGGAAGTCACCCACCACATAGACGACAGTGGTGAAATTAAGACCCAAAAGATAACAAGAGGCAATGCTTGCCACTTCTCCACAGTTCCCTTTATCATGCCAACCCCAGCCGTGCTGTGAAAATGTGCACACAAGTGCACACGCGTGCACTCACTATTTGAGAACAAACTTGGCCTCACAGCTCAGCACACAGACAGGATACACCTGGACGAGTGTAACTTGCTTGTTTTTCCAAACCCTAGGTTCAGAGTCTGGCTTGCAGACTTGCAAATGCAAATCATTCTGGACTCAGGCCAAGAAGAGGAGAAAGGGTCGAACTGCTGGGCCCACAGCCTGCAGTAGCAGTGAGGGTACCAGCTCAGCCTGCTTCTTGGAGACCAGTGGAAGAATCAGACACCAGTGCCTCTGGCCTACTCAGAACTTCACAGCGTTCCTCTGCACCTACAAACTCTTCGATTCTTTTCACTGCAATGCTATAGCTGAGGAAATGTGGCTCACAGAGGTTGTGTCTCATCCAAGGTCACATAGCCAGACAACAGTCCCAGAGCCGACCATTTGTTCAGTACTTTTCCCTTCAAGGATGGTATTTACCCTTTCGTGTTTCTGCTGGGTGTCAGGTAAATTCTTTAGGCCCCTGTCCACTTGTTAGTTTTTATGCCTTCCTCCTCGTGCTGTGGAATGACCATGGGAGTGGTCAACTCCGTCACAGAGCAAGAGGCGAAAGCTGGGATTTGAAGCATGAACTGGAGTCTGACAAGTGGCAAAGCCCTAACAAGCAGCCATCTACACAAGCTCTGGCTTGATCACCTCCTACAAGAGTGACCTTATCACTTACCTTCCAAACTGGGGTACCTGAGAATGCAAGAGGGCCTTTTGATATTTATATCAGTAAGGTAGGAGTAAGCCAGAATGTCCTAGGCAAACCAGGAAAGGTCTCTCCAGCCTGGAAGGGACTGGACCCAAACGCAGAGCTTCTCTTGTTGTCAGACTCCCAGCATAGCATCATGCAGTGGAGTGCCCAAACCTTGGCCCACATCCTTGTGTTACCCTAAAATCAGTCTGGAAATAACACAAGACTTTCCCATCCTGCTCTCTGGCCCCTCTCAACGTTCAAAGTCTCTACATGATATTCCTAGATTTCTTCTATTGTGCTTTCAGTTGCAATTCCAGAAAAGCAGCAAATAGTGTCTCTTTGCTGGGACCATTTGGGAAAGTCCAGGGAGTAGGAGAGGAAACTCAACATGTTGTAAAGTAGAAATAGTGTTTGAATCTCCACGTGTCATAGCAGCAGCAGTGACTACTCTGGGGCAGCAGGAGCTGTGTGTGCGAGAGTGCAGAGGCAAGAGAAGCTTGGAGTTCTTAAGAAACTGTGCAGAATTCCCTGGCTGGAAATGGAGCTGTGAATACAGGAGATGTGGATAAAAGATGAATTGGGAATAGACTGTGAAGGGCTTTGAATGCCACTCCAAGGACCGTGGGCTTAACCTCTTTGGAAAAGTGAGCTTCTGGAGCAAGTCACCAGGAGATAGTTATATATTTGTGCAAGGAAGCTGGGGATTGAACCCAAGCCCTTGACACTGAGCTACACCCCCAGTCCTTTTTGGTTTTTTATTTTAAGACAGGGTCCCATTAAGTTACCAAGTTGCCCAGACAGAGTTTAAACTCATGATCTTCTTGCCTCAGCCTCCCACAGTGTTGGGATTGCAGGCACGTACTACCATACCTGCCTTTTCTTTTCTTTTCTTTTTTCTTTTTATAACAAACTGAACAAATTCGGGCAAGCAGGAATCATGAAACTAATTTCTCCCCTCAGGTTTGTAGTCTGGATTTGCCCTAACTTTCTGCTACAATGTTCCCCACCCACCCCGTGCTAAACACCACTCCCAAGAAAATGCACCTCAAGGGGCAGGTGACTACAGACACAGGTTTCTGGTGCTTTGCATCTGGCCCCATCTCAGCCAAGGCTGTTCTGGCAGCCCTCAGTTTCCCCCAGCTCTGCTCCAGGCAGAATCCTGGAGGCAAAGCCAGAGCCAGGCCCGTGGAAATAAGAACAGAGACTGCTGTCCTCCAACTGTCCCACTTCAAATAACCTGGAAAGACTGCACTTGGGAGAAACACATCTCTCCCTTCCCTTATGCAAACCCCATGTAGCTGGAGCCCAAGTCCAAAGTCCTGACGCTTTCCTCTTCCCAAAGATTCAGAGTGCTAATAAGGACCAGATGTGAAACAAGAGGCTCCTGGCCTATCTCTCAGTGATATTTGAATAAGCCTGCGATGGTGAAGATTCTTGTGAGTGCCAAGGAGTAAAGGTCTGGCAAAGAAGTTCCTGCTCTTTGTCTGACTAACCCCAACCTCCTTAGGCTCGAAGCCTCAGCTGCAGAATGGGAATCAAAGCAGCACCTTCTTTCTAGGGCTCTTGGAAAAAGAAATAGGGCAGTGATGGTCTTTGGCCCAGTGCCACACACTGGGACCTGTTTGGTGACTATGGCAATTCCTAGGGTGAGCTCATGGCAGCTAATGGCTGAGCCACGGGCTTCCGGGCCACAGCCAGTGCGTGATCCCTACCTTGGAGCTCTGCACCAGCAACTGTCTTGAAGACGGAACTGACTGTGGATATCACCCCATACAACTCTGAGAAGAGTACCTCACTGTGGGAACCACACTTCTCACTTTGCAGAAGAGAAAATAAATTTTGACAGAGAAAGGGACAGGAACATGTGAAGTTAGCCACAGACCCAAGCTGGGAACCATGGTCTCTGACACCTACTCATGCTGTTAAAGCTCTCGAGGGGGGTTTGTTTTACTTCCTGTCACTGACGAGCCATTCGTTGACCTGGGTAGTTCTGTCCTTAGAAGTCCAAAGGCCTGTCTCTATGTTCGGTTCTGTGCTCAGGATACCCAAGGAGGCTGATCTTATTCTTCAGCCCCATTTTATGGAAGAGGAAAGAGGCTAAGTCACTTCATCCTTACAATCAATACAATGATGAAGTAAAGGTGTGAACCTGAGCAATTGGGCTGTGACACGTGGAGTTAAAAAAAAAAAGTATCTGCCTCAGAAAAGCTTAATCCAGAGACACAGTCACTCCAAGTGTGCACTGAAGCCAGGCCTGGCCAGCAGTAGAAGGAAGGAAGGTGGTCAGGTCCACAGGAAGAGGAGGGAGGCAATCGGACAGCTGCCTGGAATAGGCAGTGGGAGGGAGGCAGGGCCCTGTGCAGAGGGAGGCAGGCAGGGCAGCTGGGCTGAAGGCACCATCCTGGACAGTGGTGGCGGAGGGAGCCAGTTGCACAGGGACCAGGACCCCAGGGCCGGAGCAGCCGGTGCGGTGACCGAGTTGCTGGGCCCCCTGGGAGCCTCGCCTTGCTCCTGTAGGGTGTGGACTACAGCGCCTGCCCCCATTAGGAAGCTGTCTGAGCACCACGTGAGACCTGTGCATTCGTCCTGGCCCAGTGCTACTCCTTGCTCATCCTTTACCTCTCACATCTCCCTCATAAAACATTTTAATTGGGCTTATTTTCCTCACTGTGTTCACAGTATCCTTAACAATCCTGACAGTCATGCTTCATCACTCGTAATAACAATATAATTAATAATGATGTTAATTGCAGCCACTGAGTGCTTACTATATGTAATCTGTTTACCTGATCTAATCCTTGGGACATATCTCAGAGATAAGTATCATTATCCCCACTTTACAGATGAGGATAAAGAGGCAGATGAGGCAATGCCCACGTGGGTCATGGGCTGGGAAGGAGAGGCCAGGCCTTCGGACCCAAAGCCACTCCACCCGGAGTGCCCAGTCTGGAGTCCACCTTGGTCTCAGTGGGACTGGGTCCCTCTAGTTTTTAATGGTCAGCCGCCACAGTGGCAGGTTGGGCAGAAGGGACAGTGTAGGGGTCTCTGGGGTCTCACATCCCCACAAGGCTGCCAGGCAGCATGGAGCTGCCCTGCTCTGCTAGGGGTTCCATGCTAGCTTCCTGAAATGGACCAGGGGCTGCCTCTGAGGCCAGGCTAAGGCCCAGGTGCAGAATGAGTTAGGGGGCTGGGGCAGGGCTCCAGCAAAGCAGGTCTTCCCATTGCCACTGCAGAGCCTGGGGAGAGGGGATTTGCGAGGTCCCTCAGATGACAGGGTGGCTTGTACCGCCGGCACCCAAGGAGCAGTGGCGTATGGGGGCCAGGACACCAGCCTTGGGAGACCCATGTGTGAATGGGACGTAGAGAAAGGAACCATTAGGATAGCAAGGGACCCAAACAGGCCGTCCCTAAACACTGGACTGAGGTCTTGTGCCACCTGGACAGCTGAGGCCATGTGACAGACTGGGTCAGCCCTGAAAGCAGCTCTTTAAAGGCAGAGTTAAATCTGTATCTTTCTCCACCTCCCAGTTGCCCTGGTGGAATGTGTAGACCAGTCTAGATTTATGAACTCAGAGTTAATCTGTTTACTCTCTAAATATGTTATTAATCAAAGATACAGTGCATGCTCAGAAAAACGTTTCGTAAATATTTATTCACTCAACAAGTTTAATAAATATTGAGCGTGTACAGTGGCCAGGCACTGTGCTGGATCCTGGGGCCTGGTAAAGAAGGAGGTAGACAAGGGTCTGTCCTCACAGAATTTCCAGCTGGGCCTCGGAGTAGAAAATGAATGAGAACCGGAAGACTGACATTTGCACCAAGACCATCCAATTGAACACAGATACTCCATCTGCCTTCAGCGAGCAGATTCTGTTTCAGGCAAAAGCAGTTGATATGGGCTCCACACAGGAGCACATGTGCAGCCCCACAACCCTAATAATTTGGTCCAACTCCAGAGGTCCAGTGTCCTTAACTCAGAACAACCAAGATCTCCTGGCCTAAATGGCATACAGCAAAGCCCAGTAGTCCTGACTCCTGCCTGAGTGGCCCTGCTCAAGGCCCTCCTGGGCTGGGAAGAACTGCTAGCAGGCACCCAGAACGTTCATAGCCAAGTGGCCAAGAGTGTGGGCTTTGAAGCCAGGCCTCCAGGGTTGAATTGTAACCCTTCCTAGGCACGTGATCATAGGCAAGGTGCTTCTCCGTGCCTGTTTCCTCTTCTATTAAGTGGTCTGAATAATACCTACTTCTCAAGAATTGTTGGGGAGTTAGGGAAATGGTGCTTAAGCCAGTGAAAGGCACTAGGAGAGCACTACTTCATGCTCTTCCTTGAGCCTGGCTCTACCTGCAGGAAGCTCCCCCCCCCACCTCTGGAAAGTATAGAATTGCAGTCCAAAGCCCCTTCCCTCTAGAGCCTTCCCAGCTTCATTCACCAGGTAATATTCCTGGAGCTTCCATATTCCTGGAGCTCTTTCAAAGTGCCTTATAGCATCTATCGTGTTTTAATCATTTTCCTTGTTGCTGTTTAGGTATTTGCCTGCTTTGCCTGAATTTCTGGACAGCAGGGACCAGATTTTATACATCTTTTTATTTCTAGGGAAAAGACCATCTCTGAAACAGTGAGGACTTGATGCTAACTGTGGAATTGGATTGATGGGTGGGTGGATGGATGGATGGATGATGGACAGATGACTGGGTAGATGAGCAAAATGATTTTCCTAGGACTGTAGAGTCTAAGACAGAGTCTGCATTTAGTTTATGTGTCTCTTATCTAGTAAACAGATCTGATAATCATGGCACTTACATTTTGGGGTTGGGAAGGTTAAACAAGAAACTATAAAGATGGTATTCAAGAATATAAGCTCCAGAGTCCAGTTGATTAGGGTCCAGTCCTGGCTCCGCCACCTAAGAAGCTCATGTGTTCTGACCAGTTTTTAACCTTGCCACATCTGGCGTGAAGGCCAAACGCATTAATGGGGCTGCTCAGAGAGTCGAGAGAGCTTTGTAAGGTCCCCAGTGTCTGTCACAGGATAGGAATTCAGTAAATAAATATTGGTTTCCCCCCAACCCCCCACCTTCTCCCTTTACCAGACCTGTAGGCCTTGGACTCTGAGTAACTAAAACAGCTGCTCGAACGCCACAGTGTGCTCCCAGTGACTAATGACCCTTAAGCCAAGGCTGGAAAGCTGACTCCAGAGCTGAGCTTACACTTGAGCACTAAGTTAGATGCAGGGAACATGACTGACTGGTTGATTTAATTAATGAGGAAACTTTTGAAAGGGGGCAGTTTAAAAAAATCAATAAAACTGCCAAGGAAATTGAAAAGCAAAAGCGAATCCACAGTCTCATGTATTGGTTTCATATGTCATTGAGAGGGTCCTTATATAAAGGTATAAATAAGAGGGTCATCTGGACCCCAATTAATGCTTTACAGACTGTAAGAGAGGTGATAGGAATCATTTCTGGAGTTAACTAGCAGATTAGGGAGCGTAGGGGAAAGATCCTAATGATTCTTGAATTTCCTATGTTCTATAGCAATATATGCTAATGAACATGTTATTCACAGTTTTCCAGTGCTCGCATATCAATTATTAAGCCAAAAGTTGTGGATGAGAAGGAGCAAGGAGGTATTGCTGCTTGGGAGCTAGAATCCCACCGCATCCCCACATGAATCCCCCAAACCTCCTTCTGGCTGTAGGATTTGAAAGGAGCTGAAGTTGGGATAACCCAGAGCCTTAGGAAGAAGTCTCATGAAACACAAGCACCTGGGGCCTCAGGGGCTAAAGCTGCCAGGGATTGGGCCAGCTAGTGTTTGGCAGTTCGGCTCAAAGAGGAAGTCCACGAGGGCAGGGACCATAGCAGGGCCCAAAAGGTGGCTGAACTACCAAGAGGAAAGGAGGAAGCAAGGATCTTGTCAGCAGAGCTGCCTGTCAAAACAGTGCATGCCTGGTTTTCTGAAGAAAAGGCAGGATTGCGGGTCTTCAAAGATTAGGAAGAAAGGTGAACTGTGTTCATATAAGGAACACTCCTTGCTCTGTTGCACAAACCCTACCTATATTATCTTAACCCAACAGCTACTTCTCCGTGCCTTGACCCCCTTCTTGAATTTTCCCATTTGGGAATGAGTTTCTTTCTTCTTCCCCAAGGTGCTCACCATACTTTGTGTCCCCATCAGTTACTTAATTATATGCCAACCCAATTCCTTCATTTCCTCCACCTTCTTCTTTGAAAATAGCTTTGTCACGGTGTAATTGACATTTAATAAACTCCCTGCATGGGAGTGCACAGTGTAGTAGGTACCGGCCTGTGAAGGCCTCCCTGCCTGCAGACAGTGGTTCATCTATACCTCATAGTGTCCTCTGCCCCCTCATGCTTTCATCCTGTCTCCCTCCTCCAAGCTTCATCCTGCAGTTTGACTTGTGGGTCAGCCTGCATTTTCTAGAGCTGTGTATGCACACAGCTGCAGAGTAGAAGCTCCTTCTTGGCTGGTTTCTGCCCCCTACCCCATCCTCTTTTCACTTGTCACTGGGCTGTAGACTTCTCTGGGCAGAAGGAAGCCCATGGGTACGGCAGCCCCCTGGATGTGCTGACACAATGTGTGTGGTTCTCAGTCCAGACTCGACCGTTTTAGCTGTGTGGCCAGAAACCTGTGAACCACCTTCAGAGCCTCAGTTTCCTCATTGGTAGGTTGGAGGTGAGAATAAACCTTCCTTCTCTCAGAGGGTTCTGTGAAACTCCACTGAGCCAGGAGATAAAGTGCTCTGTAAACTGTGAAAGGTCAGTCCCGGGCAAGGGATTAGGGTTGGGATCAAGCGGACAAGCACTGGGAATGCCCCAGCTCCCGGAGCTATTTAAAGACAGCCCTGTCATCCAGGGAGGCTGCTTGGATTTGTCACTCCTCACCAAAATGGCCAATAAGAGACAGGTCTGGTGGCCTTTAATCCCGGCCCAGTCACCAAAATGTCAAGGATTCTTTTCCCTGTGTGGGCTGTGTTTTTGTCGAAGGTCTCCCTCCCTCCAGGCAGCCTCATGTGACCAGAGGGTTCCTCCTCTGGCCTGGAGCTGCCTGATAAGGGCAGCCCATCTGCTGGGCCCCCCCACCCCCGGCCCGGGCAGGAGCGGAACCAGGCTCACAGGGGAGAGGGGGCCTGCCAGGCCTGGCTGCAGCTGCTTCCTTTGGCTAGAAGTAGGGACAACAAGGAAAGAGAAGGAAATGCTTATCTCTCATCTGAAGTTGACTTGACCTGTAAAATCACACAGATGTGGAGGGAGGCTTCTGACCTTCCCTGGTACGCTGGGTTTCTTATATGCTGTCACGTAGTAAAAAGGAGGAACCCGTGAGGTGCAAAGCCAAGATTCAAGGCCTTACACAGTCATCCAATTCTTATGTTCGCTTAGCAAAGCCCCTCTTCCTCTCTGGATTTTAGTGAATTAAAACTACCATTCATTGAGCATCTACTGTATATCAACACAAAATTGCATTCTCTATGTGCTTTGTAAAATAGAATCTTCAAAGCTATCCTGAGAGGTCGACTGCCTTCCTGTGATTTCACAGCCAAAGGAAGTGAAGTAGCAAGTTGAAATTCTTCTGTGAGCAGCCGGGATACGAACTCAGTCTGGTCCCTAAATCCACATCTTTTTGAGAAAGTAAGGAGTGAACTTAATATTAGATTATTTCCAGGTCCTGTTCTGTGAAAACAAAGGCTCTGTGACCCTTTTAACCAGTGGGACAATGACAGACAGCACTCACAGAGAGTTACAATCTGATTGGGAGAGCATAGGGCCTTTGTGAAGACCTACGGTGTACTTCCATATCGAGAATGAATTCCCTGTGTTAAATTGATCATTGTCCCTTCTTTTCCTTTGACACTTGTTCATATTCTGCACCTCAGACCCCAGTCTGGGAACCATGCAGCCTGTTGCAGCGGTTAGAACAGCACTGCCAGACAGAAAGATGCATGCAAGTTCCATATGTGATTTTAAATGTGTTAGGAGCCTTCGGGAAAAAGCAAAAAGAGAGTTAATTGTAATTACATTTTCTAATTAATGCAACGGAGTTGTGTTAACACAAAGGATCTGCTCCAGGCCCAGTTCTGTGTTGGTAGCTGCTTGTAAGTTCACTGTAAAGCAGCCAATCAAAAGTCATTCGTGCGACCTTTTCCCTCCCCTCTTCAGGAAGTCTCTGCTGTCCAGGCTGGCCTTGAATCCAGAGCTGTGCCACCTGGGGCTGTGTCTACCAAAATGGACAGCAAGGCCATCCGGAGGCTGTGTGCTTCTCCGAGCACCTTCAGGTGCCCCGACTGAGAAGCTCAGAGCCCTGGCTGCAATCTGACAAGTCTGTCTCCCCTGAAAAGGCCTCTCCCAACAAGGTGCCCCATGAATGACAGGCTTCCTCCTAAGTCCCAGCAGAGCAGACCCAGCCATCCCAGGATTGTCTGCGACCTTCTCACCCTGTTTTCTAACTGGGAACACACAGGCAGCTGCTCACAGTGTTGGGCCTGGAGCATCTCCTTTCTGCTCTCTGTGTCTCGGTTTCACCAGCTGTCAAGAAACAGTTGTGAGCTTTCTATGATTCATGTACATTCTTTTTTCCCCTCTTTAAATTTATTGGTACATTTAAAGCAAACAACCCAGTTACATTTATCACTGGGATCTTGTACCTTTACATGATGTATCTTGGTTCTTATGTTTTCCCCATTCCCCTGCCCTCCCTTCACCCTCTTCATCCTTCCCTATTTAAAAAGACTTTGTTTCCCTTTTTTCACATTTTTCTTTTCCCTTATTTCCTTTCTCCTTTAGCCATTTTCTTGCTATTTCACACTCCCAATTATACCATTTGAACCTTACTTACACTTTTAGTTTTTCACACCAGAGAAACTATTTGGTATTTACTCAAGTGTGTCCGTCCTATTTATTTCACTTAACGCTATTGCCTCAATGTGAATCCATTTAGCTATAAATGTTTCTAGTTTCTCATTCTTCATGGCAGAATAGTATTCCATTTTATAGAAAAACCACATCTTCTTTACCCAGTCTCCAGTTGATGTGCATTTGGGATGTTTCCAAGTTTTAGCTACTATGAACTGTGCCACTGTAAACATAGGTAAGCATATTTCACGTGGTCAATTATCTCATTAGGATCTTATGTACTATTATAGTTTTTCACACCAGAGAAACTATTTGGTATTTACACATGTGTGACTTATTTATTTCACTTAGGAGTATATGCTCAATATGTATCTATTTTCCTATGAATGTATCTAATTTCTCATTCTTTATGGCTGAGTAGTATTCCATTTTATAGAAAAACCACATCTTCTTTATCCAGTTTCCAACTGATGGGCAAATGGGCTGTTTCAAGTTTTAGCTATTTCAAACTGTGCTGCTATAAACATAGGTGTGCATAGGTATGATTCTTTTGGAAAGATACCCAGCAGAGGGATGGCTGGGTCAAATGGAACCTCTAGTCCCAGCTCTTTGAGGTATCTCCATATTGATTTCCTAAAATGTACCAATAAACTCAATAAAAGAAAAAAATAGGTAAGCATATATCCCTATGGTATGATTCTTTTAATTCTTTTGGGAAGTTACTCAGCAGAGGGATAGCTGAGTCAAATGGAACCTCTAGTCCTAGTTCTTTGAGGTATCTCCATATTGATTTCCAAAGTGGTTGCACCAGTCTGCACTCCCACCAACAATGGAGAAGGGTTCCTTTCCCCCCACAGCCCCACCAGCATTTGTTATTGGTTGATTTCTTGATAGCAGCCATTCTTTCTTGGGTAAGGTGGAATCTCAGTGTTGTTTTCATCTGCATCTCTCGAATGATCAGTGATGTTGAACAATTTTTCATATATTTATTTGCTGCTTTTACTTCTTTGTCTAAGAAATATCTGTTCATTTCAGATGCCCATTAGTGAATCAGGTCTTTGTATTTGGGAGGTGTGATTTTTTTTTTTTTTAGTTCTTTATATATTCTAGATAGAAGTCCTTTGTCTGAGGAGTAGTTGGTAATAATTTTTCCCACATGTAAGTTGTCTCTTAGCTCTGTTGGTAGTTCCTCTTGTACTGCAAAAACCTTTTAATACAATGAGATCCCAGTTGTTTATTCTTTGTGCAAATTCTTGTGCTACTAAAGATTTTTTCATAAAGTCTTCTCCTATGCCAGTGTCTTCAAGAGTTCTACCTAATTTACTTTCCAGTAAGTTCAGTGTTTCTGTTTTGATATTTAGATATTTAATCCACGTGGATTTTAGTTTAGTGCATGGTGAAAGATAAGGGTCTAGCTTTAATCTTTGGCAAGTTGAAAGCCAGTTTTTCCAACATCATTTATTAAAGAGGCTATCTTTCCTCCACTGAGGATGGTTGGCTCCTTTGTCAAGAATGAGGTAGCTGAGTATGTCTGGTGTTGTTTCTGCATCTTCTAATCTATTCCATTGATGCTGGGGGCTGTTTCTTTACCAGTACCATGCTGATTTCATCACAGTGGCTTTGTAGTATAGTTTCAAGTTGGGAATTGTGATACCCCCTGCCATGTCTCTGTTGCTAGAATGGTTTTTGCTATTCTAGGTCTTTTCTGGTTCCAAATGAATTTTTGGATTGCTTTCTCAAGTTCAGTGAAATATACTGTTAGGATTTCAATAGGGATTTCATTGAATCTGTATAGAAGTTTTGGAATTATGTCCATTTCACTATGTTGATTCTTTCTACCCAGGAGCAAAGGATATCTTTCCATCTTCTTATATCCTCTTCTATCTCTTTTTTCAGGGTGCTGTAATTTTCAGTGTAGAGGTCCTTTGTCTCCTTCATTAGACTGATTCCTAGAGATTTCATTTTTTGGATGTTATTATGAAAGGAATTATTTCCCTAATTTCTCTCTCAGTGAGTCTGTTATTTGTGTACAAGAAGGCTATTGATTCTTGAGTGTTGACTTTGTATCTTGCTACTCTACTGAATCTGTCATTTAAGTCTAGCAGTTTTCTGGCAGAGTTTTTTGGATCTTCCATATAGAGTATCATATCATCAGCAAATAGTGACAATTTAATTTCTTCCTTTCCTGTCTTTATTCCTTTTATTTCTTTCTCTTGTCTAATTGCTGTGGCTACTGTTTCTGGAACTATATTGAACAGGAGTGGTGACAGTGGACATCCTTGTCTTGTTCCTGATTTTAGCATGATGGTTTTTAGTTTTTGACCATTTAGAACGACATTGGCTGTTGATTTTTCATAGACAGCCTTTATCACATTGAGATAAAGCCCATCTATTCCAATTTTCTGTAGGGTTTTTATCATGAATGTGTGTTGAATTTTGTTGAATGCTTTTTCTGCATCTATTGAAATGCTCATATGGTTTTTGTCCTTAATTCTGTTAACATGACAACAAAAAGCCAATACATAACAGTTTTAACCATCAATGTTAGTGGCCTCAATTCACCAATCAAAAGAAACAGGCTGGCAGAATGTATTAAGAAGCAAAATCCAACAGTATGCTGTATGCAAAAAACTCACTTAATCCACAAAGAAATTCATAGACTGAGAATAACAGGATGGAAAACAGTTTTCCATGCAACAGGAGCCTGGAAAAAAGCAGGTATAGCTATTTTATTTGCAGACAGAATTGATTTCAAACCAAAACTGATTAAGAGAGACAAAGAAGGCCACTACATCCTTGTAAAAGGAACAATACAAAAGGAAGAAATGACAATAATAAATATATATGCATTGAATACTAATGCCCCCAACTATACAAAACAAATATTAATGGATATGAAAAATGAAATAAGCACTAATACAATTTTAGTGGGAGACCACAGTACTCCACTGATAAAAATACACACATCATCTAGACAAAAAAATCAACAACGAAATAGCAGAACTAAACCAAGTCTTAGAACAAACGGATTTAGTAGACATCTACAGAGTGTTCCACCCCACAAAATCAGAATACACATTCTTTTCAGCTGCACATGGGTCATTCTCCAAAGTAGACCACATGATAGCTCATGGAACATGCTTAAGTTAATACAAAGGAATTGAAGTTATCCTCTGTATATTATCAGACCATAGTACAATTAAACTTGAGATCAATATCCTAAGAAACTGCAAGAACTTCACCAACACATGGAAATTAAATAACAGCCTGCTGAACAACCACTGGGTCACAGAGGAAATTAAAGAAGAAATTAGACAGTTTCTACAATTAATGATAATGCGGATACAACATACAGGAATCTCTGAGACACAGTGAAAGCAGTTCTATGAGGGAAATTCATAGCAGTAAATGCCCATTCTAGGAAAACAGAGTGAGCTCAAATAAACAACCTAATGCTTAACCTAGAAAAAGCAGAGCAAGACAAACCAAAAGCTCATATAAGGGAGGAAATTATAAAGAGCAGAGCAGAAATTAATGCAATGGAGACTAAGAGAATGATACAAAAAATCAATGAATTAAAGAGTTGATTTTTTGAAAGAATAAATAAAATAGATAAACCTTGAGCCAACCTTATTAAAAAGGGAAAGAAAAGGCTCAAATGCATGAAAGTAGGAATGAAAAAGGTGAAGTCACAACAGATCCACCAGAAATCCAGAGAATCATCAATACCTACTTTGAAAACCTATACTCTAATAAGATGGAAAATACAGAGAAATGGACAGATCCCTAGATGCATGAGTCTAAACATTCCAATTACATTTAGTGAAATTGAAAATGTAATTAAAACATTACCGACGAAGAAAAGTCCAGGTCCTGATGGCTTCACTGCTGAATTCTACAGGACAGCTAGAGAAGAACTACTGCCACTACTCTTTAAACTCTTCAGTGAAATTGAAAGGGAAGCAATACTTCCAAATTCATTCTTGGAAGCAAGTATTACTTTGATTCCCAAACCAAGGAAAGACCCAACCAAAAAAAGAGAACCACAGGCCAATCTCCCTAATGCACATAGATGCAAAAATCCTCAATAAGATACTGGCAAACAGAATACAGAAGATCATCAAGAAGGTTATATACCATGAGCAAGTCAGATTTATTCCAGGGTTGCAAGTATGGTTCAACATACATAAATCAATAAATGTAATATACTATATTAACAGATTCATATCCTTTCTTATCCACACCACTCTCTACCTACCTCATTAAACTAAGCCTTTGGTTACTCAAACGATAAGCATGTCCTCCCAAATGCCATAATATTAAGCATTTTTTGAGTGTTTGCCATGTACCAGGCACTGTATGCAGGAGTTATGTATAACCTCTCATTTAATCCTGTCTATACACAAGTGAAGTAAACACTAATATTATCCCTGTGCAGTTGTGGAAACTGAGGCACTGGTGTTGACTCAGGGGCTAAAGCCTGGCGATTTCTACCCTGGTGCCTTCTAGGGCTATAAATCAGTCCAGGTCTTGGACCTGAGTATCGCCCAGGCCTCATATTACAGCAGCCAGCCCAGGGCTGCTTGTGGGGAAGCTGGTTTTTATCTTTTGTTGTTGTTGTGAAAAGCCAAGGGGTGTCCTCCTGCTGTTTTGGAGGAAGGAAATATTGTTTCTACTTTCCTTGCTGAGGAAATCATCCATTTGGTCAGTGTACTTTCCTCCCATCCCCTTGACCTTTCAGGAAAGAGTAGAGGCTCCGAGGAAGGCTCTGGAGGAGACCTGGGGAGGTTGAATGCCCTGTCTAGGGCATGGGTATTTTTAGATCTGGCTGCATGAGGTTTACAAGGAAGTCGGTCCCCTGAGCCTGACCTCTCCCCACAGGGAGCTCTGGCTGCCAGCCCCGCCCTATCGGCCCAGCTCTGGCCTGCCCCACCCGCCCTCCAGCTGCTCCTCGCCTGTCTTCTCATCAGCATGCAGCCTCCATGCATGGGCACAGCTAAGTGGCCAAGAGGCTGCCACAAAATAAGACTGTGCCATCAGGCGAGAAGAGAGCCCTGGCCAGGGCAAGCAGCTGGAAATCCTGCCCATGGGTATTTCTCCCTGCAGCCACCACAGAGCTCTTTCTCCCAGATCTTCTGGAGAGGACGGACAGGAGATGCGAGGGGTGTGGACTTGGGCCAGTGGGCTCAGGGCCACCCCAACTCTCATCCTGTGACCGTGTTCTCAAGCAAGAATGCCCAGCCTCGTGCTCTCAAGTGTGAAGCAGGGAGGGCTGAAGAGGAGGGTGTGCCCACTTAGTCACTGCACCTGGAGCCTGGTGGGCATGGGGTACATAGGGGATGGACAGTGACTTCCTGTCCCTGGCACTTCTCTTTGGCTTTGACACAAGGTAGGCACCAAACAAAGGATGCTTTTCTCTACTGTAGTAGCTCAGAGGACCTTCACATCTCAGTCTATACAAAACTCTCCTCCAGCTATGCACTCACAAAAATTAAGCCCTTGGTCCTTCTTTTTGCCCTATACTTGGTCCCTTGAGGCCCAGGAGTCTTGCAGGAGACAGAGCAGTACCTTCACTCTGAATCACAGTCCTGAGTTCCCAGGGCAGGCTGCATGTCCTCACCTCAGCCCTACTGTTCCTGAGAACGTTGTCCTGACCTGGTGTTCCAGGACCTGGCCCAGGTGAGCCAGTCCTCCAGGGCCTGAGCCCAAGCTGGTAGCACTGGGCAGGAAGCTGGAGAAGGGTGACCCTGGCAGGGCAGTCCCACACAAGTATCCCCGGATGTGGGTATAGAGATTACAAGGCCAGGCTCCTGAGAGGAAGTACTTTCCCTCCTCTGTCCCATGGGCAGGCAGGACTTCTCCAGCAGCTGCAAGAAGTTCCAGGAGTGTTACCAGAGGCAGCTCAATTGCTACATCCTCCTCCTCCCTGCTGCCACTTCCCCCCCGCCGGGTTTCCCACTTCCTTCCCATTCCCTTATTCCTTCCTCTCCTCCACTTCTTCCTCCTCCTCCCTTCTTCTTAATGTGTGGCGTCTCCTGCTTCTCCTCTTCCCCACAGCTGAGCATTTGACCCAAACGCCATCCTACTTACATTCCTAAGAAGGATCCCTGCAGAGAAGAAAGGGACAGACTTCCGTCTGTGACTCATGTCTCTTCCGTTTTTGGGCTTTCCACGAAGATATTCTGATGGCCTCTCATGTACGTGCCAAGCACTGGACCAGAAACTCTGAGGCTGGTACTCTGGGTTGGCTGAGAAGTTGCACATGAGAAGGGTGTCACCTTTGACGGCCCTCTCTTCTGTGTCCAGGTCTACAGTCACACTCTAGGCTGTCATTTTACTGTTTTCAACAATGGTCACAGCAATGTATTACCTGAGTCTTTAGTAGCAGGGCAGCTTTGCCTGCCAGTGGCAATCAAGGAAAACCACTGGCTGCTCCTTTTCTATGGTAGGGGCCTGACTCCAGCAAGGACATGTTGGCCAGACTAGGAAGAAGGAAGAACAGCAGCCAGACTGCATGGGGATCAATGGTAATTCATGCCCCGTGGACCCTCCTTAATCCCCAATTCTTTCTTCTCAACCGTTCCTGACTTTGCAAATCTCAAGGATTCTAGGAGGCACACTTACTCCCAGCCCACTTCCACACGCCTCCCTGAGGTTGGTCTTTTGCCTCTCTGGTTTTGTTTCTTCATATGTAAATCAAAGATGAAGTAGGTGTGTCGGAGGAAACACACATGCAGATGCACACACGCATACACACACTTACCAAGAGTTGTGACTAAGCTTTAGTAAATAATGCAACGTGGCAGAGAAGCTCTCTGGAAAGCAGCTGCTATTCCCATTCTGCGGGGGAAATCCTCACCCGGAAAACCTTGTTCACACTGGCGCGGGTCCCAGGCGCGAGCCGGCTGAGGCGGGGTCTCTCCCTTCCCATCTCCCCTGTTAACTTCCTGAGTGACTATTATTGGCTTGTACAAACAGACAGCTCTCTAAGACCTGCCGGCTGCCAGGCTGGTTCCCACCTCTGTTCTCTGAGGAACCAAGAACACTTCCTCTGACTATGAGACTGACCCAGGGCCCAGAGGAGCCAAAGGGGCCTTCGGGAATCTGGACAGAGCCCAGAAAATTCCTATGCTTTGGCTGTAGCTTGAATGATCTTTTATCCCCATGAAGACATCTCAACGGGATGGAAAAAGGGAAATTGGTGAGGCCACCTGAAGCTGGGTGGCGTCAGAGAGGAGAAAGAGCCCAGGGCAGAGGGACAGAGCTTCCGCAAGAACAGAGAGGAGTAAACAATCAGGATGAGCTTGTGGTCATGGCTGCTGCAGGACACTGCTAAGAGCTGTTTTGTTCCCATCCCTTCCTCTCCCTGACCCATCCCATCAGAAGCTGACCTCTGCCCAGTTGGAGCACGGCATATGTCCCAGTGCCCCTCTCCTCTTCTCTACCCCTGTAGCCAGTGTCAGGAACACACAGCCACTCTGGCCCAAAACTAGTTCACCACTGGACTCCTTGCTTCTAGTTTCTCACCTATGGGTAAATGACAGCAAGTGGCAGTGAGGGTAGGCAGTTGGTAGCAGCCCCCACTCTGCAGAAAGAAACCAAGGCCAGAAGAGTCCATGGTCCTCCAGGGTGAACAGGAGGACCAGTGGAAAGGAGTGAATGTTGGGAAGACGCTTGAGTTGTATGTATGGGCCAGGGACAGAAGGGCTTGGAGACTCAGGCTGGGAAGCTGGGTGCTAAGACCCAGCACCTCTTTTCTTTAGGGAGGTGGCAAGGCCTAGGGAAGATGGGCTTGACTTAGAGCAGCTCTATACATATGCTAGCTGTAAGTCATCGCTGTTTGATAAACAGCCTGGATTTGTAAAAACCCTGGCTCTGTCTTCTTCTTACTCTGCGAAAAGCCAGAGCCCCACCTGTGAAGTCTGATGGCACATGGGGGATCCCTGAAAGATTCAGGGACCAACAGTGGGTCCCCAGGATCTTCATGGCTCATAGCGTTCACCCAACTTATTGTGCTGTCCCCTTTCACATGGCTCTGTCCTCCACTGGACACTGAGTTCTTCCATCATAGGACTATGTTGGTCCCCTCTCTGGGGCAGTGCAAGACATTAGATTTTTAGTAGCTATTTATTGAAGGGAAAACTTTGATTAGAACATTGCTAATGCTATAGCTATGGTTCAGGTCAAACATGGGAGAGAGTGATCAACTCCGACAGAGTGCCTGCTGTAGACCAGGTACCACTCAGGGCACCTGAGCAACAAAGCCCCTGACCTCCAGGAACTCCTGGCAGAGGACCAGACCAATGAGCAAATGGACAACGACAGCAGAGTTCCGAGGATGGAGGGGCCACACTTAGGAACTCCCACCCGCAGGTTTGTGGCATTTCCAAACTGACATGACGTCACTCTCTATCTTCCCCCAAGAATGAATGCTCCAGGAGGGCATTGTCTGGTCATTTTTCTACTCCCAGCCCAGAATAGATTCTCACTTAAGAGTTTTACCAAGAGAAGCTCAATAAATACTGTGGTGAAGCACAAGACTACAGGGAACACAGAGAGAGGTGGCTGTTTAGCCCGGTCCAGGATGCGGGGTTCACAGGCATTGTGGAAGAGGAGAGGCATGGGCTAGAAACAGATGTTGCAAGGCTTACATCTCCTTCAGCATTTCCTCTTCCCTGATTTCCTCATAACTCAGTCTGGCCATTTTATGAATGAAGACACAAATCTCAGATAACAGAAGAACCTCGGTCAATGTCACTCAGCTGGCAGACAAAGCACTTGAGCCCACGTCCTCCACATTGGAAGTCTGTGCCTTCTCTGTGCACTATCTTGCTTCCTGCCAATGTATTAAGAGGCCTCATAGGGAGGAAGGATGACCCACTGCATATGTGGCCTCTGAGGGGCTGGGAGCTTTGCAAGAGGGGACAAGATCATTGCCACCACCACCATCATCATCATTTTTATGGCAACTAAATGGTAACGGGTGACATTCTTATCCTTTCTAAGAGGTCTTTGTGGTGAGTCACTCTTCATGACCACCTTATGATCTCGTTCTATTATTGTTCCCAATTTGTGGATGAGGAATCTGAAGAACTATTAAATAACTCTCTTGGGTGACACCAGCACTAAGGGAAATGTCCAGGACTCAAACCCACACAGCCTGCCTGCACAGCCTACAGTCTCAGCCGGCTTATCCTCTGCCTCCACAGACCACACCCACCTCCTTCAACTCTGGGAGGCTGCTAGAAGCTTCGTAGTTGAGCACACTCCATGTTCTAAACACTATTGTAGGCACTGGATGAGAAAACAGTAAAGAAAAAATTCCTCAAGTCCTTGCCTTCAAGGGGTTGCCAATCCAAAAAGAAAAACAGGTCAGAAATCAATGAAGTAAAACAGGAGATGCAATAGAAACTCGCTGAGGGCAGGCTTCTGAGCTAACAGGAAGTTGAAAGATTAGTGCTCCAGGAAATGGATGCTCATGGCCCATCTAATCCAAGCCCGGGAAGAGATTATGCTAAGGTGATATCGGGTCAATTAGTGAGCCAGGAGAAGGAGCAGAGGGTGAGTTGAAGACAGGAACAAGTCAGAGGGGAATTGGGACCTGCTAAAGAATGTGGGCCGCCGTGTTAAATTGATCTATCAATTGTCGAAGAGTGACACAGCATAGCCTGATCTGCATCTGAAGATGACAATGGACACCCAGGGGAAGAAGGCCACGAAAAGGAAGGTGGAGACTCACTTGGCCCTTGCTGTGATCGACCTCTTAACTCAGGGACCTAAAATAGCCAGCGTGTTACTGCCCACCAGCCTGGCTTCCATGGACAGTTCTACAGTCTGCCAGCAGGCTGCACGCATAGCTGGTGGGGTTGTGAGTCTCCTGAGGTAATGGGAGTGACTGGGCCATATGTCCTTTATTATGCTGGGCTTCTTCTCCCAGTTGTGGATGAAAATTACTGAGAACATCAAGAGAGGCCAAGGCCCAAGGCACAAGCACTTTTCAAGGCTGTGTTGTCACCAGTTTCTTAGCATCTCAATGGCCAATCACAGAGTCTAAAGGTGGAGCCATAGATACCACCCTTACAGAACTCGTGGTGGTCAGAACAGCCAAGTCACATCACAAAGCAGCACTTGTAAGGATGAGGTGGATTTGGGGTTGTCTGTTAGGAGGCCATTTCTGTAATGAGTCAAGTGAAAAATAATTGTTGCTTGACCTAGGAGATGGTGGAATAAATGGAAAGTGATCAGAATATATTTGAGGCACAGTCAGAAGATTATTGTGAGGGAGAGGAAAGAATTCATGATATCTCCTAGGATTTGGGCCAAAGCAACTGGGCAGATGTTTCCTTAGGCCAGTGAAAGTAACCAACAGGAGGAGTGGGCTTGGGAATTGTAAACACATTGCAGATCACATGACTCCCCTGGGGTCTACAAATGTGCCACCTTCCCTCCTTGGAGACCACGTTCTTTCCCCAGTCTCCTCTGCACTCTGAGCATACGTGACTCCACTCTCCTAGCAGTTGTGATTGGCCAGAAGTGGGCATTTGACCCAAACGTAGCTAATGAGAGTACCCAGTCCCATATGGTCCAGCACGGACAGTTGTGCAGGTTGTACTTTGTGCAAGCTTGTCTGGCAGGGATACGTGGGATTCAAATCCAGCCCAGGCCTTGCAGGGTGAGCGGCGCAACTGTAAAACTTCCTCAATCCCACAGAGGTGGTTGGCCTGGGGTGGGCTCTTATGGCATGTTGGGTAAACGGGGCTTCCCTGGGAGTTACCTACTAGAGCACATGGGAAAGGGGACTTGTAGACTCAGTTCCCCCAGCTGTAGAGGAGGGAAGCAATTAGAGAGAAGGAAACTGGTGCACCCATGAGCTCAGAAGAAGAAGACAGGAGGGAAAAAGAGCAGTCAGAGTTCCCCTTTCAGACTAACCCTGCCCTCCCTGGGGCTGGAAGTTTGCTTTCAGCTTTGGTCCTGTGGTTGTCCCTGTATTCTGATTTAATCCCCCCTCTGTTGCTTAAGCAAGTAAGTTAGAACTTTGCTCTTCTAGTCAATATAATCTTGACTAGTAAAGGAAAGAAGTTCATGTGTTCGGATTTGGAGACAAGAGAACAGCTGTGAGAGGAAGATCAAAGGCTGAACTGACTGAAAGAACGCAGTGACCAGTTTGAGGAGTCATGGGAGAGGAGCTGTGGGTCAGGAGAAGTCCCAAATGTTCAGCTCCTGAGACCGGCGCAGGTGGAAAATCAGAAGAGAAACTGCTGGGAGAGGGGAAGGGAAAATGCATTCCTCCTTTTACTCACTGATTGTGCAGTGGCTCCCAAAGCCTACCTGTGCTCTGTGGCCTGGACATTGGGCAAGGTGAGCGTGGGTTGGGTGGCACCTGACGGCATCACTGACTGATTCATCTGTGACTGCCCACTCTGAGCTGGGCGCTGGACAGGGAGCTGACCAGTGTGCATCCTGGCAGTGGTGTGCCCAGCAGGCAGCCGGAAAGAGGGTTGAGCTGGCCTTTCAGTGGGAAGTGTCATCCTCACAGAGATCATTTTGGAAGTGGAGGGAGGGAGCACTTAGAGAAAAGAAGTCAGGTTCTCTAGGCCTTGCATGTCCTGCCTCAGCTTCCTCCGTGGGCTGGGAACCCAGTGTTCCATTTGCCCGTGTGGCATAGAGACACAGGCAGGAAGAGCAGGGTTCTTTCCCGGAGCACAGTCAGTGGCCAGCTGGCTTTGTGCCCCTGCTGCACGAGGTTGCGGTGGGCCTGACCCCTCAGGAGCCGGCAAGCTCATGGGACAGTGTCCTGGGATACGGAGTGAGGACAGAAATGCGCGTCCCAGTACTAAGGGTAAGAAAGGGTGTTTTCAGGAAAGCACGCACTCACCAGGAGCATGCACTGAACACTGTGCGTGGGGTTCCTGGGGGAAGAACTCAAGGGAGCCCCAGGGGAGCATTCTTGGGGGTTCAGCAAGGTTTCTGGCCCCTGTGACTGCGTTCTGACTCATGCCGAGCAGCCACTCTCTCTCCTCCTGCCACCAGTCAACACCACACTGTGCCTTCTGTCCCAAGTGAAGTACGATGTTATTATTATTTTTGTAATTAGTAAAGAAAGAGAAAACGATGCTTCATCCTTTGGAAAGCGGGTTTCCAGAGCTGCTTTGGCACCACTGCCACTCTCTGAAGCCCTCAAAGCCAGAGACTTAAAGTTGTATTCGTGATTTGAGTTACATGCAAAGGTGAAAACCCCAGAAAAGGAGAGAGGAGGGAAAACACATTTGAAAGTTGAGAAAATTCCTCTGCATCCACCAGGGCAGGCGATTTGTCCAAACACCCAAGCTCCAAAGAATCCTAGGAGTCTGGCTGTGGCTTTCACATAATGGGGCTCTGGGCCTGGCGAGTCGAGTGGGGGAACTTCATGCATTACTAAAAATCACAAAATTGCTACCTTTACTGCTTCAATGCTGACATTATGGGAGGTTTTTGAAAAAAAAAAGTTTTAGGTCTGGGGTGGTTTTACCTTGAAGGTTGCTACACACAGCACTTTAGTCATTAAAGGCAGCATTTGGAGCTGAGCCCCAGGAGACTAAGCGGAGGACAGTGGGCATTGTAAAGACCCCTTAAGAAGCCGGGATGTAGCTCAGGGGCATAGCGCCTGCTTGGTAAGCACAAGGTACTGAGTTCAATCCCCAGTACCAGGAAAAAAAAAAAAAAGAGTCCTTAAGACTTCCAAGTCCAATGCCTTCCCACACTGATGCTGAAAACTAGGCTGAGAGAGAGGTGGAAACATTTCTGAGGGAACGCGGCATGCTTGTGGAAGAAGTAAGTCCAGATGCTGGGACCCAGGACTCCAATGATCTCTCCAACAGCCTGGGGGCAGCCTGGGTACCATTTCACTTCACCACACCTGGACTCCCCACATGTTGACATTTCAGCAATGTGACTTGGAAAGTGGCCTTTTACAGCCCTGCCTTTGGAAGGGCAAACACTGTTATCAACAAAGCCACACAGGTGCCTCGTAGAGCTGGGGCCAGCTGGAGCCTATCAGGAAGTGAGACCCCTCCACACACACAGAGCAGACCCCACCACCTCCCGGAGGAGGCAGCCAGAGGCCATTGTGCCGGTGAAGGGCTTGGGCCCACACAAGATGGCTTCCATCCGGTGATCCATTTGACAGCCCCCAGGAGCTCCCTAAGCCAGCCTCAGTTTCCTCAGCTCAGCCACATGAGCCCCGTTTCAAGCTCCTTAGCCACCTGTGGCTACTGTCCTTAACAATGTGTTGTATGGGACAGTGACGATACAAAATTATCACAGGAAATCGTACTGGTGATGCTGGTGGGGGTTTGGGGCTCCTGACATTGATTCTAGGTGTCACCACAGCAGCTATCGGGGAAGCAGTGGACTATAAGAGCTTCAGCAGTCCTGTCTCCTCCTGGTCCTCTCTAATACCCTGAGGATTTGGGTTTAACATTTGAAGCAGGCTGAGTGGCCTTCCTGTACCCACCCTAGCAGAGTCCCAGAGCAGGAGGGTGTGTGTGTTGTGGGGGGGTGAGGGGCAGGGCCACACCTCATGGATATTCTGGTGCCTGGAGTCTGAAAGCATTGCCTCTGAGTCTTGGCTCAGCCTCCCAGAGTCAGTGACTCACTTGGCCTCTCTGAGCGTCCGTCTCCTTCCTATCTGTGCCTCCTCTGCCCGGAAGTCACGTAGGGCAGAGATAGCCAGGACCTGCCCGCCAGTGCACAACACTGTGTGATCTGGTAGAATGGGAAACGTCTACAGGGAGGAGGGGGCTTTCTCCTATCTCTTTCTTTTACTAAAAAGGAATCCAGATGGAGGCAGGTACTGCCTTAGAATCTATGTGAGAGGCTGTGGTATTGTTCAGAGACATTTTTCAGGCATCTGAAGACTAGAAGAATCTGGTATCCCCCTGGCAGGAGGAGAGGAGAGAAAGAAGAAGCTCTGCTAAGCACCCATTGTACTCTAGATATTGTGGCCGTCACTTTCCTGTGTGAGGAACACTGCAGTTGCTGCTGATGCTTCTGGGGCGGCTGCTGCTATCTTTGTTGAGTACTTTCTGTGTGATAGGTACGATTCTCAGTGCTTCACATGTGTATCGTTTTACAGATGAGGAACTGCGGCACTACAGAGTTAAAATAGGTCACCAAGGTTTCCCTAAACAAAGGTGGAAACCCCAGTAACCAGAGCCCAGGGGCTATGCACGTAACTGTCTCTCTACCCTGGCTGCAAGGTCACACTGCAGAATTCTCACGTAATACTCCTCACCCTTCACACAGAGAACTGAGGCTCAGAGAGATCTGGTTACCAGAGTAGGGGTCACACAGAATGGAGCAAGGGGGTCACTGAGGTTTCCTCTCTATTCCAAAACATCTCCTTCCTTGGCTATCTTTTTTGACTGGTCAAAGGCATTATGCAAGTTTGAATGTGAACCTAGTTTTCCATCATTGTATTTCCTGACCTGAGTCCTTTGTTCCCTTCAGGATCACACGGATAAAATCTACTTCCTCTTCCAAGGGACATGTCCAAGCACCCCAAAGTCCAATCTGCAACTTCCTCCTTTCTGCACTCCCTCAGTGAAATGCGACCTGGGTCCTTCAGCTGATGCACGCAGAATGGCACCCTGGCCTTCACTTCTCTGGTTCTGCTCTTTGGGCCCGGTTCTGACTTAACTGTGGCAATCTGAAAATGGAGAACTGGCCCTTACCCCGCATTCGGGCTCCAGCCACAGCACAGAAGTGCAGTGTTACACCCTGTGCTCCTAGTAACATGACCAAAGCTTACAGCAACTCTGTTGGCAACACCGCAGTACTGCAGACTCATGACCCTCTCGTGTCCCTTTTCCTGTCCCTGATCCTTTCCTCCACATGCAATGTTTCTCAAGGCCACTAGGACTCCTGAAGTGTTCCCCAGCAGTTACTTTGGTGGCCTCAGACTTGCGCAGATCCACACCCTCTCAACATCCCTCGGCCTCCAAGACCCCTAAAGACCACTGGGCCCAGGAGGAGTCTGGAAAATGCCTTGATCCCCCCAGAGAGCAGCAGACAGATGACTCTTCTCAGAGATAGCTCGGTCCACAGGGCCTGAACACTGCTCTCCCGGAGCCTTGCAACTGGGAGCTGCAGAAGCTTCGGAAGCCACTCTTCACTCTCACTATGAACCAATGGTTCATAGTGCAAGTTTGGGACACGGATGGTCTGGGTTCAAAGCCATTCACCAGCTTTGTGACTTCAGGCCCGGTCCTGACTTCTGTAAGCCAGTTTCCCCCTGAGAGACTGGTAACAGCATTCATATCACTGTGATGACCAATGATGGAAAGAGAAGAGAGGAAAGAGAGCGGCCAGCCCCAGCGCCTTGGCGCAGGGAGATTCAGCCCCAGAGTGGCTTGTCCCAGCCTTTGTCCTCCCAGGCAAGCATTTATCTGGCAGGTGTTCACCAGAGCTGCAGGGCAGCTGGGCACCACCATGGAGAGGATGCATGCTCATGGCAGCCTGGGCTCAGGTACTTGTGCCGCACAGGACTTTGCTCCAGGTCTGCAGTGGCTAGGGCCTCCCTGTTGTTCTTCCACACTCCTAACTCACATACTGCTTCCCAGGCCATCTCTGAGTATGAAGCTTCTCAGATTACTCTTAGAGTGACCTTAAGCAAATACCATAGCTCATCTCAGCCTCCAGCACACCACCTGAGCCTGGCATGTAGTGGGTGCTCCATAGTTTCTGTGCCAGTGCCCTCCTCCACAGTGCCCTGTGCACCAACACAGTACCCTGTGCCCACCCTACGCTGCATACAGGGGGTCAAAAGATTTTTAAAAGCTGAGCTTCCTGTAAGGTGTTTCAAGTTTAATAGGAGAAGTAAACTTTTTCTTTTCTTTCTTTCTCTCTTTCTTTCCTTCCTTCCTTCCTTCCTTCCTTCCTTCCTTCCTTCCTTCCTTCCTCTCTCTCTCTCTCTCCCTCTCCCTCCCCCTCCCCCACCCCCCCTCTTTCTCTCTCTCTTCACCAAGAATCAAAATCGGGACCTTGCATTTGCCAGGCAGGTACAGTGCCACTGAGTTAAATTTCTGGCTGACAAGAGAAGAAATAAACTTTTGAGCCTCTACCCCAACAGACAATGCTAAGAACTGTGATGGAATAGCATCTAAAGGGGTGTGGAACACCAAGAAGTGCTCAGTCACTGCCCCAGTTTGCCTCAGTTTCCTCATCTATTAAATGAAGGAAATTGGTTACTTCCTGACAGGAGATGATTTTTTTTCCTCATTGAGTCTATTGGTACATTTTAGGTGTACAATACAGTTACATTCATCATTGAGATCTTGTACCTTTACACGACAGGTCTTGGTTCTCTTTTTTTCCCCATCACCCTACCCTCCCTTCACCCCCTCCTCCCTTCCCTATTAACTAAAACTTTGTTTCCATTTTTTCATTTCCTCAGAAATTTTTCTCTTCCCTTATTTCCTTTCCCCTACCCTTCCCACTTTCCCTACACCTTTAGCCCTTTTCTTCCTATTTCACATTGTCAATTATACCATTAGGATCTTATTTACAATTATAGTTTTTCACACCAGAGAAACTATTCAGTATTGACACATGTGTGACTTATTTATTTCACTTAAGAGTACGACCTCAATATGCATCCATGTTCCTGTGATGACTCTAATTTCTCATTCTTTATGGCTGAGTAGTATTCCATTTTATAGAAAAACCACATCTTCTTTATCCAGTCTCCAACTGATGGGCAATTGGGCTGTTTCCAAGTTTTAGCTACTATAAACTGTGCCGCTATAAACATGGGTACACATATATCACTGAGGTATGATTCCTTTAATTCTTTTGGAAAGATACCCAGCAGAGGGATGGCTGGGTCAAATGGAACCTCTAGTCCCAGCTCTTTGAGGCATCTCCATATTGACTTCCATAGTGGTTGCACCAATCTGCACTCCCACCAATAATGGAGAAGGGTTCCTTTCTCCCCACATTTGTTATTAGTTGATTTCTTGATAGCAGCCATTCTTTCTTGGGTAAGGTGGAATCTCAGTGTTGTATTCATCTGCATCTCTTGAATGATGAGTGGTGTTGAACAATTTTTCATATAGTTCTTTGCTGCTTTTACTTCTTTGTCTGAGAAATGTCTGTTCATTTCGGATGCCCATTTTTGAATCAGATCTTTATATTGGGGGGGGCTAATTTTGTTTTAGTTCTTTATATATTCTAGATAATAGTCCTTTGTCTGAGGAGCAGCTGGTAAAAATTTTTCCCACATTGTAGGTTGTCTCTTAGTTCTGTTGATGATTTCTTTTGCAGTGCAGAAGCTTTTTAATAAGATGAGATCTCAGTTGTTGATTCTTTGTTCTAGTTCCTGTAATACTGAGGGATTTTTCATAAAGTCTTTTCCTATGCCATTGTCTTCAAGAGTTCTGCCTAACTTATCTTCCAGCAAATTTAGGGTCTCTTTTTAATATTTAGATCTTTAATCCACTTGGATTTTAGTTTAGTGCATAGTGAAAGATAAGGATCTAGTTTTGATCTTTGGCAGGTTGAAATCCAATTTTTCCAAAACCATTTATTAAAGAGGCTATCTTTCCTCCAGTGAGTATAGCTGGGTCCTTTGTCAAAGATGAGATAGTTGAGTACATCTGGCATTGCTTCCGTATCTTCCAATCTATTCCACTGGTCCTCAGGTCTGTTTCTTTGCCAGTGCCATGCTGTTTTTATCACAGTGGCCTTGTAGTATAGTTTCAAATTGAAAATTGTTATACCCACTGCCATGTCTCTGTTGCCTAGGATGGCTTTTGCTATTCTAGGTCTCTTCTGTTCCAAATGAATTTTTGAATTATTTTTTCTAGTTCTGTGAAATATAGTGTTGAAATTTCAGTCGGCATTGCATTGAATCTGGAGATTCAATGACCTTGGTGGAAGGTTTAGTTCTCTGCCAGCCTTTCCATTTCCATACCTGCCCTCCCATAGAACTTATTCCCCTGTGCTCCCTTCATATCTCTGTCCCCACAGCTTGGCATAGCATTTGTGCCCAGTCAACATCTGCTGAGCAAATGGATGAGAGATTTTATTACCTACTTGTGTCCCCCAGAACCCAGGGAGGCATACTTACTTGATAGAAGGGGAAGACACTGTGTACAGAGTTCAGTAAGCTTCCTGGTGGCCTGTGACCTAGCCAGATGTCTTCAGACCTGCTTTGATGATCTTTCTGCTAGATTCCACAGCACAGGCCATTCTGGCTTGGGTAGGGTGGCGCTGTACTGCTGGATGTGATTCACCTTTCCCATAGGTCCTTCATCCAACCCAGTGTCTCTCACACTGAGTCACAGCAGAGCTGTCCTGTTGGACAGGAATGCTCAGGGAGCCCTTAGGCCAGCCAGGACACTGCCTGGGAAATCCCTTGTGGGAGAGGGAATAGGAGTACGTGCAGAGACATCACAGCCCATCCGCTCCCCTCTCCCATGAGGATGTCCGAAGGACAACACCTACCCAGTCACTGTGCCTGAGGGGCTCTAGCTCAGAGCCACCCCCTCTCTGTTCCCAGTGTGGATACCTGAACTCCTGGTACTCGTCACCAAGATCGACTGGGCTCCCAGCCTCCATTTTATAAACCTCCCTTCTAAGCAAGTTGAGGATCTTTCCAGGCTCACATTCCATCTGTTTACTCAACAGAAGTTGACTGGGCATTGGTAGGATGTCACTGTGTGGGTGACAGAGGCTTGTATCACGGTGGGAGTGCATGCTAGAAGGAGAAGTCACTGTGGGAGACTTGCGCCAGCAAGAAAGAAGGGGCCAGCGTTGCCCTACTGTCAACTCCTCTCACAGAAACTAGTGGGGTCCCTGATCTCTTCCACTAGCAGCACCCCCAATGACCTAAACACCTCCTACTCAATCTGACTGATCGGGGTACACACTATCTCAGTTACCACCTGGGCACTAAGCTTCCCACAGATGAAAGCTGCAGTGTGGGGACATCTCCAGACCATAGCAGTGGTGGTATGGGGATTGTGATCAGCTGTGTATGACAGAAAACTCACCCCGGTCATGAGGTTGAATGGTCCCCTACATAACAGAAGACCAGAGAGAGGTAGCTGGGGCTGATCTGGCACTCTATGATGGCAGAGGCCACCTCAACACATGTTTTCCACCTCCAGCTCCATCCAGCAAGCAGGAAGAGCAGGATATGAGGCCTTGCATGTAAGAGCCATTCCCAGGACTTGCACATACCACTTCTGGTGGCATCCCAAGGACAAAAACTCAGGTACACAGCAACATCTGGTTGCAGCAGGAGCTGAGCACTGCCTACTTCATTTCCAGCACCCATGTAACCAGCTGAAAATCAGGGACATTTCTGTTAAGAGGCCACAGGTAAGGATGGCTTGCTTCCAGAATCCACCTGCCCAATTTCTCAGCTAAAGTATCAATGGGCTTTCTCTACAGGAAGCTGCAATCATGTAGTCTTGTGCAAATGAGTTGCCCTCCCTGAGTTACTTCACTTTATGCAAGTTTTTTTTTTTTTTCATCACAGCAATCCCATTCTCTATCCTGTGAATGTGGTAATATCGACCTCCTACATGGCTGGGTGGTGGCTTATATGGCATCCTGAAGGGTGTGAAAAATTAATTTTGATGATGTTTTATTTTACTGGATGTATCTAAAAATCTTAGCTCAATATGACGCCAATTTAAATTGCTGACCAGATATTTTACACTATTTTTCACACTGAGACTGGGAAGTTGAGGGTGCACTGTAGACTCACAGCATATGTGAATTTGAGCACATCACATTTCAGGTGTTCATTTGCCACAGGTGGCTATGCTTTTGGACCAGAGCAGGTCTAAATGGTAGCCAACACTTGCAATTGAAGATACACTCCTGTGTGTGACAAAAGTCTGCTTACCTGGCTCTGCCATAAGCTAGGGCCTTTTGGGGATGAGATAAGTAGCCCCCCAAGGCCCAGACAGTGCCTGGCATGGAGCAGACACTCAATAAATAGTTGCCAAATAAATATGATTTGTTACTCTATCCCCAGTGCTCACCCAGCGCTTGCTCCTCTGTAGGCATTTAATAAAGACTTAATAAAGAATAAAGTAAGAGCCCAGCATTTTAATGGTAAGTGAACTGGCTACTTGACAGCAGGTCATATCCAAGCAGTTAATTTCAGAGGAAGCAGTGGTACCTTTAGAGCCCTCCAAGTAACACCTGCTGCTAAGGCAAACATCTTACACCACCTCACCTATCTGGAGCAGAATTGAGCCACCAGCTTTTGCATTCTGATCAAGTCACGGGGTCACTGGCTGCGGTGAGCAAGTTCAGTGGACTCCTGTGAGCAAATCTGAAACTCCCAGCTCAATCTCGGTTTCTCCCTTTCACTGTATTCCTTTTATGCTGTGACTGACACAGCACAGGGCCGGGGAGAGGCTCCAGAGAGTTGGTTATCCTCACACCTGCAAGATGCCAGTGACGGCACAGACCATGCTGGCCGTGCCATTGCAAGGTTCCTGTGAGGCCAGAGCACCTCCCATGATCCCCACAACCACCTGGCACTACCCGCCCCCCGCACTCCGCCGAGTGTCACTCACAAAGTGACACTGAGCATCCTTCGAGTCTTGACAACCAGTTAGCCACAGTCTGGAGCGCTTTTTAAGAGCTGTGTCCAACTTCCCACCCACCCCTCCTGGTGGACAACTGAAACACACACGCTCTTTAGAGAGATCTGGGCCAAGTCCTCTCTCTGGAGCCTGGTGGCAGGCCAGGAGGCCAGTCACAAAGGCTTCATTCAGCTGCAACAGCAGCAGCCTGATGGGCAGGGGCCTTGTCCCAAACATTCTTGACTGAGCTTCTGGGGGGGAAGGTGTTGCTGGCCTCTGAATATTTGTTACTCTGCTTCCATAGCAACCACAGTGGCTGTGGCAAGACCCTGAAAGGGCACACAAAGCTGGGAGGGGCTGCAGAGTGAAGATCTCTCTCAGCCCCTTTCAAAGGGCATTGAGGAGACGCCATTATGCTGCCAGCACGGGCTTTCCACTGCTCTTACAGCCACGATATGTGAGAGACTCTACCAACTGCCCTACATGGATTTTAAGAGACTTAATCCTGACTGAGCAACCTGCTTGATGTCCACAAAGAGTAGCCCAGTGCCCTGAGTGTGCTCTGTCACAAGACAGCACTAGAGACACCACTCACTACCTGTGAAACCTTGGGGGAATCACTTACTGTCACTGAGCCCTTTCCACAGCAAAAACAGAAAATAAAAATCTCAATTAAGCCAAATTTAGTAAACTCCGTGGATGCCTGAGCTCATGAAACACCTGGCCAGTGCCCTCAGGAGCTCAGAGCCTTCTGAGCAGAGCCGTATAAAATACAAGCGTGGGTCATACATGCCATGTGCCCACTGCCTGGCACCCACTGGGATTAATTGTACTGTAAAAGTTTTATTTTCCTCCTTCTTCAAACTAGGCTGTGCCAAAGAAAGCCCTGAAAGATGAATGAGTGCCCATGTTCTTTTGTAACCTTTTGCTAACTAATATAAATTTACGAGTTTGGGCAGAAGTGGGAGGGTCTGTCTTTTATTCCTCTGTCCACCAGGTCTTTACCCCTGCCCCTACCTCCTTGCACTTTCTTCAGTACTTGCAGGGTCGAGAAGGATGAGAGAGGATTCGCCCTCTGGTCTGAAGGGGCTGAGGCCCAAGGTGAAGTGATCTATTCAGGTTGCAGGGGGGCTACAGACAGAGCTGAGATTCAGATACATTTCCCAAGTTACTCATTCAGCAAATATTTCTTGAGCAACTTCCAGGTATCAGCATTGTTCCAGGCACTGGGTTTAAAGGAAGTAAACAAACAAATTTGCATTAAGGAGCTTAGGCTGCAGAGGAAAGAATCAGGCTAGTAACAAACACATAAATTTAGGGGATTTAGCTCAGTGGTTCCACTGTCTGCAATGCAAGTGCAAGGTCCTGAGTTTGATTCCCGGTACCAAAAATAAAAACAAAAACAAAAACAAATGCATATGGTATCAGGACACAGTGAGTACTGCAGGGCAGAGAATCCGCAATGGGAAAAAGTATTGATGCAGGACACAACTTTGTAGGGAGTGGTGTGGGAAGTCCCTGAGAAGTGAGGGCCTAAGCCTGGGGTGGAGGCGTTCAAGTAGGAGGCAGAGTGAGGTCTACGGCTTCAATGGGGGCATGTGTTGGCATGGGGGCAGCATGGCTGGAGCAGAGAGAGGGCGACAGGGACACTCGTGGGAGATGGAGCCAGGAAGAAGTGATCAACCCAGTTCATGAGGCCCTTGCGGAGGATGAAGTGAACACTGGGTTTTAACGTGGGTGAGATGGGAGCTATTGGAGTCAAGGGATTAGTAGGAGATGACTTAGCGTGAGACAGATCCCTCTGGCTCCCATGAGAGCAAAATCTGAAGGGCAGCAAGGACGCACGCAGGAGACCAGGTAACTGACTGTTGCAACAGCACAGGCCAGGAGAGAAGGCACAGAGAGCCGGTGGCAGCCTGGGGTGATGAGGTGTGTCAGGGTCCAACTTCCTCTGCAGGATGCCCTGCTGGGTGGAAGGAGGTTTGGACGGGAAAAGTGGTGATGACTCAGTGACTCCACTGGGGCTGAGAAGTAAAGAGTGAATTTACCTTTTCCAGAGAGGGGAAAGCCTGCAAAAGGAGCCAATTAGGGGGTGGGGATCAAGAGTTCTGTCTCAAATATGCTGCCTTTGAGGTGTATGTTGGAGATCTCGTGGAGACTACAGGGATGGTGAGAGGTGGGCTGGAGATGCTCGCGTGTCCTTTTTCAGAACATGGGTTATTTTGAAGCCCCAGGCTGGGTCGAAATCCCAGCGGGGAAGACAGCAGTCCAAGCTAGAGGAGACACCAGTCCTTGGGACATTCCCAAAAGAGTGAGTGAATGACCCAGCTCGGAAGCTACAAAGGAGGGCCTGTTAAGGAGGAAGGAAATGCACAGCCCCTGTCCTAGATGCCAAGTGAAGAGTACAGGTTCTGGGAAAAGAGTGAACTAGAGTTGACCTTCAGAGTTGGCAGTGTGGTCCTCAGTGACCCTGACACTAACCAGTGTGGCAGTGAGGGCAAACGTCAGAAGGAATAGGGTCAAGAGAGAACTGGAGGAGAGGAAGGAGAGACCTCAGTAGCTTCAACTCTACACATTTTAAGGCAAAGAGAAACAGGAAAATGAGAGGAGAATTCATGGAGGCCTCATGTTTAAAGGTGAATGATGGCAATGCATGTTTGTGTGTGGACAGGAACGGCCTGTCGCAGCACCGAGGTCAGCAAGAGGGTCCCAGGATAGGCAGCACCCTTGAGTATATTAGAGAGATGGGATTGATTTCAATCCCTGGTGTGTTTTCTACTAGAAAGACATGGTCACCAATACGTAAAATCATATATCTGGGGATAATCTGAGGGATAACCCCTCAGGTTGCTGGTCATCTATGTGGTGGCTCCCATGGCAGGCAGAGCCCCCCCATGGGCAGGGCCTGTGCTCTGTGTCTCTCTGTAGCCCTGCCTTCACCAACCACTGGGAACAGGAAGGAAAGAAAGGAACAGAAAGAAAGAAGGTGGCAAATAGACTTCTGTGTCCTACGAAATCTTACAAGTGGAGCATAAGCCTGACGTTATTTTGCAAAAATACCTTCCTGACAGCTGAGCATATAATTTCTTTATAGTTTGTGAAAGACAAAGAAAGAAAGAAAGAGAAACAGAGGAAGGAAGGAAGGAAGGAAGGAAGGAAGGAAGGAAGGAAGGTAGGAAGGAAGGAAGGGAGACATCCAGGGTGTCCATGACACTCTGCTAGGCACAGTTGCATGCATTACCACTTTTAGAGTCAGCAACACTTTGGGGAAAGCTGCATCTGCCCGAGAGTCACCAGTAACATCTTCTGTGAGGTTGTCTCACAACAGCAAGGATGTCTCCTAAAGAGAGAGCGTCCACCAGTGGAGCTGTGCGAGTAGAGTCCAGCAGGACTGGTATGGAACGGCCATCCGGCATTGTCACCTACAGCTCTATCCAGTCCTGGGATTCCATGTGTCCAAATAGTACCATGCTAGAACTGCCCAGCAGCTTTCCCCTCATCAAACTGTCAGCACGTATAGCACATTACACCAGGAGGAACGACAGCATAATGCTTCAATTATGCTGAGGTCAGAGTGCCAGGAACAAAATTGGGCTCTGTTAGGACCAATCATACTATATGCCTGTTTCCTCATCTGTAAGGTAAGAGTAGCAATCGATGTACTCATTCTAAAATCCAGTTTCAGTGCTTCAAATAGCACCTGGCCCATAGTAACTGTTCATTAAATGCTAATATTCATTCAGCTCAATCCACTCTGACACACTGTGCCACCTGGGACCCATGAGTATCTGTTTGTCTCACTCTTATACATGAAATCAGACTGATTCTATCTAGAAAGACTGGGCTTAGCTCTTGGAGATGGAGCTACTTTGATGGGGGTACAGCAGCTCCAGCCAAACTGGCCCCCTTTCTGCTCCATGAGCTGGCCCGTCCACCCTGGCCAATGTGCAAAAATGTTTGTGGCGACCTCATTTGTTTTCCTTTCTGTTAGTGGGGCCTTCCAAAGGCGATGAACTGTTGAAATTAACCCAAGGCAGGGGCCAGCGGAGCAGACGGGGCCTGGGCCAGGGCCAGGCGTAATGAAGTGGAAAATGTTCGCACCACAGGCAGCATTACAATGCACCTGTACAAACAGAACGCGGCTTGCCATCCCTTCCTCCTGGGTCCAGCTGCCTCTCAGACTTCTCTTTTTATGGCTTCACTCCTGGCCATGCCTGATCAACGCCAAGGTCTCTAGTGAAGATAAGAGACAAAGGCCTTCATAGCAGAGCTGTAGAGATGGGACACAAGAGAGGAAAGTGAACCAAAAAGGACTCTCAGCACAAAGATCTGAAAGTTCTGGGGAGTTCTCTGAAGGCCGTGTTACCTAAAACAGGGAAGAATACAGCTCTGTGCCAAGATTGAGGTAGATAACTTTCACATTGCTTGGCTCACTTTCCACACCCACATGATTGGGATCCTATCTGCAGACAAGGAAACTGAGGCCCAGGGAGACAAAGCCAACAGGTGACCAAGTCAAGGTTCAAGCTCAAGTACCATCATGCATCTTGACACTCAGATCAGTGTTGAATGACATTCTCAAACCCGTGCAGCTCTTGAGTGGAAAGCCAGAATTCCTAGTGTGGTGGTCACCACTACACTAGGAAGCACAAAGGGAACTTGGGGACATCAAGGCCAGGCTGTCCTTGAGGACTAGGCCAGTGAAGAAAAGAGGCCTGGGTTCCCCCAGAGTGAGGCCTGTGGATCACTGTGCTACTGTAAGGGAAGACAGAAAGAACAAACAAAACTAACTTTTGACCACTGTCGTAGTTCTTGACATCGTGTGGCTCTAAGTCTCCCAGTCTCACAAGGGCTCAGTTTGCCCCTCCCTGAGATGGACCCTCCATGGGCATTAAATAGAATGATATTTCCAAGGTGTTTCTAAGGTCTGTTGCTCTTCACTTCTCTCAGACTCAACCTGAAGTCAGACCCAACTCTGGCATAACCAGAAGCCTTCTTATCACCATGCGGGGGAAGCCCAAAAGTCAAAAGTAAATGTCATTTTCACTGCCACATACCCCGGCCCTCACCTCTCATTGCCATCTTCTCTTACATCAATGGTTAGAGGCATAAAAAGAGGGAATGGAGATAAGATACATCTGATGGGGGAGGGGGTGGGGGTCTGACACATAGTAGGCCTTCAAGGAACACTAACACCCTTGACAAGCTATGGGTTCTTTGCAGGTCAGAACATTCTGCTTTGCAGGATCCAATTGTAGTGCCAAGCAGCTTGCAGTAAATGCCCAATAAATGCCCGTCTGTTGAATGAAGGAAACTTTGCCAGTACTCCCATCCTCCTCATTTAGGCAACACCCAGGACCGCGTTTGGGCCTTTCTAAATGCCCAGCGGCCAGTTTGACAAAGCCCTTCTCCTGGGGTGCCTCATTGCTTCTCAGAGTTCAACCGCACCTAATTCAAATTAGAAGCAAGCCACATTTGCCATTCTTCGTGGTTGACATTAATGTGGCTGCGCTGAACTTTTATAATTCTTGCTATTTAATTAAAAAAGAAGTTTAAACTTTGCCGTGTACAAAGAAAGTTGAGATGGCCATGTTTTGGTTTTAAAAGGCTTCATCACACTTCAGTTTTCCCCATTCAATAAACGTTCTCTGGTCCCTATGTTGTAGGCAGCATAAGGACCTCACCGCCCCTGGAGAAGCAGAGATTGAAATAAGCACATTTAGTACATCATGATTCCTGAAATACTGAAAACTGCAGAGAGAAACTAGTCTCAAGCACAGAGCGTTAGCCTATTCGTCCTGAAAGGTATTCATCTGAGTCAGTCACTCCCTACACCATATGGCCCTGACTGCGTCTCCTGGGCAATCAAGTGACCTGCACCTTCAGGGTTAAGGAGATCCAAAACGTGACCTGTTATCTTCCTGCATGCGGAGGGAGCAAACAGATGCATTTAGGTAGGGCTTCCAAGTCAATTCTACTACCTTATGGACAGGACCATGTTGGAATAAGCCAAGGTTCTAGACGAAAATTAACATCAGCAGAGCAGGATGAAAGAAAAGGAAATCCCTCTCTCTCTCTCTCTCTCTCTCCCTCTCTCTCTCTCTCCCTCTCTCTCTCTTGATTTCCCTGGCCTTTGTGATTCTTCCTGAAACCTGGAAAGTAGCTCTTTCAGGAAACTGATTTCAGGAACAGCCGGCCAGGCCAGGTGTTTCCTGTGAGGGGCTATGGTTAGGAGGGTACCCTTACTCCCTCACGCTCCTGCCTGACCATCTCTACTCTAATTTACACTGAGCCCCATGAGCACAGCAGTGCTTCCTTGTGACCATCCTCTAGCGGCTGTGAGTTTCACAAGACACATGACTATGTCGTCTTCAATATTATAGCTCTAGTAGGCGAGTGCACTGTCCAGCCCAAAGTGTTCGTCATCTGAACAGATGACTGAATGCATGAAGAATGTCATGTACATTTATAAGCACACAGTGGTTTTGTCTTTCTCAGAAATATTACAACTCACTTGCTCCTAAACAGATTTTTCAAAATCATGTTGTACGAAATGTTACCCATTTGTGAGGTAATGGTACTGAGCTAATAAAAAGTGCAAAAACATAAACAGGGATACTTTTTATTTTAAAACAAGATTTAACATGTATACTTAAATGTGTGGATGATGCGTGGCACCTTCAAAAGAGATGAAGAAGGACAGAGGATTTAGCTCAGTGGCACCGTGCCTGCCTTGCAAGTGCAAGGTCCTAAGTTCGATCTCAGCTACCAAAAAAAAAAGAGAAGAGACGAAGAGTACTCCCTACATGGACAGCGGACATTCCATGATAAAGTGATGAGTAGGCTTCAGTAATCAGCTCAAGGAGATTGGAAGGTTTTTTTAACTGATTATTGCTCTACATTAAATATATTTCTTGTAAGAGCAGTATGCACTTCTGGTATTATTCAATAATTGTGTGCTTTAAAATATGAGTCAAAATGTGATCATTTCTTGCAATGATTAAATCATCAGAAAACCATTTTTATTGTTATCCATATTAACCCAAATGTACATTGTACTTGTAGGTTTCTTTTGGTAATCCACCAAAATACTGCTTTTCTTAGGTTCCTTACATAGACAAGTCTGAGTAGTACTACCATCCTGGAAGCAAGTTAATGCGGTACTCTTGTCCCAGCTTGCTGGGTTCTTTGGAGAAATACATTTGGAAGTAGAGAGAAGGGTGGATGGGAGTTGGGGATGATGAAATGAGATAACTAAAAAATTAAGATTTAAAAAGCCACAGAGTTCCTATAAAGCCACTGTTAACCAGGATGTAATGGAGCTATAAAATATATCAGGACAAACAGAAATGAGCTTGTACAGGACAACAAGTTGGGTTAGGTTTTAAAACACGAATCAATGGTTTGTCTATATAAAAGATAAGCACCTAGAGTGTCACAGAAAGTTTACAATAATAAAGATACAGAATTATAACAGAAAGCAAGAGAAGTTAAATATTAGGCAAAGCAGACTTTGAAAGGTGAAAATAACAATAATTACTTCACATTGATAACATTTATACTCCCAAATGAGGACATAATGGTAATGAGCACATTAAAGTTAAAATACTGCAAACAGTTTTGGAAATAGTGAAAAAAAAATGACAATCTCTATGTTTACTTTCCCTCTACTTAATTATTTTTAAATGAGAAAATGAAATGACTAAAAATTTTTTTTAATGAATCCTCTATGCCAAACAAATAGTGATGGGAAATAGAAAAGAAATTGTAAAAGCTAAAAGTAATTAATTTAAAGTAGAAGTATAGAATGATGTCACATATACATATAAAGACTTTTTTGAGATTAACAAAATATCTTTACAAGCCTGTGACAAACTTACTCAAGAAAAATGTAAAAAGAAATATCCTAGTAGAGAAGATAACAAATTACTTAAAAATGCTATACACATCTATGAGTAGAGTGAAAATTTTTCACTAACTTGGATAGTAGCAAGCATAAATTTAAACATTGGTTCAACAAGAAATAGAAAGAATTCAATGTGGCAACAATCAGGAGACAATTCCAAAAAGTTGACTTAAGAATTAACCTCTCCTTTAGCTTCCTCATCTTCAGAACTTATAAGGTGAATTATTTTATATTTTAAGAGATCCCCATGCTATCTAAAGTATCCTACAACATAAATATGAAAATTTACCTCATTTTATTTTATAAGGGTATCATAAATCCCTAGCAATAATATCAAAAGCTGAGCAATTATACCAAAACAATTACTATGTGTGTGAAAATTCGAAGTAAAATGGTAACTAAGTGAATTCCATGGAAGAAATCACTGCTCCTGACTAAGCAGGGTTTATCTCAAGAATGCAGTGTTTCTACGTCATACTGACACATCAAAAAAGGATAAATATAAAAGTGACTTAGATAAATAATTAAAAAGTCTTACCCTGCAAGGGTTTCAGGACATATCATGCGATTATAATTATTAAAGTTGTGAAATATCACAAGCAGATGATTGGAATGCAATACACCGAAGAGGCCAATTTTACGTTCAAAGTGTAAGATCGCGAATCAACGGCGAGAGGAGGGAGGAGGTGCGGGTCAGGAGGAAGGGGAAGGACAGCTATCTCAGCCGAAAAGGGAATCCTCCCAGGTTGGCTTCACAGGCAGAATCAGAAAAACAGCGAGAGAAAGATCTGCTCAGTAAGTGGAAAGCAAGCAGCTGCCTCTAGTCAATGCGAGCAGGACCTGAACCTTTGTTTGCAGGGATCGGTGCAAAATGAAAATGTGAAACTCTTCATTCAAAATTATCAAGCACTTCTGGATGGTAGCGGCAGAGCCTCGCGCCAAACATGGTACGTGGCGGTAGAATGTGCCAGCCCGGCGTCAGGGTTCCCCCCACGAAGATGGGGACTGGAGGGAGGAACCCTTCGAGGGCCTTGGAGCTCATGGCTGATAAATACAGTAAGTGCAGTGTTCTAAGGTAATAGTGATCATGCTCACATTCTCACTGTTTCTGCACTAATTGCCCATTCTGCCTATAATTGGCAGTTACACATGTTGCTGAAATACAAAGCATTGCTTTGTTTTATATAACCTTACTGTGTCACAGCATTTCTATTACCTCTTTTGACCATAATAGAAAAGCATTATTTTGTCCATTTTACCTGAAAGGAAAGTTAGACTTGAGTAAGCTCTGATGTGCCCAAGGCACCCGTTTGAAGAGCTAACCATCAAGTGTTCAAATCCCAGGTCTTCAGATACTAAATTCCTTCCTTGCTTCCTTCCTTCCTTCCTTCCTTCCTTCCTTCCTTCCTTCCTTCCCTCCCTCCCTCTCTTCCTTCCTTTTTCTCTCTCTCCCTCTCTCCTCTATGTTCTTTCATTCTTTCTCTTTCCTCCTTTCTTCATCCTTCCATCTTTCTGACCTCTTGTGCATCAGGCCCCTGCTAAGCCTGTGGACTCTACAGCTCCTGATCATAGCAGCTCCCATCTTACGTAGACTGTCAAGGAAACAGGTTCTGCCACACCATGAGTGAAATGTTGGAAATGAGATAAAAGAGCAGACGCAGAACAGAATGCTTGTTTCCACCTAAAGGGACCCAGGGAAGCTTCACAGAGAAAGCATCCATGTGGACTTTGAAGGGTGAAATTGAGAACAAACATAAAGAAAGGCATAAATTCCCTGGCTTTAAAGAGAACTTGGATGCCCTAAAAGTTCCATACCCAGCTTTGTGCCAAACTAACTTCCCTAGGAAGTGATAGAAAACTGGGAGTCACAGTCAAGAAGGGGCCAGTGAGCCACCCCTCAGAAGTGCCTTCAAGTGTTAGGCGATGCAACACATCTCACTGGAACCTCACAGTCACCTGGTAAGGTGTATTTGTCACTTTCCCATTGTTGGGACAAAATACCCAGTACACGCAACCTAATGGAGGAGAGGCTTAATTTGGCTCCCGATTTCAATCCATGCTGACTCCAAGGAAGAAATAGCAGAGTGAAAGGTAATGGCAGAGGAAAAGGTGATCAACTCATGGCACCCAGGAAGCAGAGAAGGCAGGGAGGAGCCAGGCACAAGAATACACCCTTGCTGCACACACCTCCCAGTGACCCACCGCTAACCAGGCCCCTCCTAACAGCACTCTCAGTTACTGACATCATCGATGAGTGAATCAGCCAACGAGTATAGTATAGTACCCATGTGATCCACTTTGGGGGAACATTTTAGATCTGAACCATAACATAAAGTCAGTGGGAAAGAACTTCCTGAGCATTTCCAAGGTCTGTGTGTGCCTGTGCCACCAGCGAAGACCAGGACCAAGATGACAAGGTACACGGCCTCCCTCTCTCTCTGGGATCTATTTGCCCTCTAAGGAAGCCAGGAAAACAGACCTCTCCATTGTCTTCCTCATTCAGTTTCCCTCTAGGGCAAACCTGACTGTATCTGCTGCTGGCCTGTTAATCATAGTAACCAATCAGAGATGTCATCTAGGGGAAGTCTCACTGCACAACAGATTTCAATCAAATACTTGACCAACAAGGTTAAGTTATAATGAATTTACATCAGATACAGCAGTTGTGAAAATAACAGATGCAATCAAGGTAGCCTTCATTGTATTGTTAAAGGATGTGTAGACATGAAGACTAATGACTGCTTCCTAACTTTATCTCTGCCCCTTGCTGGCTATAAGTGGGTAACCTTGTGTGACTCTCAGCCTCAGTTTCATGAGCATGGAGTTACCAATACATTATAGTTGTTATACAAATGAAACAACATAAATAGATGTAAAAGTACTTATTTTATGAAGTGCTACAAAACTGTTGGCTTTTATTACTCTTGGAGATATTATTCATTGTACTCCAAGAAAATTTGTATGTCATTAGAATTGTATGTCATTATATTTGCAACCCCAAATCCCCATTACTTATGCAGGGACCACGTTACTTCTAGTAAACAATCATATTAAGGTGGGAAGAACTGAAAGCTAATCACTCCCAGAACATGTGGATTAATAGAAACTCCACTCAGACCAGACCTTCCCTTTGCATCCAACATGAAACCACATACGCACACAGCCAGCTCCTAAGTCACATTTTACAAAGGACAAAGCATAAGATCTGGGACGAGTTGTCCACATCTCCTGGTAGAGACTGGTCCCTAATTGCTTCCCAAGGAATTGGCATCTAAAGGTAGGAATGAAGACCTGCATAAAATACCATAATTTAAGGCATAAAGCATTACAGTTATTAGTTTGACACAGCTAGAGTGTTAGGGAGAATGCAAGACAAGAAGAAGGGCCCAAAATGTCTTATTGAGAGTGCTTTTGAATTAGCCTGCATTGGGCACAGGTTACCTGTTTGGTATAATGGAAAAAGTATAGATTTTTGGTCCAGTGACTGACCAGTTGTTGGCCCTTGTCAAACAGCAATCTCTACCTCTGAGCTGAAGTTTCCTCAACCCTAAGGTTGGATAAAGCTCTCAGCTGGGAAAGATTGCTGTTTCCAACATTGTTTCAACTGTAGACACCAAAAGCTTTAGGTTTTACCCAATAGTCTTGCCCCAGGTGAGATCAAGTTACATTTCTAAAAAGTAAAGGAAATAATTCAACCATTGGCTACTTATGGAACACTCAATATGTAGCTAACTCAGTGCTGAGAGCGATCTGGCTACTGTACCATAAAATATAGCATGTTTGAAATTCTATGATGCCATTGATTTTAAGGGTCACCACTGATTTAAAACTTTGAGGTTGAAAGGGGGGAATTTAATCCTATGCACATTCACTTATAAAATCTATATTGGTTTCAGAAAAATTAAATTTGAGAATAATAAAACCCTATGGTTTTGAATTTGTAAATGAGTGATCTAAGATAAGACTTCTACCCTCAATATGTAAACCACCTCATGGGCAAGCTAGGACTGCGTGGATGAAAAAGTGAGAAGTAAAGAGAAAAGAATGGTTTCATATTGAAGACCAAATACTGGAGACTCAGTGAGGCTTTCCCTTTTTACAGAGCACTTGGAGATCTGTGAAAGAAGGGCTCTCTTGGGCTGCTCACCGCCCACTGCTGCACACCACGTGCTCAGATGGTATCGGCCAGGCTTAAAGATTTCTGTCTGCAGAAATGCAAGGGTTCAATCAGGTCAGATCAACTCACAGACAATCCCCAGGCCTCATTTTGGTGCACATTGTTTGCAGAACACTGGGAAAACCTAAGGTTTAAATCCCCTCTGCTCTCTCCCACAACACTGGCACACAGTGCCCGGTTTCTGTGCTGCTGTCTTCCAGGCTGGGCTGAACTGGTCCCTTTATCCAAGTGAAGTTCAAATTCTCATGAAATAGAACTAGTCAAACACTGAGTGAATGATTGGCATCAGTCACTCTCAAAGTGTGTGTGGTGAAGGACCAGGCTGTAATTTTCAATCCGTAGCCAATTGGTACTTTTGTAAATTATAAAACCACATGCTTGGATGCCATGATGATGTCCAATTGCTATGGAATTTTGCACGATTCACTGTCATTTCCGTAGACAAACCACACTCAAGTGGCACTGTAATTCCAAACCTCATTATTTGAAAATCTTAGAGTGAATAGGGAATGTAATCAGTTAGCAAGTGTTATAAAGCACTCAATAACAATCACAATGAGAATAACTTATCTTTCAACGGCTTTCTATGTGGAAGGCACCATCATTGACTGGGAATGGGTCTAATTATACCTGTTGACTGAAGAGATGGCTCTTGAGTTGGGGAAACTGACTTGTGCACCCTCAGTTCTTTTTGCCCTTGGCTTCACTCTTGTATTGCTTATAGGTCACAGCTGCAGGTCATGCTTTCAGACATTTTCACCAGGTTGAAAGAAAAATTATCAGCATTATTATAAAGCAGGGATTTAGCTCAGTGGGTTCTGCCACCTGCCTCACAGGTTGAACTCAAGGTCCTGAGTTCAACCCCTGGTACTAAATAAATAAATAGCAAAGGGTTTCTAGAAGTCAGGCACCTCTGGGTATAACCACAGCAATCTTTGTGAATTAGGGCAAAGGTCCTTCCCTCCATCCAAAGCCGTAGTTTCTTTATCTGGACTGAAGACCTCTACAGCTCGTAGCCCTTGCATTAGATGTATGATAGTGACCCCCTTAGTGTCATAGGAGACACTCAAATGGCTTGTCACAGGCCCAAATGAAAGAGACCAGCAGGAAAGAAGGCTCTCTGTGACCTCAGGGTTCTCAGCAACTCCCTACTGAAGACTCGCTAGGGCACAGGAGTGCAGGTTTGGAAGAGAAACAGCTCAGGACAATGGAGTTGTCTTCATTACACAGAGTGGGCACTGGCCTGTCCTGGATGGTCCCATAGCCAGTATGAAAGAATCACAGAGATTCTGCTTGAAAGAAGAAGTTTCTGGCAGCCAGAGTCTCCCAAAGATGGAACAGGTTAGCTCCTCTGAGCAAACTGCCCTGGAGTATGTACCTGTGTCCCTTTCTTAGGAATCCTACAGTGAGTGACCCTAGCAGGAGATCGGATATCAGGCTGGGTTGTCCAGGTGCTTCCTAAACTCACCTTTACACTACCTAAAATCCACGAAGCATTTTCTCTGTGTGGGAGGGGCTTCTTCTGCCTTATGTTAGCTTGGACATATAAGTTAGTTCAGCTTGAAGACGTCAATCAATGAATCAGAATTACTAAAAATGGCAGAGTGAACGCAGAGAAGTTGGCCTGCTGTCCTTTTCATCTGTCTAACCTTGTATAGAACATGAAGCGTACTTACAAACTGCCCTGCCTTCTGAGAGTCAGTGTCCTTTTCCTAGGTTATCATCTGCACCCCAACCCTTAGGATGCTGGGAACGTCAGAGGTGACAAGGGATTTCAAAATGCTTTAAACAGTTGGAATAGTTTCCTTCTTCCCTCCCATCCTTCCTCTCTTCCTCCCTTCCCTCTTCCCTCCCTCACTCCCTTGTTTCCTTCCTTACTACCTCTCTTCCTCCCTCTCTGTCTTCCTTTTCTTCCTTTCTTCCTTCCTTCTGGCCTTTTCTTTCTTCCCTAAATGTTTGCTGAACAACAGATTCAATGCTCCTGGCTTTGTGACAATTAACTGGAATGTCAGGAGGAATCACACACGGTCTATACTTCAGGGAGCTGCCAATCTGCCTGGAGGATACAGGTGTGTGCAAGGGCAGTTCAGTTCAGTAACAGAAAAGCAAAGCGACAGGGCTGGAAATGGACAAAGGACCTGAACAAACACTGCTCCAAACATAATCAGGAAGTTTATGAAAAGGTGTTCAACATTAGGGAAATGAAAATTACAACCACTCTGAGCTCACCTCACACAGTAGGCTGTTATCAAAACTGTTGGTGAGAATATAGATTGGAACAACCATTACGAAACCTGTGTGGAGGTCCCTAAAAATGTTAAAGTAAGACAACCATATGACCCAGGAGCCCTTCTTCTGGATATATACCCATAGGAGATAAAGTAAAGACATCTGTACGTCCATGTGGAGCACAGCATTATTCACCATAGCCGAGATGTGGAAATGACTTGAGTGTCTACCAATGGGTAAACCATTTACACAGTGCAGTGCGTGTACACACAGTGGAACACCATTTAGCCTCAAAAAGGAGATCCTGCCATTTGCTACAGCATGGGCCACCTGGAGGACATTATGCTGACTGAAGTAAAACAGACGACAAAAGAAAAAATATTGCCTCATGATTTCACTTTTATGTAGACTATTAAAAAGAGCTCAAATAAACAGAAATAGAGAATGCAAAAATTGGTTACCACTGGTGGGCGAGGGGCAGAAAATGGGGTGAAGTTGGTCCCAGGGTGAAAAATAACAGATATATTGGGCGAACATGTCGAGTGCTGTCATGCCCGCACAAGGACTGATGTTAATAGAACTGCACTGGGTTAGGTATTTTTGTCAAATGAGTAAATTGTAATTGCCCTTGTTACAAAGATGCACCTATTAAACAGTAATCTACTTCACTATAGTAAACCCTACCTAAATGTGTCTCATAATATCGTGTTGTAGATCTCAAACATACTCAGTAAAATTTATTCCCTTAAAAAAAAAAGCAAATCACAAAGTGTGTCAAGAGTGGAAAAATAGAAATGTATAAAATGGATACTGTTCAGAGGTGGGGTGATTAATTCAGGTTAGCCAGCAAGGAGGCTTGAGACGGATTCCCAGAGAAAGTAATATCTGAAGCAGGTCTTGGAAGGAAGACTTGCAGTTGGCTTTGGTCAGATGGTGTTGGGGAGAATAGGGTGGGGAGGGGGAGGGGGAGGGGCCTCCAGGGAAAGAAAAGGAAGGTCGTTGAGCTTGTCCGGGGCTCTGGAAGCAGAGCAGGAGAACTGGGGTGTCATGGAAGGACCAGGGGGTGTGGAGGACAGGGCTCAACAGGAGGACCCAGCAACACCAGCATAAGGAGCTCTGCTTCATCCTGAATCTAATGGGGAGTTTTTAGGGCTGTTCAGATGGAGGAGAGACAGCATCAGTGTTTTAGAACTGCTAAGTTCTTAGCATAGTGTAGAGAGGAGAGGCTGATTATTCAGTCTTTTCCTTCCATGCCCAGCCCTTTTCTGCCCTGCTCTGGGCCCCAGGAGGCTGACTCTTGCAGACTGCATCTTCGGGGCTCCCTTGAGCCAGGCTTCTGAGCTCGCCCATAGGAAGCAGCAGGGAGAAGGCAGCAGAGAGAGCATCTTGTGACTTTGTGCCTGCTGCCTCCCTGCCTCCCGCCCATCTCCCTTCCTCCTTGCTCCCAGCTCCCACTGGGCTGCTGTAGCTCTACTTCTCTCTTCTTTGTCCCTCCCACCCAGGAGCTGACGACAGCCCTAGGCTATTGCTACTCTCTGGGTGCCCGAATGCTGCCCTCCTCTCAGGGCAGGCAGAATCCCTCTGCGAAGGTCTCCTCTTTGAACCATGTAAGGTGAGTTGTGCTTCCTCCATCAATCAGTCAGAGTCAAGGTTGAGGGGAGGCCTGGAGAGAGGAATGTCCGTTGCAGTAATCCGAGAGAGAGAGAGATGCAGAGGGAGTGGGGGTAACAGAGAAGGTCCCCAAAGAATTCAGGAAGAGATGCGGGCTTCAGTGGGCTCGGTACAGTTTCGACCACCTGAATTACAGGGGTCAGTGGGATATCAGGAGCTGTCTAGGGAGCAGATGGATAATGGATCTGGCCTCAAGTTTAGCCAAGGCACCAGCAGCATGGAGCTAACAACAGATAAAGACCATGGACAACAGAGACACGCACTGAGCTCATCTCTCTGGCTGTGTTAATAATTATGGATATTAAAAGAAGTAGAGTTACAATGACCCAAGAGCTCACAGAAGCCTCTGTTCAGAAACTGCTTTGTACCTTGATTGGCTCCCCCCCACCCCTCTTAAAGAGGTAGGGGTTTTTCAAACCCACAGTTTTTCCCTGGTGTTCCATCTAGTTGTTCCTATTTTTTACTACCAGATTGTTTGCTGGGGAAAAGAACAAAAACAGCAACAGATGTCTTTGTTTGGGGGTTTTGCAAAACTCTGTGGTTAAGATAACACTTTCAATTAAAGAAATTGTATCATCCAAATACCATATGCCTACAAGCCTCAATTGCAAAAATCACCTGCTTTCAAAACTTGAAGAGTTCCTGTAACTACCACCATCCAGCTCAGCTGGGCATTTAAACAGGTCCTTTCTTGTTTTTCCTCTAGAATCTAGATAGTTCAGCTTAAGAAGCTGGTTCAAGATGGACATTCTCTAATTTGTCCTCCATAGGCACTCACTGGCATTTCCTCAGTGCGTACGTGCACACACACACACACACACACACACACACACACACACACCCCTTCATCTGTGTATCCTGTGTTATTCATTATACAATAGACCCGGGCTCATTTTAGGCACTTAACAAGCAACTGTGGAATCGGTTCGTTCATTTCTTCTTCCCTTCCTCCCTCTCTCTGTTTCTTCTATAGCGCTACATTTTTTGCACTAACTCTGTGCCACCCTGGTGCTGAGCATGGAGGGCAAAGATAAGTGAGCAGATTTCCTGGCCTCAGGACACACACGGTCTAGGGGATAGATGAGCAAATGAGGAGTAGCAGGAGATTTTCGAAAGCAAGAACCAGCTCTCTTTCTTTTGCAGTTCCTTCTTTCTACAGTGCCAAGAACTCAATAGTCACTTCAGTAAGTGTTTGTTGAATGAAATATTTGTAGCATGGCATATGCCTTATCCAGGCAAGTAAGCACCATGCTGCAGGAGCATGGGGAAAATGGTGCTGACGTGTTGCGTGGGACGACGAGCAAACTACGGCTGGAAGGAAAGGAGGGAAGGTGGAAACGCAGGACCTGCTGAGCTAGAGGAAAGCACAATGGCATGGCAGCACTGTAAAGGGACTGACAAGCATGAGCAATCTGATTTGGCCACCCCATCAGTGCAAGGAGGGCAGATGACCCAGCTCCTGTGCACAGATCTTCAGTGCCTGCTTTGGCTAATCCAGGCTGTGAGACCACTGGGGAGCCCTACAGGCTGTGACCAGTATAAAACGGCATCTGGTCTAGCTCAAACCTACTGTCCTGGGGTCACCACACCCTGCCAGGTAGGGTGAGCTTGGAGTGAAAGTCAGGCCTTCCTGCTGGGCTATAAGCAATTTCAGAGTTGAATCTGGATTCTGTGCTTACGGAACACTCTACTGGATATTCTGTTTACCCACCTGCAACAACTCTGTGCCCCGGGTTACTGTCCCAGCTCCCAGCTGAATGTGGCTGGTATAACCCCCAGCAGATCAGAAGCTGGGAACTAGGCACCCTGAGGCTCCTCTGGAGGGTGGTTCTGGGTTCACTGACTCCTTCTGCCAAAGGCCCCTGGGGCAGGACCCGCACTGCCCTTCACCTCTTTCTCTAAGCCTGCGCATAACTCTAACTGTTCCCCACAAACCACCCAGTCCAGGCGTCCTAAGTCCCCTGTACCACACACACTCTGTCTGAGGTGCTTTCTGTACATTTTTCATGTAGATGTCCCAAAGTTTCAGGTAAATATTAGTGTTTCCATTTATACATTTTAAAACCATACCTGCCTGAAATTCAAAAAGTTTAAACAATGGGTCAAAACCATCTTCTACAATTGGGGATCCCCTCCACACACACTTAGAATCGTGCACACACGAGTGAGCACAGGCGGTGTGTGCTAAATTCTAACACAAGCATCAGTGAGCACAGGGGCGTTTGAAAGTCAGTGGCACGGCGAGTGGATTTGGAGTCAGAAAAGGTAGAGTTACAATCTTCACTCCTGAGCAGCTCACTGGGCCTTCATTCCTTATGTGGAAATTTGGATAACATTTATTAAGTTCATAAGATAATTGCATTAAACAAGATCCTGCTCACTCCGAAACTGGGATAAACAGGTGGTTTGCAAGCCATAGACTCATTTTACTTATTGATCAGTTTCATGCTCAAAGAGATATTGAAAATTCACACAGGCAGACATAGTCCTTTCTTCTACAAATTACTGCTCCTAAATATACCTACAAACAAACATACCTCCCATTCCTCATTGGTCAGGCTGAGCCGCTAGTGCTCAAAGTTTCCAGTTTAGTTTTCCTGCATCTTTCACACGGCTGCCTTAAAGCTTCCTTTCGGTCAGAGACCATGCGGTTGAAAGAAAGGATGTGCCGGGGGAGAGAAAGAAGGGACAAGACACGTGTTCATATCTCCTAATTTTGTCAGTGGTGTTTTGTTGTTGTTGTTCTGTTTTGTTTGTTTGTTTGTTTTTGTTTCTTACTTTTCACCAGAGCACACAAAACAGGCAGGATTCCTACCTTCATGATGAACTTGCCAAAGGTTACAGATACTAAGATCCTTGCTTAAGGTCGCACAAATAGTCATCCAGTCGTGAGAATTTCAGCACGGGTCTTCCGGTTCCCATGGCAAGTAGACCCCCCAGAGCCCCTCAGTAGAGTCCAAGCCCCCCATGCTCACCCCAGGCTGGCTTTACCTCACCGTTCGAGTAAGTGTGCAGCCATCACTGCAAGTTGCATGACAGAAGGGAACCACCAGCCTTTTGTGCTCAACTCTGCTGGATCTTCTCTCAAAGTTGTTTCTGGGGGTAGGGAAAGCCCCACATTAATGCAGTTCCATAACAAATCCGAGGGTGACCGAGCAGGGAGAAAGTGCAGACAATAGGTGGAAATGTTGAAAGATTCCCTTTCATCTCCTGCCAGCAGCGTGGGTCTGCACAGCCCACTGCTGGGAGTAGAACCCCGGGCAGAGGTGGCCCTGGACGAGGAGCCCACATTTTGAGAGCACATGCTTACTCTTTCTTCCGGTTTCTACATGTTTTTCTAACCAGGTCTCCGGCATTGGGCATAAACACTGCCAATGTTGTTCCATCCTTTGCAAGCAGCACTCTCCTCTGCAGCCCAGCACCTGGTGAGAATTTGAGCATCAAGATAAAGGTCTGTGGCCCTGGACATCTCCATCTCCGGGACAGAAGCTGCTTTGGAACAAAAGCCAGAGCTCAGCTCCAGTTCTGCCTCATTTCCAGGGCAATTCTGCAGAGCACCTGCCAGATCTTCACTGGCCTGGGTGCCTTGGAAGGCCACACCAAGACAGGGTAGCAGGGGAAAAGCAGCCTCCTTCTGTCACTCATTTGACAGGGACTCAGCTATCTCAGTCTGTCCTGCAGGGCCTCAGGGACAGGCACATCTGGCCCTCAGAGCTGTTGTGAGAATGTGGGTAATTCTCTGTCCCAAGCTTCTCTGTGCAGTCTGAGTGAGGCCAGAGTGGGCTGACAGGTGCAGAGACCTCACCCAGCCACGCTATCGGAGAGGAAGAAGCTTCCACATGAGCACCTGGAGAGGCATCTTGAGTGGAGCCCTGAGGCCCCCAGCTTCCTTAGATCCAGAAGTTCAGCCATGAGGGCTGCAAGACCTCCACCAAGCTTCTCTGCTTCCTGTGGTGCGGCCTTGGAAGAGAGAATTTCCATAAGCAGCGGAGAGGCAGAGAGGAATGGAGAGGAGAGGAGCTGGTGTTGTTCCGAGTGGGGAACCAGCCCACCGAGGGGTAGGGGAGTGGTCTCATCAGAAGCTCCTTCTGGAAGGACCACGGCAACCAGGTAGGACGAGAGGAATCAGGGCCCCATGGGGCCTAGGAAAGACCATGAAGCAGTTGAGCCATTGAGTTAACAGAGATTGTCTGAACACTGTCCACACAGTGGGTGCTGTAAGAGGGGGAGACACAGATCTGCAGCTGTGAAGAGGGCTGCTGGGATCCCAGATCTCCCCGAGTCTGCCTTTCCCTTGGTCTGGGGAAACCCCTCAACAGTTGAAGCCTCAGTTTCCTCACCTGCGAAATGGGCATAATCCCACCACCAGGGCTCAGTGAGATGGTTCTGGAAAGCTTGTATTTCCTTGAGTGTTTGTAGTACATTCACTCAGAAGAAAGTGCCCAGGTTGAGGGAGAGCGGAAAAGGCTCACAGGTACCAGCGACAAGGATCCCGAGAGCTGGGCAGCACAGAGGACCTCACAGGAGTCCAGCACCATCGCAGGCTCCACTCGGCCTGCATGCTCACCGCAGTCCTCGACCCACTCTCTGAGGAAGGGAGTTTGGGCCCAGGCAGTGAGTGGATCTAACTCTTCCTCCAGCCACACCCAGCGCCTAGCTGGGGGAAGCTCTCCAAGCTGGCTGTCCTTAATTCCATGCAACCTGACGCAGCAGGCCCTGCTCCCCGGGCCAGAAGCCCTGTCCTGCTGCTCCTTTCCTCCTGAGTCTGGAGGAAGTCATGGGAAGACAGAAGCAGCTGAGGGGGCACCCAGCTAGCATTGGACGGTCCTCTTGTCCCTGTCCCCCTCCACCAGGGTGGGTACGAGGTAACAGGAGTGGGATGGGCATTCCATACCATGCCCTGTTCCTGGTGGGAAGTATTATTGCCATGTTAATCAACGGTGGCGTCAGTAAAAGGTGAAGAAGCAAGCCACAGACTGCCTGGGATCTAAAACTATGGAACTAAGGAAAACCCAGGGTCAAGGGAGACAGAAAGCCTTTGAACAGGGGCAACCTGCCAATCCACTGCTCCCCCGCTCTCCCACCACCCTGCAGCCTCTTGACGTTCTTCTCTGGGCCCCTTTAATGTGGAGGCTTTTAGGGCCATATCCTGCCATCAGTTTGGGAGCTGACTTCAATGTGAATTCTGTAGAAGCCTGGAGGGGCAGGACCCAGCCTTCCCCTGGCGGCCCTGATACAATAGGGTTTTCTCCTGAGATCAATGGATTAATTGCCTGCACTCCCTTCAGGGCCATAAGGAGACGCATTGTTTCCCCCGCAAAGTTGGCCGGGCTGGCTGTCAGGGCTGGACTTGCCAAACTTCATTTTCGAAGAAAAGTCAGGGAAAACAATTTTGTAAAAAGGAGTGGGGGTGGAAGGGTATGGTAGAGTAATCCTGCTCATCTCACTAAAGGTCAGTAACAATTATAGTGAAATGCAGAAGGCACGTTTGTGCTCTGACTGGGGGCCTGTCTGGAAAATTCCACCCAGAAATAATCTGCTGCCTCTCTCCCTGAGCCCGGCCTCTCTCCACCCAGGCCCCAGCCCTCCATCTCTCCCATCCTCTGCCTCAGCCTCCAGGGCAGCCACGCTCTCCCCAGACACAGCCTCAGCACTGAGAGGAGACAGGCGGGCAGCTCCTGCTCCGTGGGGGTCACTGAGATGGGGGGTGGCACCATTCCCTCCTCTCCTGCTATGGAACTGGTGTGGGCACAGGGAAGTGGATGTAGAGCGACCTGACTCTCAGAGCAGCCAGTGCCATCTTCAAAATGGGACAATGCCCTGGCCGCTGCCCAGGGCTGACCAAACAGGCTCAGGTTCGATGCTGAGCTGCTCTGCTTGACCTCTGTCCCAGGGCCCTGTGGATGCCCGCAGAGATGGAGGGGGAGCCGACCAGGCCAGAAGCCACGAGCACCAACTCCCTCCCCACCACCCCAGAGAGCCCTTGGACCAGAACTACTGCCTTTCAGGATTTATCACTAGATTAAAAATGTCCAAGAAAAAGTAAGATATTCTAGTGACCACTGGTTCATCTCCCATCAAATGAAGTAGAGTGCTTTTTAAGAGAAACAAAATAGTAGGAAAAGGAAAGCTACTTTAACGAATTTTTTTCTCTTCCTCTCTGCTCTCAAAAACAAATAAAAAAATGGCTTCCAGAACAGAACATCAAACGCTCCTCAAAGAATCAACAATATTTTTGATGATGGAAGTATGAATAATCAAACATATGGATTACATTTCCTTAAATTATGCAGCACCTACAAACCAGGAGGGAAGGGGAGGTGCTGTTGAAAATGTTTTTCACGTTTTATTAAAACCTCAAGGTCTGAGGAATACTTTTACAACTGTCTCTCTCTCTCTCTCACACACACACACACACACACACACACACACACACACACACACACACACACACCCCACACTGTCCCTGCCCAACCAGTAGGGGGAAAAGAACACAGTGAGCTTTTCTTTGCCCAGATCCATTTCCTGGACACCAGCCTTATCCGAGCACACATCCGAGTCCACATTGTCACCGGAAATGATCATTTGTGCTATGCAGAGGGGCGGGGTCAGATGGAGGGAGACCGGAACACAGTTTGAAAACTGTGCCATGTTGGGTGGTGGTTGCAAGGGCTGCAGTGTCTGCAGGAAGCCGTCCCTGCAACGAAAGCAACAGTGGCAGGGACTAAAGACCCCAGCTGCCCACCTCCAAACTGCCGCTCTGCCTGAGACAAACTGCGCGTGCCTCAGCAGATAGCAAGGCCGCTCTGCCCACGCATTTATCTACAGAATGGGATGTTGTTGATGATCAGAGAACTACATCCTGCCCTGACTGTAAGGGTTAAAGAGAGAACAGTTAGGATAGTGCTAGTGCTTGTTTTAAGAGAGAGCACAAGAGGGAGGAAGGAGGTCAGGAAGGAAGGGGGAAATGTTCCACCAGAGAGCTCGAAATGGTACTGCAGAGCCAGCTTTAGTCCTTAGCATTAGGTACAGTATTGCCTTTTCCATAAGTTTTTTTTTTTTTTAAATTTTAAAT
>NW_022900935.1:36033344-36037768 GCF_012274545.1 Fukomys damarensis | reverse complement strand
CCAGCTTTAGCTTAGCATTAGGTACAGTATTGCCTTTTCCATAAGTTTTTTTTTTTTTTAAATAGCAAACACTCCTACAAGGCATAACCACATTCAAATTTATTGTGTGTTTACTGAGCATGTGCTACATGTATGGCTGTGTGTTATGCCATTTACCCCTTTGGAAAACCTCTGAGTCCTTGGAAGGTGGCCTGCAGAAAAGTGACCAAGGAACAGAGTGAAAAGGCAAACACAGAAAGAGGCAGGAGAGGCTCGCCGGCCATGGCTCAGTCACGAGACACACTGGGGTCCACACGGTGGCTCTTCAGGACCTGGAATGAGCATCGCCATCGCTGAGTTGTGACTGTGAAAAACAGGGACAGCGACAAAAAGGCTGCTGTGGGACAAAATGAAACAACACGCACATAGCAGCGAGCTCCTTCTGTGAGTCTGCACCGGTTCCAGCCCCCTACAGCTCCTGAGGTGGGGTAGACGGGATGCCAGGGCTTGGAGGAAGTAGGAGAAAAGGCAGCATCGGCCCCAGCCCAGTAAGGAAACAGAGAAAAAGCTGAGTGAGAAAGAGCAACTTCGGAGCCCACTTCCTGGACCCCGGCAGATGCCAGGGGAAGCATCAGAGATGAGTAATTCTGCAGCCGGACCCTGAAGGCTGCTGCTGGGGTCTGTGCCAAAAGCAGCAGTGTGGGAAGGGGGCCGCTCCTAGACAGGACAGGACAGCTCAGTGTGAGTCAGGGCTGCTCTCCGCTCCAAGGGTCTCTGCAGGCAACATCCACTGGAAGGGGCTTCCTACTAAAGGCAATCTTCCTGCCTATTCCTCAGTGGCCTTTGGTGAAGTGATATGGTGTGAGATGACAGGACTGTCCTGTGGTCCAAGCAGCAGACTGCACAAAAACACAGCACAGTCAGTCAAGCATCAGGCACTGGGTCTGGGCTCAGGACCCTACTGCTGAATACCCACAGTGAAAATGACAACAGCCGTGTGCACCAAAAACTCTTGCGTCCCAGCCTGTGCTAGGTGGGAGCTGGGTCCAAAGCCCTCATGTGAGTTATGAAGAAAACAGCCTCTGGACAGGCTCAGTTCAGCGGTGAGCCGTTTCCCCTCTACAGGATGCCGAGGGACTCTGACTACACCGAGAGTTCCTTCAGAACCACAGCAAAATCCTGACCCAGAATTTTGTGTCCAGAAGATGCAGTTTAAGTCCCAATCCTGCCTTTGATTCACTGTGTGACCCTGGGCAAATTTCTTAACATCTCTGGGCTGAAGCCTCATCTATTATGAGGCTTGAAAAGAACCAACCTGAAAAGGTTGTAACAAAGACTGAGATAAAAAAGTAAACCTGCTCTCTTATGGGGAAGCCAGAGAAATGAATATAATCTCCCATTGTTGTGAAGAGCAAATGACATTTTTAATGGCCTAATCAAGTATTTCACACTCAGCAGGTTCTCAATGGCTTGTGGTTATATCATTATATTATTATTATTATTATTATTATTATTATTATTATTATTATAGTATTTTCATCAAATGTGTCACATGGAAAGTTATTGGTAAATTGTAAGGTGCTGCATTTTATAAAATGTGTGATCTATTATACTTAACACTGGCTCTACATATGGAAATCAAAATCCAACATGGCTGCCATTTTCTCACATCCTAGACCCTCGTCCTGACTCAGGAAAGGTCCCCTGCTGCCTCTGACTCAGTGCTCATGGTGAGGGTTACATGGGGGTTTCCAGTCTCCAACCAGCAGGAGGGAAAGGAGGATCTAGGAAGGAGGTGAAGACAGCGAGATGGAAACCCCTCCCGAGGCAGGGATCCTGTGTGTGGTGATCAGTGAGGCCAACACAGACCCCCGGAAGATCAGGCTCCTCTCTGCTGAGAGCATGAACTTGCCATTCACCAAACCTCTGCCTGGGTGGGGAGCAGGTGGGCCCTGCCTATTCTCCTGCCACAGCCCTGCTCTAATTAGCCACCTCCTTTGGCCTCAGTCTCCCCACCTAAACACAGGACTCACAGTCCCCTTGGGGCCACAGTACAGCAGTGAGGACAGTGCCTGGCCCACAGCAGCCACTGCCTGCCATGAGCCCAACTGTCACTGTTATTGCTGCTGGACATCAGCAACTCCATCCCAGACTCACACACGGCCATCCGTGTAACAAGCAGAAGCAGGTTCAGAGCTATTTCCAGCGCTGGGGAAGGAAGAGCCCCCGCACAACTGGATGTCACTGGCCACATGGTACCGATGCCATCCTACTCCTCCACCATGATGGGAGGTGAGTGTCCTCCAGAGGAGGAAGGGCGGCTCAGAGGGGTCCCCGAATTGCAAAGCTGGCAAGTGAAAGAGCCAAGGGTGTAGCCCAGCCCTACTTACCCCCGTGCACAAATACTTCAGATCATACCATGGCGATCCTTTGAGAAAACTAATGATAAGGGCTGTCAGTGGATATAGGGTGGCAGTCCCCACTCTAGGGTTACAGCCAGATGGAGAAGTGGGCTTTCTTCTCCTCTCCTGAGGTCAGCAGCACTGAGGGTCACTTCTGAGCCCTCTTGGGAGAGAGAAGAGTCACAAAATTCCCTCTCCTCTGGCAGTCTCCAGCTCATCCTGTCACCCATGGAACTCACACCTACCTTCGTGGTCACCACAGATTCAAACCGCTCTGGAAAGCCTTGAGTGACGGTCAAACTCTCCACCTCAGAAGTGACAAGGAAACAATTCCTGTTTCCCAGCCCTCTTGAGTGACTGATGAATGAATCCAGCCCAAGACTTGACAGAGTAGCTAAAAATGACCCACCCTCAGTCCCTTGTTCACTCATCCACTCACAAACATACTGTGAGTCCTCCTCTCTCCCAGGCCGGTGCTGAGTGTTGGGGACACAGAATCCCTGGAATAGGGAGGGCTCCACCTAACAAGATCACAGCAAAGGTAGAAGGTGAGGGCTGCCACATCCACGGAGGTGGCCACTGAGCTCACAGCCATCTGATCCTGAGCAGAGGCGGTGATCCATGGGACAGCGAGGGGTGAGCATGCGAGGAGCAGAGGGAGGAACAACTGAATCCGCTGAGACAGGAACAGTGTGAGGAAGGGCACAAGGCATGCAGGAGGTGAACAGAGTTGTGCTGGCCTGGAGCACAGACTCATAGAGGGCTGAGCACTGGGGCAGAAACTGCGAGTCTTTGGAAAAACGCAGGCCTGAAAATTCTCTGCTGAAAAACTGGGATCTTATTCTCAGAGTCACCGAAGACCCTTAACCAGGGGAGTGGCACGATTAGACTCTGCAGATCTTACTCATGCCATTTCCTGGTTTATTTTCACCTTCATGGTCTTTGCCATCCAAAGGCTTCCCCTGTCCCAGGAGATCTGAGGACTATGATCATTAAAATAGTGCTAACCTTAGCTTGCAATTAGATTGCAGTTTCCTCAGTACTCGACTCCGCAGAGCTAGAAGACCTGCTGTTTTATTTATTCGTGTTTTCTCAGCACCAAGGACAACGTCAACACACAGCAGCTTTTCCTGGTAAACTCCCAGCAGGTGAATAGACAAATGTTTGTTTCTGCCACTCAGTTTGCCAAGTGCTTCCCTATGTATAAGTCTCATAACTCCCATGAGGTCGGAACTCCCTGCTTGCCCATGACCCATTTCACAGACAAGAAAACCAGGCCAGAAAACAGACTTCCTTCCCATAGCAATGCAGAGACAATGCAAGAGGCAGCAGGGGTGACAACCAGTGACTGCTGTGGAATTCAGTGAACGCAGTCCTCGCCAGCCTCGGTGGCCAGAGGAGGCGTGAGGACTTAGTTTGAAGACCCATGAGCAGGGCTGACCTCCCTTCTCCTGTGCATCTGTGACCTGGGACTTCACCCTAATAGCACCAGGCACTTCCTGTTAGTGTGCTGAGTGCCCCACCTGCGCTACTCAGTCTTCACATGGAAATCTGAGTAGAAGACCGGGTTCTGGGCCTGCAATGTGCCCACTTTCCCAGAGTCAGCAAACAAGGAGCTAGGACTGTTTGACTCTGAAACATTCTTCTTCCAAGTGCAAGGCCATGAATGATAACTTATATCTTGGAGGATCATCTGTGAGTCCTGAAGGAAGGAGAGAAAAGGAAGCTTTTCTCCAGTACTGCTCCATTTCCTCTCTGCAGGACTGGAGTGAAGTTATCCCAGGAGTTGGGAGAAGGGAGTGTTCTGCACTGGCTGGATTAGCACAAAGTGGTGGCAGGTGCAGGATTGGATGTCACAGCACCAAGAAATAACATGGAATAAATCCATTCCTCTTAAACTGTGTGCCTTGGTAAGCCCTCTCTGGGCTTCGGATTCTGACTGTGTAAGGAAGAGACCAAAATTAATAAATTGCAAAATCATGTCAAACCTCAGTCCCTGTGACTCATCTGAACTTTTTTTTTTTTTTTTTTTTTTTTTTTTTC
>NW_022900935.1:36019719-36033289 GCF_012274545.1 Fukomys damarensis | reverse complement strand
TTTTTTTTTTTTTTTTTTTTAGTCTCGTCCAGGCTTTTCTGGAAGATCTTGCTTATGTATTATTTTACAAGACTGGCCTAGCCCACATTTTACCAGGCTCAGCTTTCTCCCCAAGGGAATCCTGAGAGGTTTCTAATTGATGACCAATGCTATTTTAAAATTCAAAGAGGAGAGTGAATGTTTTGCTGCCCTGCACAAAAGACCAAGCTATAGTAATAGTAATCAAAAGTCGACTCCTGTGTCAGGGAGCCTTAGAAAGCCATAGCGAGCAAGGCCTCCCATCCGGCTCTCGGCAGGGAGAAGAGGTCCGTTCCTCACAAAGGGATCAGCCCTGTGCTTCACGGTTACAGAGACTCCTCCCTTGATCCAGTTTCCTCTTCTGTCCAGTGGGGAGCTCCACAGGACCTGTTCCGCCTAATTAACACTTTCTTAGCTGAAAAGAGAGAGTGGATGAAGAAGTGTAGTATAAACATGAAGGAGACAAAGATGATCATGAGGATTGTACTCGTCAGGATTCTCCAGAGACAACAGACGGGATACAGAGACAGAGAGAAAGGAATTTCTTGCGGGGACAATCTTCTATCAGCTCTATCTGTCACAGGGGCCGGGAAGCTCAAGCTCTGTAGATGACGCGGCGAGCTGAATGCCTGGGAGAGTTCATGGTTACATCCAGCCAAGGCCAAGGGCCTCAGAAGCCGGAGAGCCGATGTTGCAGCCGTAGCCCAAAGGCTGGCAGTTGGAGACCCAGAAAGAACCATTGCTCCAGTTTCAGTCCAAAGACAGGAAAAGCTGTGACCCAAACCAGGTAAGGATTCCCTTGTACTCAGGCTTCCTGTTCTATTCGGGCCTTCAAAGTGTTGGATGAGACCCACCATGCCTGGAAAGGCTGCTTCACTCCTCCTACTGATACAGACGCTAATTCCACAAAAAAAACCTCACAAAACTCTTGAAATAATGTTTGACTGAATGTCTGGGTGCCCTGTGTATTGGTCTAGCTGATGCTTACATTGAACCACCAGTGAATAAACTGTGAAGTTCAGAGGGAAGCTAAACCTTCATCCATCCCTGCAGTGTCCCTAGTGGCTCCAGAAAAAACTGGAGTGTGCAGCAGGGGTTCAACATATATTTGATGAATGAATGAAAAAGAGAATGAGACCAATAGAGCAGGAACATCTATATACGATTGCGGGTGATGTTTTCGCCATTAATTCAGTCAAAAATTATGTATTTCACTCAAGCAATCAAATACTTACCTCAGTGTCATAAGTTAGGCATTATTCTTCTCACTTTTCTAGATAAGGAATCTGGGGTTTGGAGACTTTCCACATTCAACGTGCAACTACAGAACTGTTCGTTCAATTTTATTCTTGCCCTTTGCAGACAGCATTGAGTGGAGTACCCAAAAAGCTAAGTCCAGCCAGAACCCCACTCAGAAAAGGCTCCTGGAGGATTTCATGGAGGATCTCAACTGAGATAGCCCCAGTTCCAAGTGGGTCTTCAATCCAGCGACTACCGTCCTTATAAAAAGAAGACAGGCGGCGGACACACAGAGGAAAGGGGGAGAGAGGATGGAGGGAGAGATAAAGGGGAGTTTCTGCAAGCTCAAAGCTAGAAGGAAGGCAGGGACCAGAGATTCTCCCTCCGAGCCTCCAGACTGGACCCACCCTGCCCACATCCTGACAATCGGCTTCTGGTATCCAGAATGGTGGGTGAGGCATCAAATGTCTTTCGTTTAAAGCCACCCAGCGTGTGGCATCTATCAAGGCCTCATCGCCACCACAGAAAACTGAGACAGCCCCTTCTCACCCCGTATGAGCCTATAAGCACCTGGCAGGCAGTGCTGAGTTCTATTCCTTCACTGTCGCACATCTGGTGTCTAGGAAGGATGGCTCCAAAGTGGTCCCCAGCAGATCTTCGTGAAGGCCTGAAAGTGTGAGCCCAGCCTCCAGGCGATTACAGCCAGTCAGGCTCCCATGTGGACCAAGGGTCCCGGCCTCTGTTTCTTTCTCCAGAATGCAGCTGGGGACAGTGTCACTGCTTTTCGTAGCCTTGCTGTGTTTCTGGCAGCCTTGCAGTGGGGTTTGGGGGTTAAGGCTGTGGGAGTGAGCATCTCAGGTGCACAATGCTCATTTAAAATATGGGCCTAGGGCCTCCCCTTGGGTCCTTGGTGCTGAAGCAGGGATCAGTGGGCCACCCCACCCTGTCCTCACCCCGGGGGGGACCTGGGCACCTAAAGACCCTCTCCGTTCTTTGTTTAAGACCTCTCCTGGCCTGAGTTCTGTACTATCAGCAACATCAGGAAGAAAGGAAACAATTACACATGCAGGGTGATCAAAACATACCGTGAATGTAGAAACAAGAAAATGTATTACATTAAGATATGTTGCCATTAATCTACCTCAAAATATTTCCCTTCACATTGAAAACACTTATCCCGCTGTTCTTGGCAATGTGTTACTCTAATAAGAATTTTTAGAATTTAAACATTCACTGTATTTTTCAGTCACCCCTGCCCTTTCTAATAGCAAAACAGGGTTGAAATCCTTAGCTATACCACTAGCCCGGTAAATTACTTAATTCTTTGAACAACAGTTTTCTCTTCGACAAGCTACCATAAGACCTTGAGCTTGCAAAAAGGGCAGAACAAGAGATTGTGTCTGAAAGTATATAGGCTAGTGACTGTTGTGTACTAGGGGTTCAAAATGCCTCTTTACCTTTCTACTCTTTTCCAAAAAATATAACAAATATTTCATTTTCTAACAGCAATCCTAAGAGATACAAGCAATAGCTTGCTCTTCATTCTTCAGAGGAGAAATGGGAGTTCAGAGAGGGTGAGAGACCTGCCTGAGGCCACACAGGTAGGAGGCTCAAAGTTCAGTCTTCACTCCCAACCCACAGATCGTCCATCTAACAGTACTGCGAGCCTCAGGCACTGGTGCGAAAGACCATTTGACCAGCAGCGTGAGGTCTCTATGGCACCCAGCACAGCGCTGGCTACTTGGGAGGCCCTGGGGACATTCAGGTGCCCACCAGCAATGTGGGCAGATGCCAGTGAGAAGGCCAGCATTTAGGAAGCAGCTCTTTTCCGAATCAAACGCATTCTCGCTGCTGCGATCTAACACTCATATCCTAAAAATTGTTATTTAACGTGTTCTCCACATCTGAACGTGACTCACTCTTGGAAATGGAAATCTGGGCAGTGACGGGCCAGCAGCCAGGGGCAGGACCGCGCTCAGTGGTGCCGCAGGATCACTGACCTCAGGCTGGAGGCCACCCGGCAGGCTGCGGCCGTCCCAGGGCCGGGGCCTCGCTGGGGACCTTGACCTTGAGCACGGGGATCTGTTTCTGATACAGTGTGGCAAATTTCTAAATCGCAGCCGCAGGATGGCATTTGCTGGTCGCAGATAAAGACCAAGGGGCCCAGGAGGTTCCAATTGATTCCAAAGTAGAACCAGCTGTTGGAATTCTGCTGCGCTGATTAGGAAAGTTCATTTCCAGGTTGCGGTTTGCAGTTGACAGAGCCCTGCTTACCCCTCGCTCTATCAATCCAAGGAATCCTCAAAAATCAAAATCACCACAGCCATTCATCCAGAGGTAAATACCAGACTGGCAGGAAGGGGTCTAGAAACAGTCGCCTCCATATCTTGAAAACCTACTGGCTATTTGTTAAGAGCTTGCTGTGGGTCACACACTGACACACTGTGTGTTTTAAATACTTCTCTGAATTATCCTGACACAAACGCAGAAACTGAGGCCCAGTAAATAATTAAGAGAAACAGGACTCCATTGCAGGGTCCTCTGAATCACCATGCTCTCTGCCTCCCCAACTGTCCAGAGGGCTCATTTAGATTGAGTCTCCAATTTTTTCAATCTTTAATTTTATCATCTCATGGACAACTGGGAGCGCTGGTCTGTGACTCTTTCCAATATCAACCCTCTAGGCCACTGCAAAATGCACTTGCAATTTAACACTTGCTGTGTAAGTGACAAACGACCCTTAATTTAAGCTGCTGTTGATTTTGTAAACTATTAAGGATGAAATGAGTGTGCTATTTACTGAGCTCAAGGAACATGAAGTTCATGGCTTTGAAATTGCCGTGAAAGGGCTTACTAGAATTTTCCTGTCTGTAAAGTCAAAATGAGTAGTACTTCTAACAATGTAAACATTCTTAAACAGAGGTCCACTTGCGCTCACAGGCATCCTCTGGCAGTGTGGAGTTGTGACAGAGAGTGTAAGGGCCATTCTGTGTCTCCCCCCGGGCCCACAGATGCTGAGTGCCTAATGAAGGTCTGTGTGTACTGGGTATGCTCCGCGGGGTTCTGGTAGGGTCAGACGTGTCAACTGGCATGAATATGGACAAGAATATTCTTATGTTCGTGGAATTATTTATTTGCTTGTAAACGTTAATTAATGCCTCTCTGCACCCTGCACTGTGGCAGGTGCTGGGACCCACAAGGTCTCTCCAGAACTTCCAAGTCAAGAGAGAAGGGGAAGCAAGAAATGCCACCTGGAGGTCACCCCGTGCCATGGGAACAAATGTCCCTCCTGATCTGGGCTCGTGGAAGGGACCAGGACAACTTTCTGCAGAGGGCATCAGAGCTGATAAACAGGTGGGTGGGTGTGTGTGGGGGACTCCCTGAAGGGAAACAAACAGCACTTGAGGTGTGGGCCTTATGGGGTCTAAGGAGGGACCCCCACATTGCTTCCTGAAAACAGCACCCTGCAGCTTGGAGGGGGAGGCAAGAAATGCCACCTGGAGGTCACCCCGTGCCATGGGAACAAATGTCCCTCCTAATCTGGGCTCGTGGAAGGGACCAGGACAACTTTCTGCAGAGGGCATCAGAGCTGATAAACAGGTGGGTGGGTGTGTGTGGGGGACTCCCTGAAGGGAAACAAACAGCACTTGAGGTGTGGGCCTTATGGGGTCTAAGGAGGGACCCCCACATTGCTTCCTGAAAACAGCACCCTGCAGCTTGGAGGGGGATTCACTTGAACTGAGGGGTCAAGAGAGATTTGTTGAAGAAATGGGGCGGGTGGAAGCGGAGATTTCAGAGAGAGCTGGAACTTGAGGAGATAGGAGGGACTTTCTAAGTAAAGGCAGAAGCGACGCTCATGGGTCATGTTAAAGAAGAGTCCACAAGAAAAGAATGTGTGTGGGGGTCCCCTGAAGGGAAACAAACAGCACTTGAGGTGTGGGCCTCATGGGGTCTAAGGAGGGACCCCCACATTGCTTCCTGAAAACAGCACCCTGCAGCTTGGAGGGGGATTCACTTGAACTGAGGGGTCAAGAGAGATTTGTTGAAGAAATGGGGCAGAAGCGGAGATTTCAGAGAGAGCTGGAACTTGAGGAGATAGGAGGGTCTTTCTAAGTAAAGGCAGAAGCGACGCTCATGGGTCATGTTAAAGAAGAGTCCACAAGAAAAGAAGCTAAGGACACACAGCACCACCATCCCCTCCGGCACCTCTGGCCCTCTGTGAAGGCAGCTCCCACAGCTCCCACAGCTCCCACAGCTCCACAGACACCACGTGTTTCTTTACATTTCGCTATCAGAGGAAGAAGCGGAGATTTCAGAGAGAGCTGGAACTTGAGGAGATAGGAGGGTCTTTCTAAGTAAAGGCAGAAGCGACGCTCATGGGTCATGTTAAAGAAGAGTCCACAAGAAAAGAAGCTAAGGACACACAGCACCACCATCCCCTCCGGCACCTCTGGCCCTCTGTGAAGGCAGCTCCCACAGCTCCCACAGCTCCCACAGCTCCAGTCACACCACGTGTTTCTTTACATTTCGCTATCAGAGGACTGAACGCCTCTGCTCCAGACTATCTTTTCAAGTATGTTTAAATGAGAGGGATGTTGGGTGTGGTGGAGCACACGCCTGTAATCCCAGCACTCAGGAGGCTGAGGCAGGAGGACTGCCATGAGTTCAAGGCCAGCCTGAACTACCTAGTGAGACTGTCTCAAAGACCAATAAACAAGAACAAGGACAGAGGGAGATACTGTCTCCTTCTAGCAAAGAGGGCAGGTTTACTTATGCCCCACCCCCTGAGCTCAGGGTTCCTCTCAGCACTTGTTAGGATTTCCCAGACAAACAGAAGAGTAGATTTATTCTACTTTTCATGTGCTCAGAGGCACAGAGGTCCCTCAGTGGCCGTCTGCAGGCTGAACAGCTTGGGAAATCTGTATCTGCTCAATCCCAGAGCCGGAAACCTTAGAACAAAAGGTGTAATAAACCCTGGCCCTGGCTGGGACTCATGGAGCTGCTGCAGTTCACATTCAAGGGCCAAGGTCTGTGGGTGGCAGCAACAGAAACCCCACCACCACCACTACCACCACCTCGCTTGAGAAGGATGGACCCTCTCTTTGTTCCATCTGGTTTTCCAGGTTACTGGGACCCACGTGCCAGTCTTCTCTGGAAAAGGCCTCGGAGACACACTCAGAAGCGCTTTACCAGTTCTCTGGGCATCTGTGGCGGTTAGCTGTCTGTGGCTACAAACTGCAGAGCTGAGATCAACTTACGAAGAAAACAGGTTTATTTTGGCCCGTGGGCCAACAGTGGGTGGGCCCTGCTTAGGGCTCTGGAGCAGCTGAAGATGCCAAGGGGAGAAAATGTGTGGTGGAGCAAAGCCTCTTGCCTCACAGTCAGGAAGCAAAAGAAGAATGTGGGGGACCCAGGGAGCTGCACAAAGATCATCTTTGAGGTCTCCAGCCCGTGATGAAAAGAACTCCCACCTCTCTGAGGTTCCACCACCTCCCAGTGGCACCACCCTGAGCACCAAACCTTAAACGTATGAGCCTCTGGGGACCTTCCAGATCCAAATGCTGTCACGTTAATGGTGGAAATTAAACCAAATGCTCTCCATACACAGCCCACTGATAGCAGGTGTCATTTGATCTCTTAGCCCACTGGGAACTGAGGCTTAGGGCTAAGGAAGCGCTGATGTTCTGGCTGTGCCAACCACACTGGCTGATGAACCCTTATTCTCCAACCCAGCAGCCAGGACCAACTGATTTGGAATAAGACCTCAGACGCCTCAAATTCCTGAAAGCCATGTTCTAAATGCTTGTCCAGGATGAACTCAATAATTCCCTTAAAAATTCAGATACAGAAAATGATTATCAGCTGGAGATTTAGCTCAGTGGTGCCGCTGCCTGCCTCACAAGCACAAGGTCCTGAGTTCGATCCCCAGTACCAAAAGTAAAAAACTTAAATTAAAAAAGGAAAAAAGAAATGATTACCATCTTTACTGGGGCCTGTTAAAGAAAATAAAACAGTCTGGGGCCAGGGATTTAGCTCAGTGGTTCCACTGCCTGCCTCACAAACACAAGGACCTAAGTTCAATCCCCGGTACAAAAAAAAAAAAAAGTTGGTGTTAGATCATAGGCATCTTGTATTGGAGAAGGATTTTGAGCTTTATGCATCAGTAGTCACGAAGCATTCTGAATAGGAGAGGAAAATAACATTTTCAAAAAGCTCCTCTGGTCTGTTAAATGGTTTGGGCTGGGAGGAAATCCTGTTAGGAAACAGGCCAGCAAATATTAGGAGGCAGAACGCAGAGTCCAGACAGGTTTGAAGGATGGGCTAACTGTACCCGCAGTGGAATTTCACAAGCCTAAATGTCAGTCCCTGGACAAGTCCCCGCCACACCAAGAGCTCCAGGGAACGGCCAGGAGATCTGTGTGACTCAGCAGCAGCCTTGACAGAGAAGCAAAGGCAGCTGGTGACTCAGCACAGGGAGCGCCTGCCAAAAGGCCAGGGGTCCTCGACCATGACAAGGCCAGAGTCTGGGCCTGGGGCAGCTCCAGCCAGACTCCCAGGGTCAGCCTGTGTGCCGTTCTTGGCCCCATGCTATGGATGTGGCCATACTAATGTCTGCTGAACGCTGATTCCTATCTAGCCAGGCTCTGCTGCAACTACACCCGCTGTGCACCAATGGGGAACATCGGCCCTCCCTTTTACAGGTAAGGAAACTGAGCTCAGGGAAACTTTCCTCAGCTCCTAGGTAAAAAGTGCCAAGGTCTAGCTCCAGACCAGGCCAGGTGTAATCCTGAGCAGCAGGCCCCCAGCACCGGGCCAGCTCTACTTGCTGAAGAACCGATCAAAATGGAACAAGTTCCAAGAAAACAAAGAGAAGGCAGCCAGGCCCCAGGGCACTAGTCTGGGACACAGCTGCTCACAGATGAGGAACTGAGCCAAACAAGCTGCACATGCACTGTCCCCGTGCAGAGGCCACTCCACAGGAGTCGGGACAGCAGGCAGAGGGAACCGTCTCTAGTGGAATTGCCTCCCTTGGTCTTTGCCTGGGAAACCCTGGGCAGTCCCAAGACCAAGCCCTCCTCCTCCTCCCCCCTTCCCCTCCCCCCCCATCTTGGGCAGAGGCTGTTCGACACTGGAGACCCATAGCCACTTGGCCCAGAGGGTGGGTGCTGGGTGAATTCAGCCAGAGGATCCACGGGCAGATAAGAAAGGGAGCTGCAACCCTCAAGACCCAGAGGCCGTGAAATGGACCCAGGATCTCTGACCTGATCTCTGAGGAGGCTGGGAAAGCAGGGAGCAGAGGACAATCTGCACCACATACCACTGGTTCTGGGGGACACAGCAACTCCAGGAGGACACAGCTCCAGCAACATTCAGGGCTGGAGTGCTGGGGAATGGAAGGAGCACTCCCTGCTCAGCAACTCCTCATCCTGCCCCTTGCTGGAGACAGCCCAGGGGAAAATAGAACAGATGCCCAGGCAGGGATTGGGGCTCCTTCCATGCCTGGGGTCAGGGTGCCAGGGATGAAACCCTTTCCCTACTCTGCATGCCCACTCTAAGACAAAAGATTTTTGCTAAGCCCCTCCTATGTGCCGGGCATGGAGAAATAAGTGCCGAGGTAAATAACAAGGAGAGAAAGTGTCATGCATGGCCCTCTGGGAGGAGAGCCCATGTCAGGAGAAAGCCCGCTCCATTCCCTCTGGGCCTTGGAGTGTTGCCTGAATGACTTCTCTTCTCAAGGCTTCTGTTTCCTAAAGGTAAGAGGGCCGAATGAGGACCTCTCAGTGGGCTGATGAATGATTCCACTGCATCATGTATGGGAAGTACTCAGCAGGTAGACAGCAGGTGCAGTTACTCTTCTCTCCCTTCCCCTCTGGAGCAGAAACATGGGAGGAGAAGGCTCAGGACCTGGAAGCAGGCAGGGGACAGCTTGAGCTGGCTTTACCTGCTCCATCCTATAAACGCCACATTCCCCGGGGTGATAGCTGTGAATATGCTTGGCAAATTGCAAAGTGTTCTATGAGGTAAGGGAGTATAATTATTGTGATTAGTCCTGTCATTCAGAACACAGAACCTCATGCCTGAAGAGATGTCCCCGAACATCAGAGCCCCGTGGAAGCACCTCACAGTGTGATGAGCAGTGGGCTGTTATCATGGAAAGCTCTCAAAGGTTTGGTAGGGTCAGGCAGGCACTCAGAGCTGCAGATTCAACAGCAGAAGGCAGTGGTGCACCCTAGCTGGGTGCTGGAAGAGGTTTCTTTTCTGGGGAAGAGCTGGCCCACTGGGAAGCGGTTGGACAAGGCTGGCTCAGCCCTCAAGGAGGAATCTGCAGTCTCCTCCATCCTGGGGCCGGGTTCTCTCAGGGTCCCACTGTCACTCTGCTCTCCTCCCCCAACTCACACTGCCCCAAGGGTGACTCAACTTCCCCACAAGCCCTAGAGTTGGGAGCCATATCACCCCTTACTGTCCCCCCACTGCCAGCACCCACAGTGGATGCTTTCTGGAAAGTACAGCATATGAGGCTTGAAAACAAACTAGAAGTTTGATCTGAACAAAAACAAAAACCTGGGCCACAGAAGACAGAAGACTTTAGGGAGTAGTAAGACAGAGCAACATCAGAGCTGGCCCTCCATGTCGCATTAGTGCCCTGCCCAAGAGAGAAGAATGGTCTGGCCCAGCCTAGCCCTCCATAAGGCAGACAAGTGCCATCTCACGGGCTGTGTCCACATCCCTTTTGTGTCTTTCCTCCAGCTTGGCCACCTTGTCCCTGCTGTGCTGTCTGCCTCCAGGGCAATCCCAGCCTGAAGAAGAGGTGCTCAGAAACCTGCACCTGGAGCCTCTAATCAAGCCTCTCTGCACACCTGGAAGGCCTCACTCACCTCGCCCCACAGCCCCAGGCAGAGGGGCTTCTCCTTGCACATTCCTTTTTCTGCTTGGGGCAAAGAGAAGGAATGTGATTTTCAGGACTTTCTGGCTCCTGTCCTGCACTCAAGTCCCCTCTTTACCTGTTTCATCTGAGAGCCAGGGTGGGTAATTACTGCTGCTTCAAGCTTTGAAGGTTGCCGTGCTCTGTGGCAATAGAGGTGTCAAATGTGATGATTACTATTAATAATAATTATTATCAGCAGCAGGGCTGAGCTCTTTTGAAAGGGGGAAATCACACTGCAACAATTTCCCAGTTCCTGAGGCTCCCTGCTAAGGTTTGCTCTTAAAGGGGACGACGAATGACAGGAGTTGGAGGTGGCCGCAGGCCTCTGGTAAAAATCACAGAGCAGCCTGGCCAGAGATGGGACGAGAGCGCAGTGTGTGTCCACCGTGGGCCTTGCACTGGAACATTTCTTGAGGTGACCTGAGGTGGCTCCTGCCTGCCTCCTCTCCATGAGCTACTGTCCCTTGTTCTGTACACAGGACGTGAGGCCTTCTCTCACTTCCTCCAGTGTGCTCTTTCCACACACGCTAGACCTCTCCCTGGAAGGCCTTCCTCCTGCTCTGGCACGTCCCCAAGCTGCGTCAATGCATCCTTCAGGCTCTGTTACATGCTCTGGGGCTCCGTATCCCCTTCTGTGCAGCACAGATCCTTGCTCCGTTCCCATCCTCTGGTACACTGAAGGTCTCAGGGCATGGGCCAGAGCTCGTCTACAAGCCAGCTCATTTCACCCCATTCTCTGCACTGACCTCAGCAAAGTAAGCAGGTGCCTGCTCTTTACATGACACCCAGCCAAGCTTAACTGAGCAAGGGCTGCTGAGATTTCCCAACAAGGCAATGGGCTTTGTTATACCCCAGGTGAGCCTGCATCCCCAGTGTGGGAGCACTGAGGAACCGGAAACTCACAGAAGTTTCATGCATGTATTCTTGTTTACATTCCACTGTCAGGAACACAAGTATATCTGTGCTTTCTCCTCTGCTGAGACCATATGGGCCAATGACAATACCCACACAGCACCATAGTGGTCGTCCAGGGCACCCACATGACACAGCCAGGCCGGACAAAGCTTCCATGGGGCTTTTCTACCTTAAACTGCAGGAAGAAACTCTTGTTCTCTCAGATTACAATCTATAGAAGTGTAAGTCTGAACTATACATGTCTGAACTGTATCTCTGCCTACTTTCCTATGTATAAGATACAGCTCGTGAATCTTAAAGGCCCCTACAAGGTTGGGAGATCATCCTGGAGCTTTGGTGATCATGAAGCTCAGCATGTAGGAATCTCATGAAGATGAGCAGAGAGTGAGATCTGTGATGCTGTAAGGCAGTGGCCACAGATGGGCACAGAGGCTGGCAGTGCCAGAGGCCGCGACTGGTTCTGTACACAGCTGACCCCATCCTTGCTTTCCTCACAACTTATCACAACACATAAAATCCCCTATCTGGCTTGAGCTGCACTGTGTTTGGATTTCATTTACTTTAATCTACTAACCACCAATAAGTTACAACATTTTATATTTTACTTATACCCAGTATGCCCCATAAAAGGTTAAAATTAACATACCCTGTGAGTCTTACACTCTTGGAGTTAAGATTTATTACTATACTCAAGATAATCTCTCAGGATATTTTTCTGAGTTCAAGTAGACCAAGTAATAATGCATCAGTTCTGGAGATAATGTAACTGAGACCAGAGAAGTACAGGGACACAGCTAGGGAACAGCACAGCTTAGACTGGAATTGCTGTCCCTACATTTCCTTTCTGTTCTGCTAATAAGCCAGGGCCACAAACACTAACAAAAAGCCAGGTTAGCTAGCTGCGGTCAGAAGATTCACTGGACTTCCTCCTGGGGGTAACTACACCTTTCTAAGAAATATCGTATAGCATGTGCATCTTTCCATTGCCTTAACAAATTCCTGAGATCTATCAATTTACAAGGAGGCTCATGGTTCTGAGGTCTCAGTCCATGGTCCCTTTGCCCACTATGTTGAGCCTGGAACAGACAGGACATCGTGGAAGGAGCATAAGGTAGGGTAGCCCTGTACATTTCAAGGCATCTGGGAAGCAAAAAGAAAGAAAGAGGATAGACCAGGATCACAGTGTGCCCTGCAAAGTCATCCCCCCAATGTCCTAACTCCTTCCACTACGCCCCATCTCCAAAGAGTTCTACCACCTCCCAATGGCACCACAGGCTGTGTGGGGATCGAGCTTCGAAAGGGACATCCCATGGGCCAAATGGGGACACTGAAGAGGACACTCGAGACCCAAACCATAGCATCTAGAGGTGAAAGTTAGCGACCCTCAAGGAGTTTGAGGGTTTTGTCCAGGTCCAAATAATATGTGTAATTTTAAGGAGATGAAGGGCAGGGTGCTGTGGGTTCCCTGAATGAGTGTTGGAAGGCCCCGCTGCCGTGAAGAGGGAGGAGGATGTGAGAGTTTTGCTTCCATCAGCTGAGATGTAAAAGGAAGATAGGAAGTTGGAAACCACCTCTGTAAAGGCAGGCATACCAGGTTCAAATGTGGCTTAGACCAGCTATGAATTAACATCTTGGGAAACTTACCGAGTCTTTTACTCTGTCTCTTCATGTGCAAGATGAAGATAATAACACCTTCTTTCAAAATACGTGTGTGGAGGAGAGTGCATATGAAAAAGCACTCAATGGAGCTCGCTCAGCACATGGCAGTTGCTCCATAAATCCTTCTTCCCCCTTCTTCTCTCTCCCTCGCTCTCTGTCCCCTGTGATGGGAATCCAGCAGGAAACACCTGCGCAGCCCAAGGCAGGTTGGTGCACAATGCACTGTGACTCAGCAGGGGACCCCGTCTCCAGCTGGCCCCACTGCCCTCCCCTCGCCCTCCTCCCCCCCGGTCCACAACCACCTAGTTCTTTGTCTTTCTTTGGCCAGTTCTCACCCTCCCAACTGCACCTGCCTCTCAGCACATTCCTGAGCAGAATGCTGTCCAAGACAGTGTCTGCCACCTAGGTTTGCGTGAAAGAGTCCAGTAGCAACTCTTTAGACGATATTATGTGTTCCAACAGACAAAAGGGGCGGAAGAGAAAAGGAGGGTGGGGGAGGGTCTCCAGGATGGAGAAGAGAACGGAGGAAATGTAATAGACTTACTGTTTCAAGGGCCTCACCCAAGAAAGATATTAACAGCCACAGGAGAAGGCCAGATTCCACTCAACGTCATATTTACACATCACTACTCTGGAGTTCTCTATTTTTGCCATTTTCCCATGTGCACCTCTTTCTTCCAAGGCGAAAATATCAAGTAGCCTTTGAGCCTCAGCTCAAATGCTTTCGGACGTAACATTAATTAATTCACGTATGTGGCTAATCTAGATTGCGTTCCAACTCTGTGTCAAACACCCGTGGGTGCTGGGTGCTGG
>NW_022900935.1:35982329-36019709 GCF_012274545.1 Fukomys damarensis | reverse complement strand
ATAATTATTTCGTATGTGGCTAATCTAGATTGCGTTCCAACTCTGTGTCAAACACCCGTGGGTGCTGGGTGCTGGCTGCCGGGAATGCAGAGGTGAGCACGCCCAACCACTACTGAAGCCGAGGGCCTTCCCCGGGGCTCCCCTTCAGGGACTATATTTGTGCCCTTGTTCAGCTCCCATAACTGTTGCTGCTGCTGTTACCAGAGCTGTTTTTATGGCTTTCTTCCCTTTTTTTAAGCCTGTAAATCAGTGTGACCAAGATGTCTTAGTTTGTTGGGACTTTCCTGGTGTTAGCACCAAATCATGTCCTGAGGAACTGCTCCTCCTGGGGAAATCAGGACAGTAGCTCACCCCATGAGGATGTCAGTGTTAGGACCACAGCAAAAGAACATTCCGTGAAGAAACTTGCTCAATGACTTAATTACATATTGCATACCAAATTCTTTTTTTAATTGGTATATGTTTATAGTACCTAATGATTTCATTCATCAGAGCTAGTACATGTACATGACATTTCTTAATTCTTTTTTATTCCCTTCCCCTCTCCTCTTCCTGCTCCCTGCATTTCTTGGACCTCTTCATGTATTTATCTTATACACGACACCAAATTCTTACATGGTCGTAGCAGTTGCCTCTATTTGCTGTGATATCTCTCCCACTCTCCTGTGAGCCCTTTGTAATAGGGACCCATGTCTTTTTCCACCTTGCATTGCTAGGCCGGGGCACAGTATCTGGCCATAAAAGGAATTTAATTATATGCAAACTCCTGTGTCGAAATTGAGAAATATTGTAAGTACATGGAAGGTGATTTCTGAGTATGTGTTTCCCCGATCTTTGAAGAGAGACCTCTATCTGTGACTAGTCTGGAGAGGTCAGGAAGGAATAAATCCACTAACAGCCAGCCTTCCCTCCTGTCTCTCTCCAACCCTTCTAGTACAAGGCATTGCTCAGCAGCTACGACTACTTCAAGGACAAAACTTGTACACATGCAGGTGCCAAGGCTCTGCAATCCTAGTGGTCTTTAGACATTCCTAGGTCCTAAAAACCTTCTGTCAGCAGAGCAGAAACAGAAATCTCTGTAGCTTCTACACACCAGTTGTGCTCCTTCTACCTAGAGATGCAGTCAGTGAACTCAACTCCTATGGCTGGTAGCCCTTCAAGTATCAGAATTCATTTTCATGCCCCTCCTCTTACCCCACACCAGGCACATAGCTGGGACTGTCACAATCATTCTAACAGTGCCTCAATTACAGTCAGAAGATTTCAGGCCCTGGGCTAGTGTCCTTTGAACTTGTCACCTCCCTCACCAAGTGCCTGAATTTGAACACTTCTCAGATTGGTCTAGAGCACAAGACACTTACTCCCACCTTGTCCCTATTTTAGTAAACTCCAAAATTGCAGCCTAAAATCTCAAAAGCCTTTCCCTTTCTGTGTTGAAGGCCATCAAATCAAGCATCTGGCCCGATTTGCACATGGGTAAATTATTACCTTCCCAGCAGGAGACATATACAGTTCACTAGGTGGGTGGTGTGGGATAAACTGTTAAAACCACAATCACAGGAAACAAAGACATTGCATAGGGTTGAATAGTGTCTCTCCAAAAGCTATGTCTGCCTCGAACCTTAGAATGTATTATCATTGGAAATAGTCATTGCCAGTTTAAATAAGATGGGGTTCCACTGTGTTAGGGTGGGCTATAATCCAGTGACAAGTGTCCTTGCAAGTGGAGAAGATAGAGGAAATGTGCAAAGAGAAGACAGCACGGCCATGCACAGGAAATACCATGTGAGGATAGAGGCATCGATTGCTCAAGAGCTGCAGAATGCCAAGAATTTTTCATTGCTGAAACAAAAATACCTGACATCCAAAGTTAAAGGGGGAAAGGTTTATTTAGCTCACAGTTTGTAGAGGTTCCAGTCCATAATTGGCTGGCTCCAAGGCAGGGCACCATGGCAGAGGGGCAACACAGAGGAAAAATAGTTCTTGGCAAGTAGAAGGCAGCAAAGCAGCAGCAATGTAGCAAAGCAGCAAGTGAAGACAGCAGTCTCTTTCTTTCCCTTATATTTTATCCAGGCTACCCACCCTTAGGGCAGGTAGTACTCATACCTAGGTGGGCCTTGCCATTATCCAGACGAAAAACTAAGCCAAGCTAATCAGTGGACTAATTTAATCATAAACCCTTAATCCTAGCATCACACCTTTAATCTTAGCATCATATACTTGATCTCAGCATCACACTTAACGCCACACACTCTAGATCACACACACAATAGATCTACACACTCTAGACCAGGCACCTCCGAAAAAGCCCTACTATGACTGCAAGAGACTTTGGAAGAACATCTAGACACAAGCAAAGACATGAGCAATCACTGAAGTCTAGGAAAAGACAAGGAAAGATTCTCCCCTAGAGCCTTCAGAGGCAGCATGGCCTTCTGATGCCTTGATCTCAGTCCCATAAATTGCAAAACTGTCAGGGATTAAGTATCTGTGATTCTAAACTGCTTGATTTGTGGTGATTTGTTATAGCAACCCCCAGAAAGCAATACAGAGATCTTAAACTTTCATTTTTCTATTTTTATACTCATCCTGAAAAGATAACATGAGATTATTGGGAAAATATTCAAGAAAATTAGATTTGGGTTCAAATAATAATTTTACTACTGACTAGTGGTGCGTCTGTAAAAAGTAACCTCAAGTCTTTATCTTAATTTAATCATTAGCAAAATAAGGATAAAAATATGTTATGCAAAGAATTCATTCAGAAACTAAGAGAATCAAGGAATGGGGAAGTTTTACAAACTATAGAAACTTTTCATGTATCAGTAATTTGCTTTCCCCCTTTTTCCTCCTTGAGCGCATTTCCAGAAGTTTGTCTATTGGACCAGCTCATGAGTTTCTTTACAAATTCCACTGTTTTGTTGATTTTCAAATACATTTTTTATCTTTGTATTTCCTGCTGTCCTCTTTTTCTTGGCCTTGTTTTGCTGCTCATCTTGTTACATTCTTAGTTTAGGCATTTAGTGGCTTTCTTCCCATGTATTCTTATTTTTAAGTACAAGCATAAAAGTATAAAACTATCGCCGACTGTGGTTTTAGTTGCATTCGTTGTATTTTCATAACTGGTGCTCTCATTTTCTTTTTCCTAAATAGTTGGCAATGGTGTACTTAAATTTTTTGGTTGGGTACTTGTTAGTATTATCCCGTACTCTCAGCATCATGCTCTGGCCTCACTGACCCAGGAGCCCTTGTTTTTGTGATTGTTATCATGATGCTGAAGTAGAAAATTAAAATTTCTCTAAAAATCTTTCTGACATCTTTCAAGAACAAGTATATAATGGCTGAAAAGAGTAAGGATTTTTATTTTCTCATCATGGAAGGATCAGCCACAATATACTAGCAGCTCTTTGGGTTCAGAGATGTAGCAATGGGTAAGACCCTGAAATGTGCTCATATCTTCCTCCTGTTGTTCCACGAAGAACTAAAGACCAGTGGGCCTGCTGAAAGGGAAAGAGTTACCAGCCTTCCTCAGTGGTCCTGACCTTCATGAATTATGTTCCACGATCACGATGTAAACATCAGTCTTTCCTTAAGACTTAGACGCAATCTCTCTGAAATGTTCACAAGACAATCTCAACACAGAGGAAACTGGCCGTTAATACCAATATGTCAACTTCATCTGGGTAAGAAATGGCTAGTAAGTGAGTAAAGCCTGCTCCTCATGTGTCTGAGGGGTAACAGAAACATGGACTGGAGTACTGTGTATGGCCCCGCACTCTCTCCTCGTTCCTCTCTGCCCGTTCCCTGGTTGCACTCCCTGACCACCATGAACCAAGCAGCATGGCTCCGCCATGTTTCCACTTGGAAGCCGGCTGACTATGCACTAAATCCCCCCTAGCTCTGTAAACCCTGAGCTAAACTGAATCTGTCCTCTTTGAAGTTGTGTATTGTATCCAGCAACAGAAAAGCGAATACACTCTCCTTTTTCAGATAATACAATTTGCTCACAAGTACAGGACTTAGCCCGGCCTCTCTAACTACACTGCAGGCTCTTTAACAGTAAGAGCATGTCTTTTGCTTCTTTCTGTCCTTTCTTATGCCCACCCCAAGCTTCTCACCTCTTGAATTAAATAATATCAAATAACACTTATTATGACTGATTGCAGCTCTTCTTCTGGTACAGTGCACCCAAGATTTGCACTGAGCTACATCCCCACCCCTTTTTCTGTTTTTTGAGACAGGATCTTGCTAAATTGCCCAGGCTGGGCTCAAACTTGCAATCCTCCTGCATCAGCCTTCCAGAGTACTGGAATTACAGGTATGCACCTCCACACCCAAAATGATTGCAGTTCTCTCGGGACATTTCCTTAAAGGAAGTGTAACTGTGAATTCTAAGATTAGAGATTTAGAGCAAGCAAGTGATAAAATCCAAGACCTTTTAAAAATCTTTTTGAAAGTTTTGGGCTGCTGCCTTGAATGCTTTTGGGGGGGTACTGGAGACTGGACCCAGAATCTTTGCACCAGCTCGCTCTTTCTTTTTTATTTTGAGACAGGGTCCTTTAAGTCACTAAGTTACCCAGACTGGGGTCAAATTTGTGATCCACCTGCATCAGCCTCCCAGAGTGCTGCAATTGCAGAGGTAAACCACTTTAGTCAACTAAGAGGCATCCTCTGAGGTGAGGAAATATCCCAAACATTGAGGAACTCCATTTACTTTTAACTCTGTCAAAAAGCAAAAAGGGCAAATTGTACTTTGCCAACTGGAGCCACCTGTGGGCTTGTGTGCTGCTGAAGACAGTGGTGACAACAGTGGGTCCACAACACACTGGTCCAACAACCACGTCCCACACACCTGAGGCACTTTACAACTCCCCCAATCCCATCCTGATGGAGTTCACCTGGTGCTCAGGGCAAATCTGAGAGGAAGGGAAAGTTAGGGGTACATGCTCCCTTTAGAAAATAAGTGTTTGGGGTTCAGAAAAGACAACTGATCTGCCCAAGGCCACAAAGTAATAGGTAGGTGGGACAGAATCCTGGTGGGCCCAGGGCTGCGAGGGATGTGAGGGGTCTAGAAATGAGTCTCTGCACAGCTGTAATGACCAGTGTCCACTGGGGAATGCCCTGTACGTAGGCATGCACTCGGAGACACCAGACACGGCACCTGTCCCGGAGGGTCTCACAGACTCAGACTCTAACAGCGACAATGCACACAGCAAGTCAGATCTGCTGCAAGTGCCGTGAGAGAATTAAGATATTTAATAAGCATAATAACAGTGGTCTTTGATGAGCACTCACCTTTGCTAATTTCTAACCTAAACACTCTGCATGTAGACTGCCCAGCTCCCAGCAAGGGCTTTGGAATTGCCTGCCATTTTATATATTTTAAAATAAGATCAAAGATTGCTATTTGTAAAGAAGGAGGAATATTTAAAATTGAAATTACCCGGAGTGTCCTCTCCACATCAGAGCAGCTGATCGTCTGGGGAAATGAGAACCCAGGGGGCACAGGCAGGAGGGAAGGACACTGGGCAGCACAGGATCCTTGCACAGACCTGGGAGCTGAAAGCAGGGAGGGACAGAGGCAGGCACTGCCCTTGGGCAGCTGGAGACGGATCTTGAGGGACAGGGTGGCTCTCACTGGAGCAGTGGAGGGTGGGGCTCCCCTGCTCGACCCGAGGGCAAAGCACAGAGTTTCCAAGGCTATTTGTTTGTAGGTTATATTTTTCCTGAACAGAATCCAAATCCCTTTGTTTTCACAGACAGCACAATAGTTTCCAAAGAAAAGGAAAAAAAAAAAAAAAAGGATTCATTGGGCCAAGGGCTTTCCCTGAGAAATATCCTAAGGGCCTCAAGCCAAGGCCCAGTACCACCAAGCACTGAACTCACAGACCCGAGCAGCAGGTAGGAGCCTTCTCCAGGCTTCACAAGGAGGCTGGATTTGAAGTCATTCCCTATAATGTGCCCTGCTGTCTTGGTCCCAACTAAACTCCTGGCTGGGGCACAGAAAAGTAGCATGCCTGTGGCTGGACACTGTTCGAAAGGCCCTTGGGAAGTTCCTGTGTGCTCTGCAGGACTAGCCTGGACACTTGTCCTCCTGCATGTTCCCTGGAAGCGGTGACCTCAGCTCCCAGGGCGGGTGGTGGCTCTTGCAGTGCTCTGTGGCCTGCAGAGCCACCCCCCAATCACCTTCTCACAGCCTTGTGACGGCAATGGCCTCCCAGCCCTGTGGCCCTGCCCTGCCACATCACCCTTACCCTCATCTGGGCCCCAGGGGTGAACCCAGGGTGGAAGGAGAGGAGCACCTACCTGGCTGCGGTCCTAGGAGTGTTACCTCTTGCAAACTTCAATGAAACAAAAGTGCATGAGTCTGTCTTCTATATTGCCACTGAGCAGGGCCATGCTGAGCAGGGTTATTGGTTAGTGTGCATGGGAGTGGCACACCCAGTGCTGGTGACAGGGGATGGGGGAGCATTTTAGCCCCTGACTGGAGGAACAGGAATGAAACAACCCCCTCGGCCTCCCCTAGGTGTCCCACTCCTGGGAACACTTTCCAACCCAGAGCCCACACATCCTGTCCTGCAGGAGCATGCAGCCTCGCAGAGCAGCCTCGCCTAGAGAGAAACTTTTGCGTCTCCACGTGCTTGGGCTCAGCCTGAGACACTGAGCGCTAGGAGTAAAGCAGATTGACGCACCGCCCCACTGAAGTCCCAAGAGGGAGGAGGACTGGCAAGAGAAGGGATGAGCACGTTGGATGCTGTACACAGGCTTTCCTTCTGGGAATCGCGTCATCACAGCACCCGCGAGGTGGGGCTCACTGTTCTGAGTTCTCAGACAGTGTTTGGAGAACGCGGGCAGCACACCCAGCACGACACAGCAGCTAACAGAGAGGAGATCGAGATAGGGGATCTGAGCAGGGGCCTCTCTGGCTCGGCAGTGGCGCTCTGCCCTTGCGGTCCCCTATCGAGGAGGGGGTGAATATGCCTACTCCCGAGGTTTTCTCGGGGACTAAGTATATAATCGCGATGAAAACACTAATTCCTCTTGCTCCCGCGGTGCTTCGCAACAGACAAGCTGCTTTCTGGGCCGTGATCTCCTTGTCTCTGTAAACCCAGAGGGGCAGGCATGTATGGGTGAGAGCATGGTTGCCTCAGTGAGGTTACGCTATTTCCCTGAGGTCGCAGGAGCAGCTGCTGCAGAGTCCGGGGGACTTGGCCGCCCTCCCTTACCTGTCACGGGAAGTAACCGGCATGGGCACTCACACGCAGCGGAAGTCTCACCCAAGGAGGTCGGCTGCGCAGGTCCAACTCTCCCACTTTGCAAACAAGAAAATGGAACCCAGAGGGTAAAGGCTGTGTCCCAGTGGTGGAATGGGGACCTGATCTCTGGGGCCCCAGAAGAGCATACGCATTCCCTCTCTACCTTGTGACATGGAGCACATTGTTCACTTTGTCCCTCAGCACCAAGCTTGGGTAAGGCGGCCCATCCCTAAAAGATTCTCCCAGTACCCTCCAGCTCGCCTGCTAAGGCCACCACCACATGTTAAGGCTGAAACGTGCAACTCTCTCAGACACTTAAGCCTGTTTTCCCAATAAAGAAAAAAAAATCCTATAATCCATCCTGTCTCCAACAATCTCACATCTTTCGTTAAACCCTGGGTCATACATTTCCCCCTCCCTGGCGGTCCTAAGGCTCTCTGCCACTCCTAAACAAATAACATTGCTCTGCTGCAAACGAATTTCAAGGTTTCCACACTAAGAGCCTATAATTATGCGGATTAAACAAGCCGAGTAAAGGCTAGATGACTTAACAAGAATGCCAAGCGTGCTTTGTCAAGAGTTGGTCTGGATGCTGCAAAACAGAAGTTACCATCCTCACCGCTTCAGGACGTTGTGGGTGCAGGTTTGGGGCTCAAAAGGACAGGGAAGGGGTGGGGAGATGTATTCGCCCGGGAACTGTTAAGTGATCTAGGAGAGAAGTGAGGCTCAGAGAGGTTCAGGAGCATGCTGCAGGCCACCCAGCTTTACAAGGAGGCAAGAAAGAAGGCAGAGTGACCCGGCTTTTGAAGTAAACGACATATTTATCCAGCCTCAAAGCCAAGAGGTTGGAAGTATGTTCTGGAGCCCCAGGTCCCCAAGCTATCTCCCACCTGTCTGTGTCCCCTTAGTCTGGACAGCATCAGTGAGTACTACCTGAATGAGGCAGCCTGAGACAGGAGAACTTCCGGGTCATCCCTCTTGATTCTGCCTGACTGTGTCAGATAAGGTCCCACTGCACCAATTTCTGGGAGATTCCTTCCGGCTGTTTGGGGGAGGGGAGATGCTCTGGCCTTCCTTGGCCAAGGCTAGCAGTTATTCTGGGGGCTTGGGGTGCTGTTAAGTGCCATGGCACTGCTGGGGCCCCACCAGGATCAAGGTGGAGCTACCCTCCTGCTGACCTCTCACTTGCCCAGGGCCTTCCTTGGCAGGGTCTGGCCCTCGCCACCCCACCAGCTAGGAACGCATGTCCCCCTAATCTTCACCTGGCTCCCTCATTGCATCCAGAACTCTGCCAAATACCAAAGTGCCTTTCCTCACCTCACAGTCTATGAGATTTGCCATCCCTCACCAAACTTGTCTTTCGATGGTCTTTATCTTCCTTCATAACATTTCTTACTACCTGAAGTGCCGTATTTATTCTTTACTCATCTGTCTCTCTCCTCCAGGAGGAAATCACCTCCATGAGAGAAGATACTTTGTCTGGCTAGTTCACTGCTATATTCATGATGCCCAAAATAGTGCTTATCAGACAGCAGCCACTGGAAGGACCATATACATGAACAAAGAAGGAAGGAATCAAACTTACTTTCCTCTTGTTTATGAAATAAAATATTTTCAGGAAGAGATGATAAGAGCAAAAGATCGGAGGCTGGAAGATCTATAGCTACAATCCCATGAGCAAAGATCTGTGTTACTTGCAGGTCAAGAAACTCTACCCCAAACTCTGCAGGGGATCCCTATTGCTCTGATGGAAGACAAAAGTCCTTGAGAGGTTGCAGTTTAGATACAGACTCAACACCATTAAAATATTCTATGGCACTGCCTCTGCATGCGTGTGTGTGTGTGTGTGTGTGTTTGTGTGTGTGTGTGTGTGTGTGTGTCTGTGTGTGTGTGTGTGTGTGTGCAGAGATGCTCAAGGAGGTCATAGCCGATTGAGACAGACTGATGAACAACATTTACATGTTAGCAAATGCCAGTAGCTGAGTCTACATAGTCAAGCACATAAGATACGTCAGCTCCCTTCATTTGATGCAGATAGAACTTCACAAGATCCTCATGGAGAAAGTCATATTTCAGCTGACTCTTGATGAACAGGGGCTCACCAGGCCAGGAGAAGGTGGGAGCCAGGGCACTCCAGGCACAGAAAAAGGCAGTGCAAAGGCCTGGCAGGCTGCCACAGTCCATCGGAAGGCCTTGAGCTGGTCTGTGATGGAAAATCAGACAGACCTGAGCTCAGGTCCTGGCCATGTCCTCTCTAGGTTCAGCCTCCTGGGAGTGGAGCCAGGCACATGTCCAGGTGCTGGTGGAGGGAAGGAGCAGGATCCAGAGCTCCAGGAGGCTTTGTTTGAAGAGAAAATATTGGAAATGCACCCTTGCTTTGAATAATGATATTTATATTGAATCTGAAACTCATTAAAAGAGGGTGTGGAGTTTTTGTTTATCTAGGATCATAAAAGAGGCAGAGAAACCTTAGCTAAGGTGATACAGTATCCTGAGATTGGCCTCCAGCTCCTCTGGGTATGCAGGGAAAGTGGAGAGATACAGTACATCAGACCCCAGAACTAGAGTTGTACCCGCTCCACCATTCACCATGGGGGCAAGTCTGTGAACTCCCCTCCTCTTGTCTGACATGCAATTTCTCTCACTGGCTTACGGGGAGGGATTACAAATAATGGGCTTGCAAGCAGCTGGTATGTAGCAGGTGTCAGCTGAGTTTTGCTGTGTTCCTTCATTGAATTCCCTCAAGGCTGTTTTGACCATCAGGACACGGCCACGATGAACAATGGGAACTTGGGGTTTGCTGCCTAGAACTGCATCACCAGCTTTAAACTCTTTTAAAATTTGAAACTCTTTCAAATTACTTTGGAAATATACTCAGTGCACAATTTTGTTTCCAACCATTATGTTTTTCCTCTTCTTTTTTTTTTTTCCACATTTAACTCAAGGGTTCAAATGCAGGAGGCAAACTTGAAATGATCATAACATTTGAGCAGTAATGGCAGCTTATTCTTGCATGGCAGGAAGACCTACGGTGCTGGCCACTTAGAGCAAGAATTACCTCGGGACCCTGAAGAGGGAAGGGAGGAGAGGAAGGATCCTGGGCCTTGGATGCTATAGTCATAAGCTATTTGGGAAATGATTAAGTGATAAATACAGTAAATTCGCCCTCAGTTCTGAGAACCCCACAGTGAAGACAATAACTCTTGAAGGCAAAAGCAATTATTTTTATTAAAAGGTCTAAACCTTAGGCGTGTGCAGTTTCAGTCTATTTAAGCAGAAGATCACTAAGTACAGGGAGGAGGAGCTCAGGTGTGGAGAACACCTACTATACACCGAAACTCTGTCCTCCGAACATGGCTCCTCCAACTCAGAAATGACCAGACAGCACAGGAAGAGAGACACTAACCATGTCGGGTACCTGTCATGTGCCGAGGACTCTGGTTATATGAAACAAGGCGAAGTGCATGCAGAGAACACCCCCAACCTGGAGGAGCCCTGCCTGGGTTGAGGAGGGCCAGGTGCAGCAGTGCTGGCTGCATCCCCACAGCCTGGCATGGAACATCCCACTTTGTCACCCTGGAACCCTGCAGGTGTACCTCAACCTCTTGGGTCCTCAGTCTCTTCCTGTGACAGGGGATGTTATAAGACCTCTCTCATTACTGTCATTGGAGAATTAAGCGAGCTAATGGGTGTGAAGTGCTTGAGACCGTGCTGGTGAATAGTTCAAAGGCTACTGGCATCTTCACAGTGGCCTCACCGGAAGCTGGCACCCCACTTCTCCTTACCCTGAAATGTGGCCCTTTCCTCCCACCCAGAAACTGAAGAAAGGTACACCTGCCCCGGGCACTGAGTTCCTAATTGGCCGACCTGAGATCCCCATTCAGGCTGCCCAACAAGAACAGCAAAACACAGCATTTAATTAGTTCTCTAAATGTCCAGGCCCTTTAAGAGTGGTATATACTGTTCTCAAAACAATTACATGAGGTCAGTGTTGCTAACCCCCATTTTACAGATGCAGCAACTGAGACCGATTAAGTAATTGTCTCGGGTGGGGAGTGGAATCCAGGCCAGAGTAGATGACTGGTCCCACAGGCGAGCTGAGGGCCAAAGTCCTGACCGAAACCTTCACAGATTTCCCTCAAGTAGCCCGGGCTGGGTGGGGCTGTAAGCGGGTGGCTGGAGTTGCAGGGTGTGTTCCTGCCTGGTCCCCAACAATGCTGAGGCCACAGCCTCAGGAACAGCCCCACTCCCAAGTGGGCGTCCTCAGTTTACCCTCATGAGCACAGGATGCCAAGCACCTTTCGGGAAATGGTGCAGAAACAGCCCAGAGTTTCTTTGAAGACTTCTATTTTCAGCTAAGATGATTCTGAGCATCTCACAGTCTTGTCCATCATTATTTATTTGATACTTTCTTGTGTAAAAAGGATTTCAGCCATCACCCAGGAAATTGGGCTGTGATTTATGGTGTGGTTGAAGCCGCGTTCCAGTTCCAGCCCTCCCTGACCCGTCTGGGCTGCTGTGGACTTTCTCCTCTGTTGGTGAGGACTGTTTACGGTCTCCTTGACAACAGAGGCCAGGGAGGAAGGCTGAGTTATGCATACAGGCAGGCAGTCTCTCTTTCTGCCTTTTTTTTTTTTTTTTGTCCAGTACCAGGGATCAAACTCAGGACCGTGCACTTGCCAGGCAAACGGGGCCCTGCTGAGCTACATCCCTGGCCCTTCTTCTGCCTTTTCTGCCTTGATGAGCTCATGTAACTTTCCAAGCTTGCCTGCCATCTGTGCCATGGGGAGGACTGGGGCTCCCACAGGTCGCCAGGGTCCAGGGTATGGTGTGCTCGTGCCTGGCTTGCAGGGTGATCACGGAGGAGGACTTGGTCTCCCTCTTTGGGTCCCAGGAGCTGCTAGAGGGATGTGGGAGCTGGGAGCAAGGTGGGGCTCTGCACAGACAGGGAGCCCTGGGGGAAGATGCAAGGGACCAGCTCCAGAGCTGCCACCCACAGGCACGCCAGACTGAGGGGCGATGAACCCACCCACACAGCCCTAGGGCTGGGAGCTGGTGCTGAGGCCAGCTTTGCCTCCCACACACTGGGCACTTTCCCATGTTGGTGTCTTCATGCCATGTCCGGGAGGTGGGGGCTGCCGTGAACCCCAGTAGGGAAGTCACATGCCCAAAGACACGAGGGCCTGTGGGTGGCCCAGCTGGCTCTCGCCAAGCTGGTCCAAGTCTTTGTCTGTGCTGCCCCTGACTGGACAGCTCAGTGGAATGCCCTTTCCCTGTCCCTCCCCATGTTCCTCCCTTGTCCCCACGTCCTGTCTACCTGCTCACTGGGCTGCTGCGGCATACCACTGCCAGCTTTGGCAGCACAAGTCTCCCCCGCTTCCTGGCACTGCTGCTCCGAGGCCCCCAGCAGTGTCACTGCCTCTCCCTGTGGGCTATCCCTGCCACCCCATAGCCCAAGCCATTTCCCCAGTTCCCTGACTCCATTCCTGCCAGGGGCAAGGTGGAGAGCTGGTTGCCCAACATGCCCCAGGGTCCTTCTGGTCCCCTCTGGCCAGCCAATCCCCAGACCACTGGGAGCACCAGGGGCTGGGATTCGGGCTGGATGAACAGGCATGAAGGGTGCGGAGGCCGGTGTCCAGCTGGCCCAGCAGCTACACTGTCTGTGCAGCGCCTCCATCACTTCTGGCCACAACGACCTGGCACACTTGCCCACCAGCCCCTGCTCCCTCTTTGGAGGCTTGGCCAAGGAGCCACCTCGTGCAGGACATCCAGACAAGGTACAAAAAGAATGTATCCATAAATGTGTATCGCTTGCCTGTCCCTGCATTGGGCCCCAGGGGTAGCAGTGTGACCCAGACAGTCCCCGCCCTTGGGAGTCCTGACCTCGTCCTAGTGAGCAGTCAGCCTGGTGACTCCATGGGAGGCAATGTGCTGTTTCCCACAGTGGGTCTGGGGGGCAAACGGTCAGGAGGCTGCCTCCATCCTCCCACACACGCTGCAGTAAGACCCTGCAAGGTGCTGAGTGTCCCCCTGGTGCCTTTCAAATGCTGGGGGCATGGATGGTGTGGCCCCCAAAATGCCAGAACTCTGGCTCTGACCACATACTCTGTGCCTGCAGGTGACCCTGGGCACCTGTGAGAAAGGAACCACAGTAACCCCTGATTCACAGAATGAGGCCTGGCCTCATTCAGCACTAAACCTCCTCCTCTCTTGGGTTATTTGGTCATGGTTTATGCTTCCTGTCCTTTCTCACAACTCCACCAGGCTGGTGGCACCCAGAAAAAGCATTCCAGACCAGGCCCGGAGAGAACAGTCTCCTTAAATGGGGGGGGTGGGGGTACTGTGACCTTCACCTGACCTCTCTGAAGCCCCAGATTACTTGTTGGGGCCAAGCTGTCTGAGGAACTTCCTCTGGCCTACATCTGCTGCTGTACCCCCACACCACCAGATACACCCGCCTTACCTCCCCCTCCCTGCCTTCACCCCAGCTGGACTTCAGTCCAGGGGATTTCTCTTTGCAGGGGCTACATCCAAGCAGGGGAGGCTCACGAGCTAATTGCACAACCCCTGTGTGTGCCGAGCACTATGCAAGAGGCCCTCGTGTGGGTCAGTCCGTGCAGCGGGAGACATGTCATCACGTGAGCAGGAGAGGAGGAGGAAGAGGAGGGAAGGATCAACCCTCTGGCTGTTCTCCTAATACAACCACACTGACGCATGGACACAGGGGTGGCGCCTGAAATGCCAATGCTTAGTGTCACTCCAACTCGCCATTAAAATCTCTCCTGGCCTCCGCTGCCCTCACAGAGTCGCACTGCAGAATGGTCTGTCCAAATAGCTGCGCCACCAGCCCACCCTGCCCGCTTGCTCCTGGCCTTTGCACTTGCCACCTCTTCCAGTTCCCCGGCAATCCCTGCCTCCTCTCTGCTTTTACTTGGTTACATTCCATCCACCCTGTGTCCCCTCCCCAGGTGGTCCTCCTCGTCTTCATAGATGGGGCGGTGTCCTGCAGCGCTCCACATTCCACTATACTCCAGTGTAAAAAGATGCTGAATGGTATTTTCCCTGGCGGGGAGCTCCTTAGGGCAGTATCCTGGACCCTCAGCACCCAGCTTCTACAAGGCGTTCAGTACATGTTTCATGGGTGGCTACAGAAAATTGGGCATCAAAATTATCCCCATTTTCCAGATGTGAAAAATCAAGCCTCAGAAAGGGCAAAAATTATCAAAGGTCAGAGATCTGATGAGTGGGTGAGATCAACCAGAGCTAAATCTTCTAAATTCACTGGGTCCTGCCTCACTACTGCACAAAGGTGATTCAACATCCTCCAAGGTTGTCTCACCAAAGTTCTTCTAACCCCTGCTCAAGACCTGGGTTCTAATAATGTAGCAGTAATTGATACCAACTGCCAGATTATCATTAGTTCAGGTACTGGCTTCGGGTGCCTGAGACACGTCACACCTCATGACCTCAGAGAGACTGTCAAGGCGATGTATTTTAGCAGAGGAGAGAGCTGGTTCAGAGAGGTTAAGTAATTGACTTGAGATCCCACAGCCATCAAACCCAATCCAGACATGGACTGGTTTATTCAGGATTTGGCCCAATGTCAAGGAATCATGGCATTTTCCTCTGGTCATTGGCCTTCTCTCCCTGGGTTCCAGCATCCACATGGGCACCTTCTCTAGGGAAAGATTTCTCAAGTCCCCAAGGCACTGCTCAGATCTGGGTCACCCCCAAGAGCTGCATCACGCTGCCTTGCATTTATTTCTTCATCTAACGGATGTCTGAGGCCCTGCAGCACGCCTGGCATGGCTCTTCAGCAAATGATGTCCCCCTTCGAGCCCCGGAACTCCAACTATCTGAGACAGGCGCGCTCCCCTGAACAGTCTCGCGCTCCCTAGAAGTTCAATGGTTCTGTGCCTCGCACCTGTGGGGCCTCATTAAATACCTGCTGAATGACTGGATAGCTAAATATTAAGTATCTCTTCACCTCTTAAAGATTACCTCTAGTCCTCCACTTACACACAAAAAAATTGGTATTTAGAGATAAAAAAAAAAACAATAGCTATAAAAAAAACTACTCTCATTCCTTGATTTTTTAGAAAAGGAGACCTCCAAACTACTCTGATTCCCTTCTTTTATAGAAAGAGAGCCAGGCAAGGAGAGAGCATTCAGAGCACAGTCTTGGGCAGACTTCCAGCCTCCTGGCTGTGCCCTACACACAATACTGTCTCGAGTTGCAGCCCTGATCCACAGCCATGAATGTGGGGGCTGTGCCACTGCCACCAGGCAGATGAGAAGACAGAGGCTGAGAAAGTGCGGCGCAGAGGTGTGCTGAGGTCACGAGGCCAGCTACTCTGGACTTCACAGGCCACCCTAAGAGCTCATTTGCTGCAGTCCCCCTTCCCCCTTTCTGTTTTCAGGAGCCTTAGAAGAGGTGTGAAAAGGCAAGCCCTAGGGTTGCAAAGGCCTTCCTCCCTCTGGACTCAATGCACACCTTGACCAAAGGTCAGCCAGGCCACGACCTTGCCCTCTTCACTGTGCTGGCACCTTCTCAGCAGCCGCTTACCATGGTAATGGGGTGGCACCTTGAAGGAGGCCAGGTACCTCAGGAATTAAAGAAATAAAAGGTCAACTGAGCAAGAGTACCTGAGCTGTTCACCCTGCCCTGGAAATCAGCCCACTGTGACCTGGAGGGGCAGTTCCTGTCTCTAGGGCACAGCAACTCAGTTATTCAGGAATGAAGAGATGAGCATTTCTTAAAAAAAAAAAAAAAAAAAAAGCAGGGGAAGGATCAGTATGGCAGCATCCCATTTTATGAACTAAAGACACTTTGTAGTAGTATTGAAAAATAGAATGCCCCACAGATAACTTTAAATGCCAGTTGGGTCAGTGCTGGGTAGGTACCCAGCTCCGCTCCTCAGGCCCAGTTGCCTGGCTTCCCTTGACCTAACTCCAGGCTGAACAGAGAACAGAATGGAGACCCTTTGCATCTGGAGTCGAGAATTAAATGCTGTCGCATTGTAAAGCACTGACCATCACACCTGGTACATAGCGAGTGCTAAATGGATATTAGTTCCTTTTTTTAATTTTAAAGAAGAATGAGCTATGCTTTGGAAATCAAGTAATCACAGGCAAATACAGGGTCCCCTGTGAAGTGCAGTTCCACTTCGGCTAAGAAGACTTATTCCCCGATATTCGGTTCTAGGACCAGCCATCCCTCCAGGTGACTGCTCTCCCACACTGTAGGTCTGCAGCCTCCCTCACCTTTTCTCCTGCAACCAGACCTTGCCCACAAAAATGCATGCAGTCATTCAAAGCACAAGCATCCCACATCGGCCAGCAGGATTTCCACACCCTGTCAGTCTGTGCACACATACACTAAAATGCACACCATTCCATGCAGCCCAGTAAAACGCAAGGCTCGCTCCTGCACACATGGTGCCATGCAGTAGTGGGTGGAGAGAGCGGAAGCCCTGGGGCTGAATGCATGTGGGCCCAAGGCTGTTTCCTTCTTTGAAGAGCGCTGTGGTCTTGAGTAGATTGCTATAAATCTGGCCCCGTCATTACTTTGCTTTGTTTCCAGTCTTGCTGTACAACTGAAGCAAGACAGTAAGCATAAAGTAATGGTCTGATATGCTACAGGTGCCAAAGGATGTTTACTGCACAAAGCCAAGGATCTGAAATGGGAGGAGCCCTGAGGTCACTTTCTTCACGATGTTTTACCTAATTACATGATCCCTCCGGGATCTCTCTTCTCTGGGGCTATTTGCCTCTGACACCAAGACCTTGGCCTTAGCTCCCTCTGCTCTGATTGACTTGTTTTCGCTTTGTCTCAGCAAACTTGACGGCAGACTGGGTGTGAGTGCCACGTCCCCCTTCTCTGTCCTCCACCTCCACCCCAAATGCCCATATTCCTGTCCTCTGCCCCTGATTCAGAGCCCACTTGGGGAGATTGCAGGCACTGAGCCGAAAAGATGGGGGCAAAGAAAGGTAGACCACTCTAGATCGGCTCTTGTTTGAGAAGCACACAAGAAAAGCCCTGCTGAAGGAGAAAGTGTCCTGCTCCTTAGTGCCTGTCAAAGCATCAGGTGGAGAAGGGGGACAAGAAGGGGGAACAGTCCAGAGCTGAGACAGATGGGAAAGGAGAAGCAAATTGCCAGCTGTCTGCATCATACACACAGCTGTCACCAGCTTTGAGACGGACCTGCCTCTGCATCATCTTGGTGAGGCAGATCCTGCTGGCCCCTTCTGTGGATGGCAAAACCAAGGACAAGTGAAGGATGGCCGCTCACCTGAGACCACACTGGAGGGCACCCCAGCCAACAGGCTCAGAACAGTCCTCCTACCGCAGGTCCCGGGCTTTTCTGGCATGGACGCGCTTTCCAGAGGACAAAGAGGATTTCTGGGGCTCTTGCCTTGCTCCAGCTGTCCTCTGTGTAACTGCTCTTGTCTGCTCTTCCCTGTGCCAGGACCACCAGTCCTTCAGCCAAAGGCACTGCTAGGACTTCTGCCCTTTTCTATTGTATTCGACTTCTTTCTAAAAATGCACAACAAATAGTTTTAAACCCTCTGTAAAATCTCTTTGCTCATGGGGCTTTCCCTCATTATTTTTTATACGATGATCTAGTTATGTCCCACCCCCTCCCCAAGAAATCTTGCCCTGGCTCCCATTGCTCTCTGGATGGTGTGCAGCTTCCCCTTCTGTCTGTTCCCTCGTCCATCTCTCTGGCCCCTGCTCAGCTAGGCTTCCCTGTGTGTTCCTTCCTCCTGGAGCTTGCCACCCCGCTTCAGCCTGGCTGGCTCCTACTCTCTCAACTCAGGCATCTGGCGAGACAGCACTTTGTCCAGGAAGCTCTATTGGACCACCACCCCGCCCAGGCTGTAGCCAGACCTGCTCATGCCCACAGCCCCGATGTGCCGCCCTGCCACTGCCTGTTTCTCTTGTCTTCTCATCCATCTGTGGACTCCGAGGGCAGGGACCTTGCATTGACACTGCCACCTCCCAGCACCGGTCATGGCAGAGCTCACTGGATGTACCTGGGTCAGAATTACTGAGTCAGGCCTTTCCCAGCCCCACCATCTTCCCTGAGGATTGTCACACCCTTTACTTGGGATTCTGGTGGCTCTGCTGGCTGAACTGTCTTAATCTGGGCTTCCTGGAATACACTGGAGTAGATTGAATCCTGTCCCAAAACAATATGACCAAATCCTAACCTCCAATTCTTATGAAAGGGACCTTGTTTAATTTGCCATCACCTTGACTTCAGGGTTTCTTTTCTTTAGCCTCTAGAACTGTAAAAGAATAAGCTTCTACTGTTTTAGACACCAAGATTGTGGCCATTTGTTACAGCAGCCACAAGACACTCATACCAGCAGAATTGACCCTCCTCCCTCTGTGACGGCCCCCAGTCCTGTCCCTGATCCTTCAACCTCTGGTACAGCAGCTGGATCTCCATGGAAGGCCACAGGAAGCACAGATGCTGACAGCCTTGTCCTGAGCCGGCTTGGATTTGAGCTGGGTTGCTGATACTAACGGCAGACTGACACCAAAGATTACAAAACCATTTCACTGTGCCTGTGGGAACCTCGAACAATGGCTGGCACCTCCTGAGTGGTGCACCAAGGGGGGGCCACTGTGCCCCTGGTGACTTCCCAGCAGGTTTCCAAGCACCTGCTCTTCAAGCAGGCCCACTGGACAGACAAGGAAACTGAGGCCCCAGGGGCTGAGATAACCTACTGGAGATCTCACAGACACTAAGCGCTGGCATTGGCTCCAGAACCCTGCACTCCCAACCTTATCTGTCCCCTCGCTGAGCCATCACAGTTCACAACCTACACAGAACTGGGGCAGCGAGCTGGAAGGTGGAGAAGAGTGATTCAGAGCAGCATGTCTCTGTCTCTGTTTCCACAGTCTGGGGACAATTAGGGAACACACCTCTAACTTTCAATTTGCTACAGTGGTGCTAAATTTAAACCTCAAGTGATCTTTATCTGTGATGGGGACAGGCCACTATGACAAAATGAACCACGTGGCAAAGCCGCGAGGGGAGTTTAGACAGCCTTGCTAATACAGCAACAAGCAGAGCGTGAAGCAGCCACGTCACCATGCAGATGACACAGCGCTGAACCCTAAGAGGCCACCCACTTCTGTCACCTCACTTTGGATGCTGGTCAGTGAGCCCTGTGGCCTGGCCTCACCTTGGCAGGCTTCTTTCTGTGGTGGCATAAAGGAGTCCTGCACTTTTACAGACACCAGGAAACAGTCACTGAGTACCTGCTATCCACAGGATCTGCAGAACACAGATCAGAGTCACATCTTGTAAGTTCATGCTCTGCTCGGGGCAGAGAGATGGTAACAGAGAAAAATGATACTGCATCACTGATCACCCAAACGTGAGAAGAAGAAACATAAAATGGAAAAAGACTGGGCAAAATCCAGGTGTGATGTTACATACAGGCATGAAGGAGGCCTCCACAGAAGGTGGAACAAGGGCAGAGACCAGGAAGGGAAGAGGGTGAAGTCTGAAGCCCACAGAGAGCTGCAAGTGTAGAAGACCCAAGCAAGCATGTGCCTGGAAAGTTCCAGTAGAGCCAGCAGCTCTTGAGGCGAGCAGAACGGGTGAGGAGTGCATGAGGCGTGGTTAGTGGGTTTACAGGGAGTTCACTCTGAGGCACGTAAGCCAAAGCAAGGGAGCCACTGGAGCACAAAGGGCAGTAGGGTCAGCCAGGACTGTGAAAGGGCCACCCTGTGGCAAATGAGAGGCAACGAGGCCAGGTAGCAGGCTGCCTAGAAGCCACCCAGGCCTCTGTGGCCTGGACAGAAGGATCCAGTCAGAGCCCCACACAGCAGACTGAAAAGCAGAAAGGGGCATGCCAGAAGGGGAAGGAAAGAAAGAAAGAAAATAGGAAGGAGGAGAAATGGAGGATGAGAGGAAAGATGGTGTTTTGCCTGTCAGACAGGAGGTATCACCCATTGTTGAACACAAGGCTCTGGAATGGGACAAGGGAAGGTAACCCACTTCTGCTGGGTGTCTCCTGGTGCTAACCACTGTGCACGTCTCCACACATCCACCTAAGTGTGTGCCATCTTCTGATGCAGGAATAACAGTCTCCATAATATAGATGAGGATTCTGAAGTCCAGCACTGTTGATAATTTCTCCAAGGTTACAAAGCCAACATGGGAGTGCTGGTATCAGGTTGAGGCACTGTCTAAGCCCAAAGCCTCATATTCCCATATCTCATTCTGGTTGGGTATAGAGAAGGCTACAACCATGGCGTACACCCTCAGAAACCTCCCTGATCTACAAGAACCCCATAAAGTCAGAACTGCTATTGTCGCTAATTTTAGAAAAGAGAAAACTGATGCCCAGAGAGGTTGATTGACTTGCTCAAGGCCTAGCATCTAGTATGTGGAAAGCCAAGATTCAGATCTTTCTCTAGCTCCAAATGTCTTTACCACCCTGCATTGTTATATCGTGTAGTTGTTCTGAATTTTAGTAAAATACATTCTAAACCTCATATAGATATGGTAGGTGTATTAGCCTTCTGATACTGTAACAAATACCTGAGATAAGTCAATTTAAAAAGAAGAAAGATTTATTCTGGCTCACAGTTTTTGAAGATTTCAATCCACAACATCACGGTTGAAGCATGTGCCAGAAAAAGCCCATTTGCCTCATGGGCAGAACATAAAAGAGGGAAAGACAAAGAGAAAGAGACTGGAATCCTACAGCCCCTTTCAAGGGTGTGCTCCAATGACCTAGCCCCTTCCACTGTGCTCCACCTTGAAAGATTTCTGTCACCTTCCCATACGGTCAGGCTAGGGAACTGAGCCTTTTACACATAGGTCTTTGGGGGCATTCACAGTCCAAACTATAGCAGTAAGAATGACAGATGCGAAGTTATCTAAGTCTACCACTACTCCAAGACTTCCTGAAGAATGTGCATGCACACACACACACACACACATTTATTGTCATATATAACTACATGGTAGGTATGGGAACACCCACAAGTACAGGAGTACACAACATTCCAAAGTCAATTACTTCCTAAATTAGCCTCTGTTATCTCCGTCTCTAAGTCCTTTGCCCAATTATGATGAATTGACAGAGATATCTTGTCTTTTCCCAAAAAGAACACAGATGTACTGTTCAAGTGATCTCTTAAAAAGTTGCCTGGAAAACGTATAGTAAAATTACAGTTCACATATTTATATCGAATCTCCTTCGGAAGATCAGGGAAGTAGTGGACGTTGGACTGTTGAAATCTCATATACCCACCCTTTAGGATTAAGATCTCCACAAAACACCAACTCCTAATGCCTTGCCTGTGCCCTAGAAATACACCCTCAGCACCATCTGTCTATAATTCAGTCTCCTGTCAGGAGGGGCTGCAGTGCAGAGAAATGTGGAGAGACTGAATCTCTTCAATGTAATCATTAATTTTAAGCCTGTTCCCACCCTTCCCTAGATCTGTGACCCCAAGCAGTTGACTGGCTCTTCTTATAAACAAAATAAAGATAATAGATGGGCAATTGGGAGATTATAAAAGATCCCTTAAATAAAACGTCAAACACAAAGTTGATGCTTCATAAATGTCTGTGCTTCCTCTCCCTTCCAGCAAAGAGGTTGATGGAGGCCAAAGTTCAGAGGGCTGACCTTTCCCCTACATGGTAGAGTCACTAACTTCCAACCCATAGAACCTCTAATTACTATCTTTGGCCACCACAGGAAGAAGTTTCAAAAAATGTCCGATGTTTTCACATATAAAGACAGGCCCAGGCATCATTACCAGGTTGCTAGGTGTTGTTCAACCACCCACCTGGCTGCGGAGTGGGCAGCAATTAATGTAATTAGCACAGTGATGAGTGTCCTCCGAAATGAGAAACAGCTCAACCTGGAAGAACCAGACAGACCGGCTGTGCCCAGGAAGCTCTGGCCCTGTGCATCCACCTGGGAGTAGCTGACTGGTAACAGCAGCGGAGCCTTGAGTCACATCGAACTGGATGTGAGTTGTCTGTGCTCAACCCTACCTGTGTGACTGCGGGCAAGTCCCTTGCCTCTCTTAATCTACCTCAACTTCCCAAGTCTTCTCACCTGTAAAGTGGGACTAATAATATTCCCACGGGGTTGTTACAGTTAACTTCACGATCACTGCCATCATTGCCCCAGTCCAAACCAGGCTGGCGTTGAACCACGAAGAGCAAGAGCTAAAGCATCCTGCTTCTTCCTCTCTGGCTGAATTCAGAGCACAAAGCCCTAGGTCTGAAGGGCTCTGAGGAAAATTATGGGAGCTCGAGATGCAAAAAATACTGGTATCCAGAAAATAAAGGAGAGGAAGTACTCCCCGATTGGATGAAATTTTAAGTTACTATTGTGAATGACATGAGCATCACGGCAATCGAGGTTCAGTAACAGAAAATGAGGAACCTGTTTAGAACTTTGGACCTAGCAATTCCAAGTTGGTAATTAATATCCTCACAAAAGAATAACGCAAAGAGGTGTGTGTGTGTGTGTGTGTGTGTGTGTGTGTGTGTGTGTGTGGTGTGATTACTGACAAAATACTAAGAATTAACAGACTCATCCAGTTAGTAGTGGCTGAATGCCAGTGAGTGATAAAAACACCAAGTGCGAGGAGACACACAACTAAGATTCCTTGAGGTGAAAGTCCTGAAAAAGTTCTGTAAAAGGGGAGGGTCTCAAGGGGGAGGGGAAACCGATGAGGGGACTGCTAAGCCAGCCACACTGCAGGCCTATCCCTGAGCCTGGCCAGGGAGCGAACCACACGGATGTTTTGAAATGTGTTTGTGAAACAACGTTAAACACAATGGAATAAAGAGAAAAGAAAAGCGGTCTCAGAATCCTGAGGGTCTGGACTGGGACGGACCCCAGAGAACACCTGGGCTAGCAGCTCTAGTCCTTTCCCTGGAGACTGCGCAACAAACAAAGCTTTTGTAGCCTAATGATCTAGAAGCAGACAAAATGAAGTCCTAGGTAATAAACTTCTCAGCTGTTGGCTGTCACTGTACTGTTTTCTCTCCCTATTGAGCGTGAAGCTGAGGCTATAAAAGGAATAAGCTGGAATCCACTGATTTGTTTACTAAACTAAGGGGCTTGAGTCTGCATTGCAATTGAAAACCCGTGATCTGGCCCAAGCCACCACTGACTGAGAAGCTGAGGCCCCACGTGACCTATCTACCTGTCACTGTAACACAGACTTCCTGCTCAGTTGGTATTCTCTGAATGAATATCAGTGAGTGAATGGGCTAACACGGTGATGTAATCAAGACTACCCAAAGCGTAGGTGGCTGCTACCGCATACTGATCTAAACTTAGGGATTGGGAGGGAATTGAGACCACAGCACATAGAAATGCTTGTTCCATATGTTTCCTTCCTTTTAATTCATTCAAATGTAACTAAGAGATAGAACGGTGGCCCTGCAGGTATGGTGGTGTGCAGTCCATGGACAGTGTCGGCAGAGGGGGCCATGGTTGTGGCCTGGCCTGAGGTTTAGAATCCTCAGGACGAGGGAGGCTCCCCGCATGGTGACCCTGAGATTGGTGGTCTCAGAGATACACAAAGGTTCTTACAACTAAACAGATCGTGTGCAGACTCTTGATCACTGGTGGCTGTTTCCAGCCTGGGGTCGTTTTCTTTCCTCTGCCTGCCACATCCCTCTCACACTGTTTCACTGTTTACACCTGAAGTATGGTGCCCCTCTTCAGAGATGTCCTTTCTGATCACACTGCTTAAGAAACTCTTCACTGCTCTTCCTCAAAACCAGATGACTATTTAGAGATTCTGGATCCACATGTTCAATTGTTGCTGACTCCACTTATAAGTTCTGACTCCATTTACATGTTTAGCCAGTTCTGCTAGCTACACCACAGGCAAAACCCACTTCCCACCCAGTTCTTTCCACCCCTAACACCTATCGACTACTATTTTGTATTAATTTGTGATGTATCATCTCTAGATAGTAACTGTAATACTAAATTACGGTTAGTATTTATTGGGTACTTACTGTACCAGGTACTACTGTAAGTATCTGTCGTACTGACTCACAATAGTCCTCTAAAGTAGGTTCCATGATAAGCTCCATTTTAATGGATCTAAAAACTGAGACCTAGAGAAGAATTTGGCCAAGTTCATACAGTGAACAAAGGACAGAAGTTCTATCAGAGACTGGGGGTCTGGCTCGAGAGGGTAAGCACTACGCTAGAGGTAAACACCAAAGCACCAAAGCCTATTTTTTATACCACTTCATCCCCAAGCGCTGCAAAATGCGTGGCATGAAATAGGGTTCAACAAACATTTGTTGGGAGGGAGAGAGAGAGGAGGCTGAGCAAGAGACTGCTGTGAGCCTTGCCATGGTCCTCTCTGGGTGACACAGGGCTGGGACCCACACAGCAGTCTCTGCTTCACTTGGGAACCACAGATGTGCAGGAGACAGACCTGAATGACACACTGTCCCTGTCGAGGAAGAGTACCTCCATCCTCCCTTCATGATGACCTCAGGTGAGCCCTGGAGCCACATAAGTTGGCCCAATGCTTTTCCCGTCCGCAGCAAGAAACTCGACTGTAATGGAACTGTCCTGCACCAGGGTCTTTGGAGCACTGGGGTGGGTATGACAGCTCTTATGCAAGGAGCTTGCAGCTAATGAGGAAGAGGAATCCTGAAAACTAATGAGAGGACACCTCGCAAGCTCAGGCAGTCTAGGAAGGGAGAGACAGAGGGACAAACAGAAGGCTCTTGCTGAATTCTACCTCTGAGAGTCATTGTTTATCTTGCTGAGGAAGCCCGGGACTTTGTGGAGAGCTGGAACCTCTGGTCTACATATGTAGACACTCTGCTCTGATACCTAACACCAGAACACATGATACAGCAAGACAGGGTAAGACGGACGAGAGGGAACAGCAGCAGTGTGAGATGCAAGTTGCTTGATAGTTTCCCGGATGTTAAAGCTTTGGTCCACTGAGGAGAAGCAGCTGAGCAGAAAGTATGCTAACACAGGTGAGCACAGGTGCCACAGAGGAGTGAGCCCTGGAGATACTGGGCATAACACCCTTCCAGCCCACCATCCCACTGGGCTGCTGCCCACACACTCTTCCTTGGTGCTTCGCTCTCGCCTCTCAAACTCATCAGCCCCACCCCTTCCTTACTCTTCATCAGGCAATCTTCACCAGTTCTAAGGCCTATATTAGTAGCAGCGTGTATGAATGTATTTGTTTATTCAAAAGTTAATAGGTCTCTTTAGGTTTGTTATTTTTATCAGGATACGTAGGGTTTTATCTTAACATGGTGCTCATAGCATTATACAAGTTTTCATGGTCTACCCCAAACTATTTCAATTAAAGCCCTGCTATTTTTACTGCACAATTCTGCAGAACACGAAACTATTTCAGGAATATACAAAAACATATACATCATATGATATACACGTGATGCAAAAATGGAAATGTCTATCATTTCACCAAAGGCTTTCTTTCCCATATGCCTTTGTGATATTTCCTACATAAGTTCTTTGAATATCCATCACTATATTCGTATTCAGAGAAAGAAACTGAGGTTTAGCATTGTTAAATGACTTAATTAATGGCAAGGAACCAAGCCCATTTTTCCAGTCCCCTTGTTACCCACAGCACTTAGCACAATTCCTAGCACAGGGTAAGTAGTTGATGAGTAAGTTATTCTGGGAGAAATGAGTACTGTCTCTTGACCAGTTCTCTGTCTAATAATACGGTCCTTGAGTGTCACTTTGTAAAGTATATTGAAGAAAAGAAGGTAATTAAAATTTTTGAGCTCCCACTGTGAGCTAAGAATGGCATCGATTTTTTTTTTTTAACACACACAGGCATTTTTTTTTTTTTTTTTTTTTTTTGCTATTCCATTTACAGATGTGAAACTGGTGCTCAAAGGTTTAAGGAAATTTTGGAAAGTTACACTACTGGAATGAATTGGGATTTGAATGCAAGTCTACTTTATCTCAGAGCTCAATCTCTTCTCTGCATCAGTGGAGAACCCCTGCCACTTGCAGAGTAAGGGACAACTCTCAGTGGTACATGAACAAATTATTTATTTTAATGATTGTTTGTATTTATACTTACAGTTTCTAACTCTTGGTAGCAGTTAATACCTGCTATCCATTTACAATAGCATCTAATCCAATAATAGCTATTTATCATCCGTAAAATCTTTGAATTAAAAGAGTCATCGGAAGAAAAATATTAGATGTTTGATACATAAGTGAACACGGCAAAATAGAAGTTATAGGCACATGACTAAAATTTGAAGTCATGATTAAATTATTCAAAACATTTGTGCAGGTGTGTGTGTGTGTGTGTGTGTGTGTGTGTGATTGGTTCTCAAAAATTATAGTGATGGATATTTTCTAAATTACTTAAAAGAAAAAGGAAATCGGAATAGGGCTGATTCTTGGCAAGTATTTTAGCATGCTACTCTTCATTTCAATGTTCTGTGTCATTTGTTGTTTCTTCACAGGATTCTGAGGCAGCTGCTCTGAGAAGTGCGTGGGTTCCCTTAGGATAGAGGAAGCAAGCAATAAGAGAGTAAGGAGGCTTTCAGAGCCCAGTGAATAGTCCCAACTGACCAATATGCTTGATGTCTGGGGTCCACAAGAAAACAAAAAACCCTAGCGCGCACCCAGGGCACCTGGCTTTCCATTCCATCTTTGGCTACTAACTTCCTTTGTCATTCAAGAAAGCTACAGCTGGGGTCCCTTGCGTCTCCATAAGTTAAGTTTTGATTTCCAAGCCATTTTTCAGTAATGTGAGGCACACCCAATGTAGAATGACTAAAACCAGCAAAAGCAGCTACCTCTGTAGGTTAGGTGGCTCCTGCCTACCATAGGGACCAGAGTTCTTCCAGGTCCAGGTTTGAGTGCCTGCGATTTCATCACTTCAGTCCCTTCAGATGACCATACAAGTAGCAGTAATATATACAGAGAGCCATGGAACAGTCTCTGGATTATGCTTATTATTAGTGTTACACCACAGGGAGCAATGCCACGCTGTGTAAACTCTTACCTGCCCCAGTAGGCAATGAGCTCTCTGGTTAATTAAGTGCCCACATTAATATCATTGTGCTCACTGTAATTGTAGTTAAAGCATTTATATTTCTAAGAAATGCATAATGCAAGCTTGAACTACAGTGAACACAATTTAAACTATCCTATAAATTTCCTCATTGCCTCATCTTATTTGTTTTTTAAGTAAGAGAGAAATTCAGGCTTTTTATGGCAGCTTACTCCTCAGTGATATCCACTCCCTCCTCCCACAGCTTCCAAGGATTCCATTTCCGCTAATACTATACTTGGCCACATGACTTGCTTCAGCCAAACTGAAGGTGGGAAGAAATGACAATGTAGCACTTCTAAGCCCAAGACTTAGAAATTTTCATGCTTTCTGCTTCTGCCTTTCCAGCATGGGTCCTAGAATGAGCCACTGGGGCAGTCCTGAGTGTGACCTTCGCCCACTTCTCCAGGTAGTGAGCTACACACCTGTGCAGCACAGCACTGAAACTGGCAGCTCTGGGAAAGCCACCTGCTTAGAGAATTGTAAGGGTGGCAGGTGCCCTGGAGGACAGGGAGCCTGGGAGGGGCCTTCAAAAGGCAGACCCACTCCACTTTGGGCCAAGAGCAGAGTCAAGTGTGGAGTACTGGCTAGCATTTGGATCCTGTGGTGGTTTGTTTCACAAGAGATGATTACTTTACTTACAGAAACTGCCACAAGCATACAGAAATCATCTGATCTTACAGCAAATAAAATCTCTCCAAGTCCACCTCCAACTAAGGGTAGCAAGTAATAACCATTTGGAACAAATTTTCTAAACTTTTCTGGGTTTTTTTCCAGATTAAATAAGCAAACAAATGTAAAATACACTTAGCATAATGCGGGGCCTATGTTGTAAGCATTCACTAAACATTAGCTGTCTTTGTTAATAGTCTCACACAGCAAATAATCTCTGATGTGGGTTAAATTCATCCAAAAGTGAGACCACACTGTGTCTACTACTGTGCAACTTCCTTCCCTCACTCCACGCCGTACCGGACACTCACCTTTCCATGTTTTTAGAGACCACTAGCTCCTCTTTTTGAATGACCACATGATACTTCATGGGTTGAGCAGTCTATAATGTATCTTACCTATTTCCATTTTACACCCTCCCAAAAAACAGAGATTAGAGTGCTGAAGGTGTTTGCCCGAGCATTTTCTGCCCCATCAAGTCCTCCCTTCTTCCCATCTCAGGTTTGGCTTTGTGGCACAACTTGGCTAATAAAAGGTTCATGGACGTGCTCTTGGCCAAAGTTTTAAGGACGGCCATGCTGCCACCTCTCTCTTCCCTGTGACAAACACCAGCAATATCTCAGACAGGAATTCTTCAGCCTGGATCTTGAGAGTAAAGTGCTCGGCCTGAGTCAGGCTGGTGATGTGAATGCACCTGAGATGAGTGTGGGTCTGGTGCCACAGCATGATTTAGAGAAAGGACCTGAGTTCGATCTCTGGTACCAAAAAAAACGCGAGGGTGGGGGAGAAGGAGGGAGGGAAGGGGAGGGAGAGAAAAGAAAGAAAGAAAGAAAGAAAGAAAGAAAGAAAGAAAGAAAGGAAGGAAGGAAGGAAGGAAGGAAGGAAGGAAGGAAGGAAGGAAGGAAGGAAGGAAGGAAGGAAGGAAGGAAGGAAGGAAGGAAGGAAAGAAAGAAAGAAAGAAAGAAAGAAAGAAAGAAAGAAAGAAAGAAAGAAAAGAAAAGAAAGAAAGAAAGAGGGAGGCAGGCATGCAGTGCAGAAGGCAGGCACAAAGGAGAGGAGAGCGGAAAATCTGATCCCAGCCTGCCCATGAATCAACTCTGGACCTCAGCACACTCAGAGGACTGAGGACCCAGGGAGAGACAGGGAGAACATTCGCAATGAGAAAGATTTGAAAGTTTGTTTTTTTTAATTGCTAGTACAATACATGCTTACTGAAAAAAAAAAACGTTGAAAACAAACAAAAACATAAAGAGTAAAGTGGGAATTACTCGAATATTATGTTTTGACATCTTAGGGCTTCTCAGCCAAATTTCCTCCTACATGGATGCAAACACGACAGAGGCCTGCTAAATTCCTTTAAGTGTGCATACATACATCACAAGGCCCTCTCTCAAGCCCAGCCTCTCCACTCTTCCTTTCAGGCTTAATCTTTTTGTCCCTCCAAACGTGCCTGTTAGCAATACCCATGCCTTCGTGCATGCATTCCCTCTTCCTAGAATACTATTTCTCTCCCTAATGCCTTCTCTTCTTCGCCCTGCTTCTACTCATTCTGAGATTCTGAGTTAATACACCACCTGCTTACAGGACAATTCTTTGACCTCTACCTTTGTCAGATGCCCTTCCATGCTCAGCCCAAGAATTCCCTTCCCTTGCTGTCACACTGGACTGGTCTTGCTCCACTGTTACCTATCTTCCTTCTACACCCCAACCTGGAAGCCACCCAATAGCTCTTATTCACTAATAATTAGCAGTGTCTGGCCTATGGTAAATACTGAAAATTTGTTAAGTACATTAATAAAATATTTAATAACAATGTGCAGCCTGTATTTCTGAAATCTCCGAACTACCTGGCATTTTTCAATAAACACTTACCAAAAGACTAAATACAGAAGAGGGCTTAACTCACGCTCATATTCCTCAAGTTTATAAACAAAGTGGGAAGAAAATCTTAGCAAAATGAAGCCTCGATATAAAATTAAGAGCCACCTTCTTAACTTCTGCCTCCTCCACTAATTCTCTTCAAACTGGGGTGGGGGGGAAACCAGACAAAACCCTAATTTCAGTTCCATATTTATTCTCTGAGTGTTTCCTGCAGCACCAACCGGAAGAAGGCACTAGCAGTTCTAAAATACATTCCAGAACCTGCATGGCACAAAAGGGCTCGTTTCTCATTAGTCAAGTGGGCAACCTTCAGCAGAGTTATTCAGAGATCCAGGCTCATTTTTTGGTTTTGTTTTTGTTTATTTGTTTGTTTTAAGGTCGGGTCTTGCTAAGTAGCCCAGGCTGGCCTCGAACTCATAGCAATCCTTTTGCTTCAACCTCCCAAGTGCTGGGGTTACAGATGTGCGCCACCACATCTGGCTCATGCTCAATTTACCTGTGGCTCTGGCCCATGTTTGTCCTTGAATCCCTTAGGTTTCACCAGGAGGTGGGGAAAGACAGCCCTTAACCAGCCCCATAAGTGATACACATCATACTCACTCCCTAAATTCCGGCACCCTTATTTACAAAGGAGCCCAGAAAAGTGGTCTAGCTGTATGTCAGCCAGAAAAGGAAGAGTTCGAGGACACTGTATTGTTCTTCTGCCAGAGATGCTAAAGGAGCACCTGGTCTTCCTGCAAAGTACAGGTAATTCTGATTTATGGAGATGGAAAACATTTGTTTTGATAGACTATACACCTAACCCTGGACATGAGAAAGTTTCATCCCAGATTTACAAATTTTGAGTAAAATAGTGTCAACTCTAAACTGTGAGACAGACCACTAATGGTTACCACTCGAGACAAGTTCTAAATGAGACTTTATACATGGTGTTTATGAAATACAAAGATAAAATGATTACCTTAAGTACTAGGGATCACTAGGAATTATCATAAACTTAGTGTCTGAGATACAGTAGATAATAAATGTTTTCAGTACAGGAACATCAAGGCAATGACCCTATTGATGAGTAACTCAACTTCAGATACCTCTTCCTTAAAAAGTTTTCTTCACTAAATTCTAACCAATACTCTAGCTCTGACCTCAAAGCCTACAGGGTGATTTTGCTCATGTGACAGCTGCACCATTATCTGCAGCACAGTATGGACTGTCCTTCCCCCAGGGTCAGGCCTTCCCCTCATGCCCACCCTCCTTTCAGGTCTCTGATTGGCCAACACTGCTTTCTGAGCTTTACATCCACGATATCCCTGATGGTGTCCAGCCAGCAGCACTTCCTAGAAGTACAGCATATTCCCAGGCTCTGGGCAACACGTTCTTACCCTGTGACTCCGAATATTTCAGCAGTGAAGATGCTGCCAAACAAAGTCCCGCGCTGCGAGAAGGACAGGACCCGGGAGGTAATTTGGAAGGATTTTTAGCTACTTATAATCCCAGAAGTTTCCTGAAGTTCTGAGCGCAGAAAAGCCATTATCTTTATCCTTAACAAAGACCTAGTTGGTCCCAGAGGACTCTCGTGGGGCTCTGATTAAGAACCAAGATGTATTGGGTGTCCTCCCTGTGCAGTAGAATGCTAGATACAGTGGCTACCATGGAGACCAAGAGACACTTTCTGTCTTCTTTATGCTTGGCCTCTGGTGGGTGAAACAGCCTTTTAAAAAACAGAAAATGTATATGAAAAAATGTGGAACAAAAATCAGTTTGTTGCTAAGAGGAAACCACTGGCTTCAACATTCCACGAGGGGACAAGTGTTAAGAATAACCATTTTGTCCCCTTTCTGGAGCCTTATTTACTCCCACTGGAAAGGACAGAGTTACCTGATTGTTGAGTTCAGAAGAGAAACCAAAGAATGTTCACCTCAGCCACTTGCTCTCTTCTTAAGGTAAATTCACCCCAACGATGCAGACATTTACTATCCCTTTGGAAGAAGCCTGTAACTGCCATCTTTGAAAGGACCAGCCAGTAAGTTTAATTCCAGAGTGAGACTCAGGGGATACAGGAAGGCTTCATGTTTGCCGTGCCCTCCAGTCCAACTTGAGTCAGCAATGAAAGTGATGTGGCGAACCCCATACATCTGATTCTCTCATGTCTAACTTCAGCTGAGTCTGGACTCAAGAAACATAGAAAGGGATAGTATACATCACCCTCTTCAGATCCCAAAATTACAAACAAAAGTTAAAGGGACTTTTAAGAGAGTGCAAGAAGGGACTTTCATCTAGTAGCAAGGAGGTGCAGCGTGGAAGTGACTGAAAATCTCTATAAGTTGATTTAAGCTAATCCAAAAGGACGCAGAAACTGGCCAAGGAAGGAGGAGGAAGTGGAAAGAGCTCACATAACGGTTTGTAGGTAACAACGACTTTATTATGTTTGGGGAACAGGTAAGGGCCTGTGTGGGAGTCATCAGGACTGGCTACCAGATCCTTCCAGCTCTCTCTCCTGGCAAACAAGATCGCACTTTCTGGTTCCCTTGTGGCTGGACAAGGCCGTGACAGTAGCATTAGCCAATGAATCAGAAGTGACCAGTGACATTTTTAAGCACTTAATTACCCAGATGAGACCCTTTGGAGATCCCTTTTCATGAGATTGGTTAGGTTCCTCCAAACAGGCACTCCATCAGCCTGAGCCCCTGAGGAAGCAGATACAAACAGAGAACTGCCGATCTGGGTAGATACATAGCTGGACAAGACAAAGAACTCTGTTCTAAGTCACTCAAGTCTGGAGATTATTTTTTATAACATAACTCAGGTGATTCTGATGCAGCCAGAGCCGGTGAGGATGAGTACTTCCGGTGAGAGCGGAAGTACTAATCATTCAGGCTAACATTTCATCAGAGGAGTGTGATTTTTGCAAATATCAAAACAAGCTACTACTGCTACTTGGGTATTGAAATACCCCCTTAATTCCATTCTGAAAAGGAAGCCATCCGCAACAATTACCAAGTACCTTCCATCCTTACAATGTGCCAGCCACCTTATTAAACACTAGAGAAACAAAATAAGGATGACACTTTCTGGATTTGGAGTTTGGAACTTAAGAAGACATTTATAATCATGTGGTAGACATTCTTTCCTTCAGGTATATACCCAGTGTGGTGAGAGCCAAAGAAACTCCTATTTGAGGACGATGTGGGAGACAGGATGAGGAAAAGCTTCAGAGGGAATTTTTTGAGCTGGGTCTTGAAGGGTGAATAGGAGTTTGCCAATTCATAGTTTGAGGATAAATAAAAGTAAACTGAAAGGAGGAGAAATGTGAAGAGGAATGGCACATGTTTGGAGTGGCTGAGACTCAGAGGAATGGAGAGAATGTGCAGTGTGGGGTGTGGTGAACTGCATTACTATTCACAAATACTTGCAGTCCCTCCCCACTGACATCAGGCTTGGCCATGCGAACTGCTCTTAGCAGCAGCTTTAGGAGCCGCGCTCTTTTCTCTCTGCCACGACAATCAACAATGTTTTAGAAAGAGGGTCCTCTGTCAGCTAGGGTCCCAGGGCACAGAAGCATGTGAGGCAGAGGCACAGCCAACTTGCGCGGGACAAGCAGTGCGAGCAAGGTTTCACTCCAGGGCTGTACTGCAGGAAGAGGTGTGGACTGTGGCACGGCATAACCCAGCCTGGTGGAGTGTGCAGCTGTCCAGCCCTTGGTCCTCTAGGTGCCCAGTAGCAGGACTGCATTTCCCTTCTGCTTTCTGAATAAGGCATGGTCATGGGAGTAGTCTGGGCCAATAATTTGTGAGAACTATGTTTCTGGGAGGAAGCTTTCAAAGCCAACAGAGAGCAATCATGCTTTCTTTCCCTACCAAAGTGACTGGGATGACTAGAAACAGGTCAACATGAAACCCTCTCCTGAACAGGTTTCTGAGTGACACACTGAGCACAGCCCTTCTGACCCTGAACACACAGTATGAGCACAAAATAGTTTCAGAGCTGGGGATGTAGCTCAGTGGTAGATGTACTCACATAGCACGTGTGAGGCTGTGGGCTCAATCCCCAGGAGGGAGGGAGGGGTTCATTCTTTGCTAAGGCACTGACAGATTTTAGAGCTGTTTATTATAGTGCCACTACCTAGCCTCTACTCATTAATACCCACAGGGGCACGTAGACACGGGGCAATGTAACAGGAAATACAACAGCAACTGAACATTCAGAGGACAGTAAGAATACTGCTATCCCAAACTAATAGGACAAGGATGTACGTGGTGAAAATATCACCTGTGACAATTCAGAAGGCAGCACAAGAATCTACAGAACTAAAGCAAGACAGTGTAAAACAGGATGTTAGCAGCACGCGCTGCTAGATGCATTGGGAAGTTGTTACCAAAAAGAGAGTTCAGAAAAGATTCCAGCACTTTGTAAGCAGGAATGAAAGGGAGTAGATACAATCTACAAATTCAGGGATTGGGGAGGGGGTTAGAAAAAGCCATTGCTTCTCAATCCTAACTAATAAAATACAGAAATCAAGACATTTTCTATAAGAAAGGGCCTTGAAAAAAATCAGCCTTGACATAGGACCAACTCAAGGAGTCTGAATCTATTATTAAAACTTCAGGACACATTGAGATGTTACCTAGCATATGCTTTCAACTGGAAAAGAGAGGAAAACCACTCTCAAAACCAAGCTGAAAGCAAGAGGAGACAGAGATATGAGAACAGGAAAGGAAAGAACTTGGCAAAATACTGACTACTGGCACATGGAACAGCTGGTACCAAACAGAAAAGGCCTGCACCTGTGTAATTACACTGCCCAAACATGAGTTTGGACTAAAGGAGACTGTCTCCAGGACTTAATATCCTGCATCCTCCACATTTCTAGCTTAGTTTAAAGCCTTTCCCCTGCTATATTCCACTAGAATATAGCAAAGACTCTCTGAGAGCCAAATCCAGAGGCCACAGAAAACAATAGATGGGGCACTTAACTTCAGAGAGCAGAACCAGGGTCTACTTGAGCCACTGAACAGTGTAGGTCCTCAAGACGTCTTCTCAAGGGTCCAGTATCTACTGTAGCCGCCATGCCTCCCCTTTCCAATGGGGATCCTTTCTGTGCAAAGGAAAAGAAGATGCATATGGACCTGACGTAGACTCTACCACACAGCAACTGGAAAGTGAGCTTCATGCTGTGGCTGGAAGGTTCTTTAGGGTTGAATCCCTTGAGGAAAAAGAAACTATAGGCATGGGAGGAGAGTGACCTAACACTGGACAAACAGAAAGGGAGACTGTCAGTCATTAGTGTCCCCCAAAAGCTCCAGGAAAGCCCTCTGAAGAACTCAGCAGCACGACAAGACTTAAGATAGGCATGGCCATGTGGCTTGCTTTGGCCAATGGTCCACAAGAAGGGATGTGTGCCACTTCCAGGTGGACACGCTGAGTCAGTCCGTGACTAGCTGAGTTCCCTTTCTCAGCTGAAAGTTGTGAGAAGCATAAGACAAGATGGAGGCTACTCAACTACACCTCAAGTGCCAAGGAGCGGTAATGAACCTATGGCACGCGTGCCACAGCAGGCTGTCTGTTATCATGGAAAGCACTAAAAGGTTCGCCATAAATGGCCTACGGGGACCACAGCACCCCTAGAGGCCGAATTGAGAATGCAGGAGAGGCAAGAAAGAAACTTCCATTGGGTTAAGCCTTTAAGATGTTTGTTAGGTTTACTAGTTACTCTGTGGTACGGGTAACCCAGCCTTTCCTGAGAGCCAGGAGTGACTGATGAGGCTTGAGTGCAGAAGCTGGATCAGGAAAGGCCCCATTAAGCAAAAGAGTCAGAACTCTCTACTGGCCACTGAAGTCTTCCAAGCTGGGGTGCTAACATGAACAGATGTTATGTTTTGGATGAAATATGCTATTTCTCAACGTAAGGAAAAAATCAGCCCACTAAACCACATACGGCAGAAAGGAACACACAGAACTCTCAGGCAAAAGATACATATTTACACCAAATCCTACATCCTTAAGCTTCTAAATACAGGATTTTAAAAAAAATTACAAAGAGGTTCAGGCAAAAATATTTCTTTTATGGTACAGGCACCACCTCTGCAGATAATACTTCACAAGGAAGTTGGCCAGAATAGAGAAAATACAAGGAAATATAACAGAGACCTGAGATTCAATTTCCAGCTGTCTCTGTTACCAGAGAAAGACACTGAAACTTTCTGGTCCTATTTTCTCATATGTCAAGCTGGGGTAGTCATGTAAGCCTCTCAAGATGGTTGTGGGGAGAAAACAGTATACATAAATTGCTTAGGCGAATACTTGGCAGATAGTAGGTGTTTAATATATGCAACGTACTTTTATTACTGTTATCAAAAAGCAGTATTTAGACCGCCAGCTCCCTGATTACAACAGAAAATGATTCGGGCAACAGAGAGTGGAGAATGCTGTCTCCTTGGGGGAAGTAACTGATCTTGTCACCACTGTGGGCCTCCCCTGCCCCCAGCCCGGCTCAGTGCCTGGCTGGCAGTAGCCAGTTATACTCTGCCGCATGAGTGAAAGCAGCCAGGTGAATGCCTGGAGTCAAGAAAAGCTGGCCCACTTCCCACTGATACCAGCCGCTGTTGGTTTCTGAACTCTCAAAACCACAAGCACCTTAAAGCCCCCAAGCCATGAACCCATGGCCCAAATCCCAAGTTTGGAACAGTCTGGATTAGAACCCAAGGGTTTAAACTACCGCGGGTCCAACCTTCACCCCAGTCCCCAACAGAAGGCTTGGGACAAAGCTGACTTCTAACCCTTTGGTGTTGCCCTACTCCCCGCTGCTCCTCGCTGGAAAGGACACCGGTCCTGCCAAATCACACTACGTATCCCGCCTTCCATCAAAGGCTCAGGGAAACTGAGGAAAGGCAGGGCGGGGGACTGCTCAGTGACATCCCCACATTAACTCCTGAAAGCCTAACGTAGACATCAACGGTGCCACTTGCACGCGAGGTTCGGAGAAGTCTCATGCTTTGCACACTTGGTACGGGGCGGCCGAGCCAGGAGAGGGGCCCGAGCCAGGAGAGGGGCCCGACTGCCAGCGTCGGTGTTCTCTCCGCCACACACTTTCGTCCCTAAGGGATGGGAGAAGGAATCTGTGACCGCCTGAGGGAGCGAAACCACTTACAGTGTGCAGCGCTTCCTAGAGGCTGCCCAGGGCGGCCCTCCAACCGGCGGGAAGGCAGACCCGCGGGGTGCCGGGCTGCTCGGACCAGTGTTCCAGGAGGGACCGGGCGGGAGGGCGAGGACGCAGCTCCGCCACACACTTTCGTCCCTAAGGGATGGGAGAAGGAATCTGTGACCGCCTGAGGGAGCGAAACCACTTACAGTGTGCAGCGCTTCCTAGAGGCTGCCCAGGGCGGCCCTCCAACCGGCGGGAAGGCAGACCCGCGGGGTGCCGGGCTGCTCGGACCAGTGTTCCAGGAGGGACCGGGCGGGAGGGCGAGGACGCAGAGA
>NW_022900935.1:35981557-35981814 GCF_012274545.1 Fukomys damarensis | reverse complement strand
CAAGCCAATGGGAAGGCCTTGGGGTGACATCATGGGCTATTTTTAGGGATTGACTGGTAGCAGATAAGTGTTGAGCTCCGGCTGGACTAGGGCTCAGAGTTGCACTGAGTGTGGCTGAGGCGGCGCGGCGGGAGTGGAGTGCGCGCGCTCAGGGGAACAGAGAGACAGACAGACTGACTCAGTCGGCCGGCAGCACACGGGTCCGAGCTGCAAGTCCGCTTTTCCTCCCATTTCCTCGGCACCTGCCGGGAGCGAGA
>NW_022900935.1:35980851-35981140 GCF_012274545.1 Fukomys damarensis | reverse complement strand
CCCCAAGGCGCTGAAGCAGAGCCTGACCCTGAACCTGGCCGACCCGGCGGGCAGCCTGAAGCCGCATCTGCGCGCCAAGAGCGCCGACCTGCTCACCTCACCGGACGTGGGGCTGCTCAAGCTAGCATCGCCCGAGCTCGAGCGTCTGATCATCCAGTCCAGCAACGGGCACATCACCACCACGCCGACGCCCACGCAGTTCCTGTGCCCCAAGAACGTTACGGACGAGCAGGAGGGCTTCGCCGAGGGCTTCGTGCGCGCGTTGGCCGAACTGCACAGCCAGAACACC
>NW_022900935.1:35977698-35980611 GCF_012274545.1 Fukomys damarensis | reverse complement strand
AGCAGCTCCCCGTGCAGCACCCGCGGCTGCAGGCCCTGAAGGAGGAGCCGCAGACGGTGCCCGAGATGCCCGGCGAGACGCCGCCGTTGTCCCCCATCGACATGGAGTCCCAGGAGCGCATCAAGGCTGAGAGGAAGCGCATGAGGAACCGCATCGCCGCCTCCAAGTGCAGGAAGAGGAAGCTGGAGAGGATCGCCCGGCTGGAGGAAAAAGTGAAAACCTTGAAAGCGCAGAACTCGGAGCTGGCGTCCACGGCCAACATGCTCAGGGAGCAGGTGGCGCAGCTTAAACAGAAAGTCATGAACCACGTAAACAGTGGGTGCCAGCTCATGCTAACGCAGCAATTGCAGACGTTTTGAGGAGAGACTATGGAGGGTGAGAGCAGCGTTGAAACAAAGTAACACGGACTGACTTGAGAACTTGACAGCTTGTGACAGAGAAAGAAGTGTCCCAGGACTGAAGCCGAGGGTGTCCAAGTTGGACTAGGTTGCGTCCTGACGGCGCCCCCAGCGGGCACAAGTGGGAAGGACTTGGCGCGCTTGCCTTGGCATGGAGCCCTAGAGCAGCCGCCTGCGGGCTGCTCCCACTGCGGACGGGCTGTCCCCGCGCGAACTGGGCGATGGACTTTTTTTTTTTTTTTTAACATTGACCAAGAACTGCATGGACCTAACATTCGATCTCATTCAGTATTAAACCGGGGGGCTGGAGGGTTATAATCTGCAATAGAGACTGTAGATTGCTTCTGTAGTACTCCTTAAGAACACAGAGGGGAGGGCGGAGGGAGGGAGGGTGTGAGGGCCAGGCTGAGCCTGCAGGTGAACTCTTTCTGGCCTGCCTTCCTCAACTGTTCATGTACATATATATATTTTTTAATTTGATAAAAGCTGGTTACTGTCAATAAAACAGCTTCCTGCCTTTGTAAGTTATTTCATGTTTGTGTGTCCTCCCCAGTGTTGTTTGTAAATAAGAGATTTGGAGTACTCTGAGTTTACCACTTGTAAAAATATATAATTTTTTTATGTTTTGTTTCTGAAAATTCCAGAAGGGATATTTAAGAAAAATACAATAAAATATTGAAAAAGTATCCCCTAACCTCTGTTCTGCCTTATCTCTAAAGCTATCTAGGTGGAGTTGAAAGGGTTGTCAGTTAAAATCACATGTAGTTCTTCTTGCTATCAAGCAGTATAAACTGTATCCTCTACTAGACTTTAGAAACATACACCTGATGCTATCATCAGATTGTGCTTGTTCCTTCTCTGCTGTCTGTAAGGAATTGCTTACCAAAAACCATGTGTTGTTTCAGGAAGCTGGAAGAAGAGAGGCTGCCGTGGAGGGGTCGGGTGCTAATGCCAACACTTCAAGGCTTGGGATTGTATCAAAGGGCATGTGTTGTGACCATTGATAATGTTTGTAGAGAAACGGGAATTTGTGACAGATTTTACAAAAGATGTATCCAATTTGGAATCTTTTAGCAATTCCTAGATTTAAAAAGATGGCCTTTGCTTATGAATATTTATAACAGCATTCTTATCACAATAAATATACTCAAATATTATTAACAATCTTGCACTCTTTTCCCTTTACTACTTTTGGTTCCCAAGCTGTATACTGAAGCTTTTCTTTTCAATTGCTGGGGCTACCAGGTCTGCAATCTGAAGTTACTCAGTAATTAGGAAGCAGAGAATTTAAAAGTCAAAATAGAAGTTGTGATCTGGATGAACCTGTGCCTCTGTCCCCCTTCCTCCCTCACTTCCCCCTCACCTCCCCCCTGCCTCGTGCTCCTCCCAACTCCCCTCCTAAAACACCTGTGCTTAAGGAAATTACCAATATAGCAGTTTATCATTTTGGATTCATGTTCACTTCTTAACATGTTTCTAAAATAGCCTAGCCTAAATAATTATTATAGACCAGTCTCAAAAGATGCTAATCTAAATAGTGTGGAAAGATTCACAAGAAAACAAACACCAATGCTTTGATTACATGTGTAAACCAAACCTCAGCTCTGGGGAGATAGCAAATTTAAATTCTTTTTACAGATACAACTTAGGAGATCAAAACAGCAGTACTCAACAAGGGAACAATTTTTGCTTGGTTGATTTTCATCCCAAGAGCCAGTGTGATTACCAGGGAGCAAAAACAATTGGCTATCCAGGAATATTTCACAAACCTCTACTTGAGACAGGGCTGTTTGCTCGTTAGCAATGCTCTAGTACCCAACAGGTCTGAGAGTGCTAATAATCTTCGTGTGGCTGTGAGTCCAGAACACAGAGTTTCTCCTCAAAAGCAAATCCCAGAGTGGAAGATCGGCCTGTTAGGTATCAGATAAACTCATAATAACACTTCTTGAACAAAGGGTCACTGGAATCAGATCTGTGTTTGCCCAACAGTGAAGCTGCTGGTGTCAGCAACCTGGAAGGTGAGTTGATTTTGACCATATGTAGGAAGAGTTAGCAGAGGGACAATGAAGCACTTTGGGGTGGGGCTCCGTGGGAGCTAAACAAGAGCCAACTAGGAAAAAAAGCAGGCTAGGGAATTAATTACCTGCTAAGGTAGATGAAGCCCAGGCAACAGTGCAGTACAGCAGAGCACACCACTCCTTGGCCTGAGTTAGTATTCAGCATTTAAAAACAGAAAAAGTATGAAACTCAGGCTTAGTTGCTTCTTTCAACCAATACTCTAAATGCATGTCCCTGCAACTCTGACCATTCTAACCAAAAGGAGTGGGAAAATAACTATCAGAGGAAATTAATGACATCCTGTAAACTTTGGAAACAGAAAATTGGCTAATTATAAACACATTCAGTGATTACTTTTATTATGGACCTTCAATGAGTTATTCTTTGGTAGCATAGAGAAGATGAAGCTAATAACATATATAGTTACCATCCTTGATTAATGTGTTATACATATACA
>NW_022900935.1:35964962-35977610 GCF_012274545.1 Fukomys damarensis | reverse complement strand
ATCATGAGTTCTTAACTCTTTGAGTCAACTGGGACAGTTTCATGAAAACAATAAAAAGCAGGGGCTGGGATTTAGCTCAGTGGTTCTACTGCCTGCCTTCCAAGCCCAAGGACCAGAGGCTGATCCCAAGTACCAAATAAAAGGGGGGAGGGGGAGAGACAAGGAGACAACACACTTTCCTGGGGTTGGTTGTACGTGGAGAGAGATCATTAGCTTTGATTAGACTTTTCCAGAGTACTTTGTCTCACAAAAGGTAAATAAGCCCGAACTGAAAGGCTACATGCTCACTATGAGAAACGTATCTTGGTAAATATAAATCTGAATCCCACGCACTTTGACCCTTTCAAACTTCTGCTGACATCCCTCTGCTCATTCCTTTGCCAGGGATACCTTTCCTTCTGGTACAACAGGTGAATCCTCCCTGTTCTTCAATGCTTTCTTGGCATAGGTGGTAAAGTGGTACCTTCTCTGTGAAGCCCTCCTTGTCGACTCCATGTTCCGGTGGGATGAATAATCCCCCTCCAAGCACCATAATTTTTTCTCAAAAACCAAAACATTATCATTGTGCACATCGGTGCCTCCTGACCCTATCCTACTCATCAGGGGATCCCTGGACTCCTAGTACAGTGCCTGACACATAGTAGATGTTCATAAAGTAAAATTTCAATGACTGAATGAACAAGTGAATTTAAACCCTCCTCCAACATGATTCCAGTCTTCTTTTCTTCTAGGGAAATGTACACTTCACTCAGATCCTGGAGCACAGTTCCAGATGTGTTACAGGTCCCATCAGAAAAGTCAAGCCCGGCCAGTCACTGAGTCCTATACTCCAATTCTCAATGCACATCCTTGGAAGAATGGAGCTGCTAACACATTTATACATGTAGCCACCCAGCACATTTCTTCCTACCTCCACTAATATAAATGGGCATCTTATTATTTACAATGAATCTTCCTGAAATACTAGGCTTGGAGGGGAGATGAGGAAGATGTGTGTCATTAAACAGGCACACAAATAGTTCCAGATCTGACTTTAATAAAAACAACCAACTTCAGAGGTAATGCAAAAGGGACTTTCTATTTATAGAGTTAGATGTATTTCAGGTGTCTGGGAATTGATACCCTGCCCAAGGTTTGCTTGCTGAGATACATGTCCTCTTATTGTTAGAAAGAAGTTCGTCTGTTGAACCTGAAACCAACACAAGGCCTTCAAGCCCACCTTGCCCCTTGCTCTACAACTCATTTCTACAGGGTCAAATGAGGTTTTGTGGAAGAGGAGAAATGAATTGAGAGTTTGGTTAGCCCCAGAAAGTGAATCTACTACTTCTTAAGTCTGCAAACTGGACCTAAATTTTTGGTTTTGAACTTCTGGATAGCCCCCAGAAAGGGAATTTTTCCTGGGCCTGGCTCTCTTTGAGACCCTGCGGTAGACTGTGGGATGCAATGAAGAGTGAATGTCACGCATATTGCCACAGGACTCACATTCTGGTGTGGAGGAGGCAGAGACCATTCTAATTAGCACAAGACCCATACAATAAGAAAGAGACGAAGGTGTCATCGTTAGGAAAGACTTCAGGAGAGAAGTGCCCTGGAACTGCTGCAGTGGGATTTACCATGTAGAGACTGTTGGAGAAAATTGTATGCCAAGCCCAAAAGCACAAGCAAACACGGTGCGCTGAAGGACTTGTAAACTGGAAAGACTGAGAATGAAGGTGTGAGAAGAAAGAGAGGGGACAGGAAGCACAAGAGCAAGGTAAGACTCGGGCTGCGCAGGGACATGGATTCCATGTTATTTTATCAGTGAGGGAGAAATGCAGAAGGATTGAAAGAGAGCAGGAACATGGCCACTCTAGGTAAGGGAAGTCATACCACAACGGTTTAATTTAGAATGCCTGGCCTTCGAAGCAGCCTTGCGTTTGGGGGAGAAACGAGAAGACAGTTTTGTGCAAGCTATACAGTGCTACCTTTCTCCTTGTACAACTTTCTCACAAATTAGACCTAACGGGGGATATCAGGAAGTTTGCTTTATACCTATACTACTTGTTGTACACTTCAGTTTTCCTCTCCCCCGCGTCAGTGTAACATCCTAAAGAAAGCCACCATACGAAATGCTTAGAGTCAAGAAGCTTGGAGAAGCAGACATAAAAGAAATTGGCCTGCAACCACCTCATCCAGGCCCCCCGAGGTGAGAGGACAGAGCGGATCCTCACTACACCCGGACCTGTATCTGACTTTTTCTAGTTATCCAGACTGATTAAGCTCAGTAGGTCTAAGTGACCCAAATGACAGGAACTTTTATATATTAATAAAGAGGCTAATGTTTGTATTTATGTTGGAGAATTAAGTAATAATGCTTTATATTCACTGTGGAGTGCCTCTGTCATGCAAGGTACTAAGGGACACATTGGGGAGTGAGATCCAAATACCCATGTTGGAGTTTATCATCTCATTAGAGAGGTAATAAATGGGAAAACACACAAGCAAGTGCGTGGTTGAACACAGACAATGCAATGAAGAAGCACTGTGCACTATGAAAGAGAAAATCTAAGCTGGGGTGGGAGCAAAGAAGGCCTTGGGTAACCAAGAGAGGGAAAGAACAAGGGTGGGGAGTGGGGATCACGAGTGGGGAGTCAGCTTGAGGGAAACCTCAGGAGAGATTCTGGAGCTGCACAGGGCCTGAGTCCCAGAGTAGAGCAAGCAAATGGAGGCATGCAGAGCAATGAGCTTTGTACTCTCCAGTTCTTAGTTCTGTAGTTTCTGCTTTAACCTCTTGTGTCTCGTTTATTTTCAGCACTGTTCTAGGTACTCACTGCCAGTAGCTGTGCTTCACAAGAGCAGAGGCCAGGACTCCTGGTGAATTTTAAGTGGCTCTGTCAGGGTCACACATTCAAGAACTGGTGAGGCCATGACTCAGTCATCAGGCTTCAGCAACAATACTCTTTTCCTATATTATTCCAGGAACCAGATATCATGGTGACCTTGGCTTCCCTGCCAGCTATGCATCCCTACTTCTATATCTAGGGCCCTGAGGAACAGAACTGGTCATCAGAAGCTTCTTTGATATGCACAGCATGTAAGCAAAGATAAGCAGATAGTCTCCTGGGACATTTTGTCCACAAAGCAGCAACATCTAATGAACTCTCCTTGCCCTGTTACAAATTCTCCCTCTCTGGAGGAAACCAAATACTCAGTGCTAAGAAGCTCTGAACGTTGCTTGCTATATAACCTTCTTTAATTTATGTACACTAAAAATATTGCCTGATGGTTGATGCATTATTGCTTCAGAAAATTAGGCTATGAGCTCACCGATTAAGTTACTCCCTGCATAAGTTAGAGGTACTCACAGGCCCTTTGGACAGAATTTGAGTATTTCTCAAATCTCTGCAGGACCGGCCTTCCAACAGCCGCTACTGATGGCTAATTTCTTCCAGATTGTATTGATTCATCCTAGATGCATATTTAAAGGAGAAACTCTGCCTGACCTTATCTCACATCTTGCAAGAAAGTGGATGGGCGATATTATACAATTGACTGTTCTACCAGTTAGGATGCTCACAAAGGCCATCAACACAAGTCTTAGTACTTTCTTATTGGTGGGACAAAACATCCAACACACACAAAGTTAAAGGAGGAAAGATTTATTTTAGCCCACAATTTGTAGAAGTTTCACTCCATGGTCATCTAGTTCCAAGGTAGGGTAGCATGACAGAGGAGAAACAGTCCATGGCATGGCAGGCAGAAGGCAGCAGCCTTCCTTTTGCTTTCCCTTTTTATTCCATCCAGGCTACAAACCTATTGGATGGTGCCACCCACACCCAGGTCAGGTCTTCCCTCTTCAGTAAGTCCGTCATCCACACCCAGAACTATGCTAAATCAATCAGTGGACTAATCCGATATCACGTATCCATGATCCAGTGGCTCCCAAAATGTATCCCATACCCATGATCCAGTCATCCCTTATGAACACATAAGGTTTGGGGGAGACATCTAGATATGACCCATAATAACACAGATCCCTAAATAATAATGATATGGATCAAAGATTTCCCTGTAGTTCCTGAATATGCATATAGGAAAACTTAGCATGAGGAAGAAAACAGAATTTGCTGTTTCAGAACATTACGACTCAAGAGATACTTCTTATTATAGCCCATTCTAACTCTAGTAGGAACCAACAGTAGGAGCGGTACCCTTCAGTGGGAATCAACAATGTCTGCTACAAGTATTACAGAGTAAAAACTGACAGCTATATAATATTCATACTAGACATCACCTACTGAGTTTTTACTTTGTAGCAGGGACTATACTAGGTCCATTATTAGGTAGATATTAAGGCTTGTGTTAGCTTTCCACTGCTGGGATGAAATATCTGAGAAAATCAACTCAAAAGATAGAAAGGTGGATTTTAGCTCATGGTTTCAGAGGTTTCAGTCCATGGTCTCCTGACTCCATTGCTTTTGGGCTTGTGGGGTGGTAGAGGATCATGGTGGGGAGCACATAGGGGAGCAAAGCTGCTCACCTCCTACAACCAGGAAGCAAAGAGCAAGAGAGGAAAGAGTCCACATATCCCTTTCAAGGGTGCATGTTCAGTGACCTAACTTCTTTCAATAAGGCCTCACCTCCTAAAGTTTCCACCACCTCCCCATAGTGCTACCAGCTGGGGACCAATCCCTCAATACCCGAGATTGTGGGGGCACATTCCAGATCCAACTGTAGCACAGCTATTTTCATTTATAAGGAAATGGAGGTTCAGACTGTGCTCAAGTTCACAAAATAAGTGACTGACAGAAACCCAAGCTGAACCAAAGATCCTGTTGTATCCACATCCGACTTTACTCCTGAGTCATACTGACAGGTAAATTTCTATCTCGGTTGAATCTCACAACTTCTCTGCCTCCCAGGTATGGTTACCACTCCACTTTCTATACAAGGAAGCTGAGATTCAGAGAAGAAAACTAACTCACCAAACTTCACAGAGCTACGATGGTACTAGAGCCTCAGCCCTTCCCAGAGGCCCTCACTACCCTTCCAAACACACAAAGAGCACAGGATGAGACAATGGAGGAATTATGCATTGGACAGGCTCAACTTTTAGAGTTAAATGCCCCTCGATTAACTCTGGCCTCTGCTGCTTTAGAACAAGCTCCTTAATATCATGAAGTCTCCACTCTTTCCGTTGTAAAAACGAAGCCAGCCATAGCTAGCACAGGAGGTTGTCAGGAAGCTCATGTATTTAAAGTGCCTGTATATAGCAGGCAAGCAATAATTAGCCATTTTTACTGTAGATTTGTTATTTTCAGAAGTGACAGGAATACACACATACACAGAGGCTAAAAAGAAAACATGTCCTATTAAAATTCAACCAGGTCTCACAGGCCTGCTTCTTGGTCACATAAGGGCTAGCAAGTCCTCTCTGCAGGCCGGAGAAAAGTTTTGTTTCCCCAGCTGCACTCACAAGGGAACACTCCCCCGGCATGACATTGTGAACCTGTTTGGCTTGGCTCAGAGGCCTGTCAGCACATTCAGGAAGTGAAGTCAGCTAGAGGCAGGATTTCAAACAGAGCCAGCTGCACACAGATGCCCAGGCGATGAAGCACCTTACCCAAGCAGGGTGCCCATCAGCCTGGCTACCCTGGGTTCTCTCAAAGCAGCTCTTCAGAATGGCTCTGTGACAGAAAAGAAAGACATAGTCAACAGTGCCCAGGCAAGGGCCATGGCTTCCATCGCAAAGTGTCCAGAAGGATGACACAAGGGTCAACACAATAAGCCCCAATCTTGGGTTGAGGGATGACTAGTGGTAGGTACCACATGGTTGCTTGGTGGAGGGACTGGTGTTAATCTTCCTTCCTAAAGTCTTAAAGTCAAGCAGGGGAAACAGAATGGTTAGGAGTACTGGGAGGGAGAGAACTAAATGATGAATGGACTCCTAGAAAGGAACGCCGTGGCTAAGACCAGAATTCTAACTCCAGTCTCTAGCTGTGAGAGGGATGATACTTATCTTTTCTAAGCCCCAGTTTCATCAGCTATGGAATGCAGGTAAATAATGCCTACTCCCAATGGGTTGTTGTAATGATTAAATAAACTAATATAAAAGAGTTTAGCCTCTTGCTGCCAAATCATAAATATATCAGAATTTTATGATTGCAAGTGACAGAAAATTTGGCTTAAGCAAACGAGGAATTTTATTGAAACATATCTTTGAACATCCATTGGCGGAGGTAGCTCTAAACCTGGCTATATTCAGGGCTCAGGTGGTATATTCAGGCTTAGATTTCTCTCCATCCCTCAACCTGCCACAGGTGGAGTTAGGATTGTTCTCAGTCTCTGTGTGGTAGTGTTGTGTGGCTGGCTCCCAGCTCTCTGTCCACAGGAAAAGATGGCCACAGCAGGCTCTCCTGTCCTCCTGGAGGGGGTTTCACTGGCTTTATAACTACCCCTAAACCCATCTCTGTGGCTGAAGGTTAGGGTAGCTCAAGTGCCCACCTCTGAAACCAAAGTTAAGGAGCCACATCAAACCACGTGGCCAGCAAAGGAAGAAGGAGGAGCTCTTCAAAGAAAGACTGGGATCTAGAGGAAGTACATACAGGAGTCAAACAGAAAATACCAACTACCAGAGCCCATCCATTTCTAGTTATTGCTGTTACTATTACCAAACTTTAGAGACCAGGGTATAGGGGCATCTGCTGCCTTTCTGAAACTGAGAATTTATGATTACCCCCTCAGTCTCTTTTAATAAGACCTATTCATGAACATATTCTTTCCTGAGGCAGAATGGCTGCATTAAATGATACAGCAAACATAAAAATATCTGTTAAAAAAGTTAGTTGCTAATATTAGTTGGTGCTATGAAATGGGCTCATCAAGCCAATCATGGAAGGAAGCTGAAGATTATTTAGACAAGATTTTAAAATATCAAGAAAGCCAACAAATATATGCACTTCTACTGCGTTTTCCTTCATTCCCTTCTCATTTCCCTGCATCAGTATCAGTATCTGCTTCAGTATCTGTTCCATGGTTGAAGTAGCAGAAAAAGGGAGAGTAAGATAAACTGTTATCGTGACTGGATTCTGAGGGGACACCTTTTTCTCCTTATAATACATCAAAGACCCTGGCATTAGGGGATCAGAATGTAAGAAAGATCTCCAAAAATTCCTAGTAATGAAAACTGGTTATAAACGTAAGGAATGAGTGATCAATCCAGAGTTGTGCATATGGAATGCAAGAGAAGGTAAATGGGCATCTTCTGCGTGCCTTGATGCATTTATAGGAGAAAACATGGCAACCACTTCCTCACATACGTTGTTTTACCATCTTTCTATTTTTAGTATGCTAATTGGGATTGAATCGTCATTGCTGCAACAGAAAACGCTGTTCATTCTCTTTGCTCAGCCCATGTTCATTGAATGCTTCCTTTTAGCCAGATACTCGCTAAACACTGGAGGTGAGAAGCTATGCACGACATCAATACTACTACCAAAAGCAGGTAGAATGCACAGTAGTAATTGCTGTGGTAGAAGCAAGTGCTGACCAATGTACCTTGGGAACAAGTGCCCACCTGAGGCAGTTCAACTATTCCTTTACTGAGGAGGCCACATGCACAGCTATTCCCACGGGAGTTAGTAAGAGTGGACAGTGCATGGAAAGTTAGTGTTCTGCAGCCTGGGGACACCAAGGACCAAGGTAAGGAGAGTGCCCATCAGCCAGCCTCCCCGGGGAAGTGACCTTTAAGCTGAAGCCTGAAGCAGTTAGGCCTCTGGGATAAGAGGTGGGCAGATCATTCTTGTCTTCAGCAAAGATGTGCGTTAGACATAGCGAGAAGACCAGTGTGGTTAGGCCATGTGCTTCCCACAGCAAGGGGGAGTCTCTGGACTTCAAGATGGCGTGCTGTTTAATATCCCAGGTCTGTGTACAATACCAGATGCTCAGGGCCTCAAAGAGCTGAGAGGGTGAGAAGGACACTCAGGCTTCTTCAGGAGGCCACACCACTTCACGATTAGGCAGAAACGTCAGTTCCTGACTAGCGGGGACTGATGGTGGCCTTGTTTAAGCAGCCCTTGTGGTGTGCCAGGCCAGTGGGAAGGGCCTTCTGCATTATTTTGTTTAAACCTCACAGGCCTATTCTTATGTGAAGAGAGTAAAACAGAGTAACTGTAGAAAAGGGAAGAGGCTCCGGGCCTTTAAGGGACAAGGAGAAGGTCAGCTCTGACCACAGCATCAAACCATCTCTAAAGAGGAGACCAAAGCACTAGAAAGCACAAGGCCCGACAGCTCCACACTCTCACCCTCCCAGAGTGGAACCGCCACAGATCCTGAGTTTTTAAGCAATGCCAATTCCTTTTCCTTAACATAGAAGGGGAGGGGAGTAGTCCACAGGCATTTTTATTTTTCTCCTATCCATCTCGGGACTTTAGGCCCCTAATGTTTTGAATTCCATTTCAGATTTTTTAAAAAGAACTAACAGCAACCCTCCACCAAGCCATTTGGATTTAAAACAGATGGCAGAAACCTGGAAGGAGCCAGGATTCTCCCTCACGTATCCAACACTGCAGCCAGTGCTTGTCTGAGTGTTTGCTGCGTTCTGTAAGGAGGACGGGCCAGATTTTGCAAATGGGTCAATAAGACTCACTGTTTCACCTCGTCTCAGGTCTGAGGCCAGGTTAGTTCTGTTCTGGCAGGCCAGCCCTCCACTGTGCTCACCATATCCCTTTGAAGACTTCTCCTGGGTCTCAAGAGGGATTCAGTGCCCATTGTGGACTCGGAGTCATGAGCTCACGACTAATGTTTCTCATTACCCCGGCAAATCCGTCAGCCCTTCTGTTTGCTCAGGTGTGCAGCTGGGTGCCCCGTGCCCTCATCTCTGCAATAACAACAACAAAAGAAATGTTTTTAGAAGGGAGAAGTGGAAATGAAGGAACGTCAAAAGTGGTGGAGTAGGGAAGAAGACAGCAGAAGACTCTAGTCTCTTTAGAGACAAAATATTTGCTCTATATTCTCTTTACTGCTTGTCAAGCTCTAGTTCAAAAAATAATAATAGTTTTTATCTGCAAATGAAGTGACAAGATTCATCCAATGAGTTCACGAAGTACAGCACGACCCCTCCCCAGGGCTGCTTGAACAGGAAGCAGTGCCGGTAGATGGCGCCAGAGTGCAGACCTGATGTGCCCTGCTTCTCAGCGGGAAAAGGATTAGAAAACAGCCAACAAACTCAGCTGGGACCTCAGAGTGGGCGTCGTTCACCTTTAAGGGGGACAGAGTATAAATACTTTTTTTTTTTCGGACAGACGAGGTAGCATATGCGCTGGAAATGGCCTTGCGCTGTCAGCCGGAGGCCAGGAAGTGAGCTCTAGACACTGTTTACAGGACAGCTCCTATTTCAGGCACAAAGAGTAAGACTCAGCAGGTTGGGAGGCGTTGAGCGCTAGAACCGAATTTCCAAGAAGCTCTGGCTGTGCCGGGGCTGCGGAGGGAGGGCTTGGTTGGGGAACTCATTGGATGATGAGCCGAGGGAGCTTTGAATCGCTGAAATAAACCCATCCACCTTGCCATAATGACTGAGTGTACTAGGAAGATTTGTAGTTCTAGAGTTGGATCCCACGTGTGGGCAAGTCACTTCCCACTCGTAGAATTGAATTCATAGTTGTAAGGAGGAAAAGAGGAGTTGATGTATAAAAATACTTAGCCCAACATCAAATATTTAACAGCCCTTTCAATCCTATCTCTGAAACTCATGCATTGGGACTCAGGACCTGTCCAGGTGGGAAAAACGAACTCTTATTTGTGGTTCTGCATTCTTCACGAGCTTATCACAGGAACTCACATTGCATTCCCTCACCTGGCATTAGATTAGGTGCTCTAAAGTGGGGGATACACTGTAAAGCTTTCTTTACATCCCCCACATCTGTCACTGCCCCTGGTATACAACAGCAGCTCTAAGTCCATGAATTTTCCCCATGAACAAGTTATTACAGACTGAATGATTCAGGTACAGTATTATGAGGCCACATCTCACTTGCTTTCTTTACTGTGCTCAATAAGGGAAAGAGAAAATATGAGGTTTGATGGAAAAACACAGCAAATGTTTACATTTTTAATTAATAATTTATAATAAATTAATTTATAATAAAGTACACATTCCCGTCACTCCCCCTCAAAATATCCCCCTTCACTTTGGACACATGTACCCCTTTGCTCTTGCCACTCTCTGAAGCTGTGCTGTGAGTCGTCTTGTGTAAGCATCTTTGGGACACTAGTGTAGCCACTGCAATGTCCCAAGCTGATTCAAAACCTTTCTCTTGTTCAACCATTTTGATGAGGAGGAAGATCCAGAAGTCACATGGCATCAGATCAAGTGAAAAATGTGGACGAGAACAGGCCACATGTAAAGCTTTGACATGCCAGCCTCTGCACTGGGTGGCAGTTACAGCAGCAGAAGTTACATTTTTTATTGTACCTCCTCAATATACTCAGGAAAGTGAACTTCTGGACCTACTCCAGAAAGTGGCACAAACAATGGGCAAGAGCAGCTGTAAAAGTGGGATTTGGGGGAGATTAATGCCAATGTGTCTCTTACTGTAATAAGTTTTAAATTGAACCACTCACTATATATATATATTTGGTACTGGAGATTGAACCCGGGTCCTTGAGCTTGCAAGGCAGGCAGCACCACTGAGCTAAATTCACCATATATTTTGATCGTCCCTTGTCCTATGATGAAAATGAAAGTTGAGCATTTTGATTTAACCGAAGACTAAACAGGAGCCAGATACTGAGTAGCCATTTTCAGTCATGGCCAGGACTCGAAATCCAGGGCAGATCTATAATGTCATAGTCATAGCTCACTACTTGGGCCTTTGGCACTCTCAACTATGCATGCCAAAGAGAGAGAAGAGAGGAAAAGGAGGAAGCTGGATGGGAGCCAATAACAGGCATTCACAGGCCAGGGGAACCAAGTACCGAAGAAAGGAGATGCCACAGAATTTGGCTATTGTGAGTTAGAAAGCCTTGGCCACTTATTAGCCCTTTGATTGCATAGTTCTTTCTTAATATACCCCATTTTTAACAAGGGCTTATTAGTCAGAATAGTTTAATCTGCTCTATAGGAGAAACTCTGAAATCCCAGTGATTTAGCAAAATGAAAGTTAATTTCTCTCTCACCCAAAGTAACACCCCAGGGCAGGTCAATAGGAGTCTTCTACATTCAGTGACTTAGAGACACAATTGCTTCTATCCTGTGACATTCCATCTCATCAGGTGACTTTCAGGGTCGGAATACTTCACATGTGAGGCCTTGAGTTTGATCCCCAGAACTGCCAAAAAAAAAAAAAATCCAACCTCTCTTTCAGGTTCAACTCCACGTATTCTTCTTGTCCCTCTCTGTCCATTTCTGTGCTGTCACTTTACCTCTTCACTTAGTTTCTCCCACCACAAACAGTGCTTCTCACCACTACTGTTTTTTCATTCTTTTGTCTAATGTACATTGAATGGTTTATGGCTTACCATGGCCCAAACATAGTGTTTGGTACTAGGGATGCAGCAGGGACTACCACTTGTTTTAGCTCCTCTGTTTTATGAAGCCTACGCAGCATTTTGGCCTCTCCCCTCTTTGGAATGGTGCATCTGCATATTTCTTCACCCTGCCCCCATGTCCTTCTCCTTTGTTATCCCTTGTGCGACTCACAGTTTCATTCATCTTAGTCTTGACAACCAAAAAGACCTTTTGGACACTAAAGTACAGATACAAAAGGGATGACATAATCCTAAATCCTGCCCTGTAGAAAGCCAAACTCTTCATATCTCACTGCGGGGCTGGCTCAGAAAGAGGGCAGGGCTAAGCCTGTGGGTGAAGACCTCTGTGGTGCTGTCCTTGAGACGCTGGAGAAGAAAACAGGTAGAATCAACTAGGTGGTAACCAACCTGTGTAATTCCAAATCTTTAGGTAACAAAATAAGTCACCGTTTCTGTTATGTATAGGACTCCATTGCAAGCAATAGAAGAGAATTTCTAGTGAACTTAAATGAAAGAGTTTGCTGGGAGACACTCCTCATGAACAAGGTTTGAAGGGAAAGCTGAAAAGTTAGGTTTCAAGATGGACAGTGTTCAGGAAAGCCTAGGGACTTTGAACTCCTCTGTCGGAAAGAACGGCTCTTAATCTTTTTTCTGTGCTTTTTTTTGTGCACTTGAGACAAATATCTGGACAACAGGGAAACAATTGTCATTGTTTGGGTTACTTTTCTACCTCTCCTGGCTACAGCCTGGCTGACAGTTTCCACCAGTTATTCAAGGAGTGGAACCTGGTAGGTCTATATTCAAACTTAGGGTGTGGCTACCAGAATGGGGAGGACAGGCCAGGCAAGCACACACCACACACACCTCCCACTCCACTTAGCTGATTCTCTCATTGGCAAACTTGTGGCTCTGGGAGTAGTTCCTAGGACACATGAGAATGTTTTCTTCCTTCAAGGCCTTAGATGGAATATTCTCCTTCCTCTTGGAAATATTTTCAATTGTGGAGAGCCACACTGTGCCTCTCTTCCCAATATTTGCAATAAATTTGATGTTCAAGGTAGAAATTAGGAGTGGGACTGACAGAAATAAGAATTCTAGATGGTTTAACTCCTTGAAATTTTTTTTTTTTTTTTTTGCTGTTTT
>NW_022900935.1:35910062-35964905 GCF_012274545.1 Fukomys damarensis | reverse complement strand
TTTTTTTTTTTTTTTGCTGATTTGGATTTTTCAATCTCTGAGCCACGTTTTCTGTAACTAATAGTTATTACCTCTATAGACATCAGTGAAACATTTATATAGCTCACGAATTCCTGTGTCTTTCTGCCTGAAACATACATAATTCTGGTGCAGGCCACAGATGCCGCCATTTTGGCTCATGAGGTGGAAGCCCAGGACTGGCGGAAAGGTTCTGCTGCAGTTGATTCCCTAAAATTCCTCCACTAATCAGTGATGAAGCCCTGAGTCTGACTCTTTCCCAGGGCCCAGACTGATGAGACAAGAGACACCCAGAATGCATCACTTAAGGAGGCTTTCGCTTCTGGTCTCACAAGTGCTGCTCTTGTATGACTCTGAAAGGAGGTGCCTCCTTAAATTGTCTACTCTAAGCACCTGGTTTGCCCTACTCTCCTCAAGGAGGTCAGCTTCCAGGTCCTTGTTTTGGTACCGGGGATCGAACTTGGGACCTTGCACTTGTGAGGCAGGTGCTGGAACCACTAAGGTTAAATCCCCAGCCCTTCAAGGACCCTGTCAATGCCGCAACACATTGGGAGGAGAAGGCCGCAGAAGGACTCAGCCCACCTATACATCATCACCTCGAGACGGCGTCTGGCCTGAGCCAGAAACTGAAGAGATGTCTCTTTTGATACTGACAATGAAATGGCAGAGTCCCAAACTTCCTAAGCCTCCACTGCATAGACCCCTGCAACCCAGAGCTGGCTTTTCTCATTAGCTGGTCCGAGTGAAAAGCCTTCCTGAAATTCCTCCTCGCCCTCGCATCTCCTTTCCTCGCAGTCAGTCTTGTTTATGTATCATTTCTCCCAGATGAATCACTCGTAGCAACAGCACAGCTTCCACGTATCCATGAGAAATGTTCAAAACAATCTCTTCTCTTCTGTGGAACACTGCAGGAGCAGCGACAGACTTTGAAAATAAAGCTGCTACCCCTTAGGCTCTGAGAGTCAGGGAACAAATGAAAGTAGCTGTGTAGTATCCAAAAGCATCTTGGAAGAAGAAAACAAAACCCTTCCAAGGATCTCTTCATTTGTTTGAAACCCGCTCTCACCTCCTTCGAGTCAGCTTTCCTAGCTTGTTTCCTGCAGAAGTCTCTTTCCCTTTGCTTCTGGTTTCAAGGAGTGATCCCCTCCCCCCCATGCACACTTTTCTTTAATCAGTGCCTACTGGCTATGTAGTTTAATGGGTTTCCTTTTGGCAGATTGTATATACACATAACACGCTTTAATCCTGCCCCATAACCCACCTAGTTTCACATGTTTTGGGGAGGTTCGTGTGTATTGCATATTTCAATCATATTTCTACCCTTTATTATCCACCTTTACTTCCGCCTCCTCCTCCTTCTTCCCTTCCTTGTCTGATTTTCACGCATAGCTTTCTGAGTGAGACAGGGGCAGCAGTCCCTGCGGCTCGAGGAAGAAGGCTGACTGGGGTCAAGGTGTAACTGCTGTTTACATCCCAGGGATCAGAACCCCAAATGAAAGATTTGGGAAACGTTAAGAGTCATTTCTCAGCTTATCTGATATGCTGGGTTTAGGTTGTGCTGCACAAAGCACCTTCAAAGATATAAATCCTCTGCAGAAAACCTGCCAAACTTCCAGGAACAGAGAAACGGTGGGAGAGACAAGGGGCCCAGAAAGGGCAACCTGAATGAAGAATGGGGTCTAAGTATCAGACACTGATTGCCGTCTTCACCGTGACACACCTCACTATCCACCTCAGTCTCACAGAGACTGAGAAAGCACTTGCCAAAGCTCACACTGCAGGGAGACGGCAGGTGGAGGCCCATATCCGGTGCACTGAGTTCATGCCTGTGCTCTTCTGGGTCTTCGTCGTGGGCAGTGAGAGCCCTGCCAGCCCCTTGTTAGGGGAAAGGACAGCACGGTGTGGGAGTCAGGAAATGAAGGCTCCAGGCCCAGCAAAGGACCCAGGACTGAGCACTCCATCTCCCTGGGCCTTGGGGTTCTCGTCTCCATAGGGAGAACACGCAACTACGTGGCTCTTGAGGCACTTCGGCACCCCAACAACCTAGGTTTCCTCATCAACGTTCATCAAATGCACCCAACAAGAGAATGGAAAGGACAGGAAGGGTGAGCCCAGGGCAGAACCCCTCTTAGGGGTCAGGAGGGAGGGAAAGGCCAGAGACCTGCAGCGGAGGGATGAGACAGGGCTCGGAGTTCAGCGCACCCTCTCATTTTGGCATCTGCTATTCCAGCCCCTGCCTCCACCACTCAGACATGGGGTCCCCGCCTTCACGCCTTCAGCTTCCTCCAACTCCAAAGTGTGGCTCTCCAGGCCTGCAATGCTGGCTTCAGAGGCATTTTTCTACCTGACCAAATGGACAGCTCCTCTGCAAATTGTAAAAAGGAGCGCTACCAACCTAGATGGTCATGGCCCCACGTAGGGAGAGAGAAAGTCAGAGAGTTCAGCCTGACTTTCAGCTCTACCTTTACCATTTAGGCAGATGTCCTGGGGCAGTACACAACTCACACAACTGTTTGTGGCAGTCTTGAGATGAGGCAGACAGTGATTCATTTCAGTGAATAGTAGTCTGTCCTTTCAGTTATTCAATTCAGAGAGGACCCAGGAGGTATACTGTACCTGACCCTTTCCTCTCTTCCTCCTCCCATGTTCTGCCCATCAAGCCGGTTGGGCTGGCTCTCTACTGGTAGGTTGAGCTCCTTTTCATCTCTGATTACCCGTTGCTCTCCATCACCATCACCACCCTAGTCAGAAGAACATCATCGTTCTCCAAGCTACACTCACTTTCTAAATGACCTTGCTGGCTGTGGAGCACCCATGTGTCACCCCAGCACTCAGAAGGATCCCCAGTCATTCAAGGCCAGCCTGGGCTACATAGTGAGTTCAAGGCCAGCCTGAACTATGGAGTGAGACCCTGTCTCAAAAAATAAAATTTTAAAATTAAACACCCCCCCTTTTATTTTGTCCTGCTCTGGGTTCACTCCCATTCCTGCTGCCAGAAGGTATAAAAACTGAACTGGTTTAACACCAGGGGGTAGCAGATGGGAAAATCTTTTCAAAATGTAAATAAGATCAATGCCCTTTCCTGCTTACACTTCTCAGTGGCTTCTTTTGTTTTTTAGGTTGAAGACAGCACTGTACCTGGGCCTCCCAAGCCCTCTGGGCCCTGCTGCTAAACCAGCTTCACCATCGCCTTCCTTTTTGCTGTCCTGACTCAGGCGCCTATGTACTGCAGCCTGCGCATGTGCTGTTACCCTCTCTGCCTAGAACCTCCGGCTTTTCCTTCTCAGCGACCATCTTGTATTCCCCTTCACAAATGAGAAGGGTCAGCAGCACTATACCTCTAAGGGCCTTTGTCAACCTACTATGGAGGCCGTCTCCCCTTGCTTGGCCTCAGCACCTTGTGCAGGAGTTAATTCGCTACCTCCCCTTATCCTCCCCTTCCCACTCTCCCTCTGTGTCTCTCCAAGCTCACTGAAAGCTACATGAGATAGTGCTTGGCTCATGGCTGTGTGTACCACTCCTGCCCCTGCCACTGTGTCTGGCACACTTCATACTAGATAAATATGTGCTGCAGGAAAGCACATCTGTCTGGCTCAGAGGAACCAGTATCGAGTAAAAGCTACTCTTTGAAAATCCCCCACATGACCTATGAGTCTAACTTCCTCAAACCGGGGATGTAAAAGGAGGGAGAAAAGAACAGCTCATTGAAAATTAGCATTTGACAAAAAGCTCCCTCTAACTACCCAACCTTGAACGTATCTTCTAGGAGTTGTGATAAACTGGTTCGTAGCAAATATTTGTTGAATCAGTGGATCAAATCCAATCATTCCTCTCCCAGATTAGATGCTACATCTGCTAGGAAACCATTTCTACCATGTACCAGTCTCCAAAAATAATGTTCAAAACATTTCCTGCGCCCCTCTCCGACGATCCTTTTTATATCCCATTAGTTATGTAGGTGTGTGTCTCATCTCACAGCATGCTGTCCCTCTTTATCTTCTTCGCCATACTCTGACCATCCATTCTTCAGTGGCTGGCACAATGTCTAACAGTAGGTGCTCGGTGATGCCCAGGGGATGAGAAATAATGTTGGAATTAGCTTGTTCTCTCTGGAAATACACACTGTTAGCTTGAGTATATTTCGGATTTCCTTTCAAAAGGTTGGGGGAAAAAATGATTTGGATATTGTCAATTAACTATCAGTCATTCAGCATGAAAAGCCATGTTTTGGTTCCCTTCTGCCCTAACAGTCACTTTCAAGTCTAGATGATCTCAATGACTTTCTAATGCAAATCAGAGTACTTCCCCTGCCAGCAAGGTGCCCCTAACCATCTATGTTGCAAAAACCCTGCTTTGGAGGTCTTCATAGTTACCATATTTAGTGAGTGTCCTTATCATACAGAAACTCAGTTTAAAAACTGTCAACAACTCCTTTGAATCTCTTGTTTCTACAAAACTGAAAGCATTCAATGACAGAAAATTCATCCTTCTTTTTATGCACCCCCCCCAAAGTGAGAGGCCGTCTAGGTAATTTGGCAGGCAAATGGGAGTCTCAACTTTTTTTCTAATCATGAATGAGGACTTGAATATGTATACTGAGATATGCTTTTGAAATGTCAAGTTTTAAATAAGAGAGAGACCTCAGGGGTGATTTGGCTTAAAGCCCCATTTTACAGATGATGAAACTTGAGGCTAAGGAAAGGCAATGACTGAATCCAGTGAGTCTCAGAGCCAATATTCAAACTCAGGTCTTCAGATTTGAGCTACTAGTTCACTGTACCCCTATGATACGTCACACCTCGTAAGCACTCTGTTACTAGTTATCTCTAAAGACATCTCAATGAGGAAGTCTCACCCACATTTTATGGGCAATGAAACAGGCCTTGGAAGATTGTAATTATCTATCCCAGGACCTCTCAAGTCATTCTAGTCCTCCAGCTAACAAATCTGGAATTGAAACACTGAAGATTGAACTTCTCCCTCCACATTGTGATGGAAGCAATGTCAAGAGCCTATCACTCCTGAGGGATGGGTGGCAACAATAGGAATGCAGGTGCTGATGGACTAGAGTTGTCATCTTCTCCTGGACCCTACCCTTCATATAATTCCCTCCAGCCACCTGGTTACCTAGAATGAAAAGATCTCGAACTGTACTGGACACACAGGTTACCCGGACACTCTTAAAGACACAAGTTCTGACTAAACGGGTCTGTAACGGACCTGAGATTCTCACTCTGAGATTCCCAGGTGTCCCAAATGCCTCTAGTCAGACCCACATCTTGCATGGCACACAGCTCCATAAGACACAGCCCCATTAGGGCAGCCCAGTCCCACACTGCCCAAGAGGAAAGTCTGTGAGAGGTGGAAAGGGCTAATGTTCAGCTATCATTTACTGAGCATCTTATGTGCTGGGCTTAACACTAGGAGTTGTATAGATTTAACACACACATTATTACCAGATGAGGAGCTATCAATGCTCTCATTTTACAGATAAGAAAACAGCCTCAGCATTTATATCAAACTCACACAGTTCTGTCCCATCCTCTGCTCTTACCTGCAGAGATGACTTCTCCCCTACTGAGTAAGTCTGAGCAATTCTCTGTGGCACAAGCCAGGCATCTTGGAAGAAGCAATAGTGAGCTGATGTGGACCTCACAAACCCTCCATCGCAGTGCTGAAGAATAATATCTTAGACCAGATGTTGATCAGCTTGCTAGAGAAAGGTGCAAAGATTCATTCACACCTAGACAGAAATAGGCATAAATAGCTCGGGTGAAAAAATTAGAAATAACTTGCATACTCAACAATAAAGCAACAGGAATACTGATTAGGCAGTGGGTATACATATTTCAGATAGGATATTTGCTAGTAAAATATGACCTGATTTTTATTGGGAAGAAGGTGTGTGTGTGTGTGTGTGTGTGTGTGTGCACGCGGGCGCACGTGCACACACACGCACAAGGAAAAAGACCGAATGTATTCCAAATATACCAGTCACATTTGGATGGAATTATAAGTGCTCATTTTTTTTCTTTGATTTTCTTTTTATAGTTATCTGTTCCCTCTCCCTCTCTCTCTCTCTCTCTCTCTCTCTCTCTCTCTCTTGACAAGGGTGTACCATTAGCTTTATTTTTTAAACAAAAGAAAAAGTAAACATGCAAGAGAAAGCAGGGAAATGTGTAAAAGGACAGATGCCAACTCAGATTATAAAACTATAAATATTGAAACAGTTTGGAACTGGAACTGACAATTCAGCAGAAGAAAAAGAGAGTAAAGTAAAAGAATCTTAAGATTTAGATCATAAGAAATACATTATTGGGTTGGGTATTTAGCTCAGTGGTTCCACCACCTGCCTTGCAGGCATAAGGTCCCAAGTTCAATCTCTGGTACCAAAAAAACAAAAAACAAATTAGATGTATATATATATACACTTTCTCTTGGAATGGGAAGGCTTTGCTAAAAGTAATACAAAACTATTGTATGTTCTCCTGAATTACTGCATATGTAGTCAATAGATCATTGTTTAACTGGGGGAAATATTTATAACATATGACAATAAATATGACTAATATCTTTAATATAGAGAGTATTCTTATCATGTAATAGAAAAATTGAGAAAGAAGTTGTGCATGTGTGTGTGTGTGTGTGTACACTTAGGAAAGATGAACAGCTGCCTCCCTCCTAAAAAGAGAAAGAAGAGTAAGAGAATGAACCCTAGCTACAAATTCCTAGAAGAAGGTACTGTTTACCACTCGTCCACCCTGGCCATTAGCATTTGCGTGTAATTATCAAGGTAGAAATTCAAGTCAGAAAAGATTGGGAACAATTCCACTGATCATATCTAACCACTAGGTATTTCATGGGTTGCTTAGTGAGAAAGGGATAGGAGATTCATACCAGAATCCTATCGTGCATATTTCATAATCTGTTGCATCTAATTCAGCATACACTAGCCGCATAATAAGCGCTAGCAGGAAGGGAAGTTGAATGCTACCAAGAATGAGGAAGATCCTGCTCAGGGACTTGAATCCCAGCACTTCCTCTCACTGTATATCTTGGGGCAAGCTTGCTAACTCTTCTTTTCCTCAGCTGTAAAGCGGACACTGTAAATCCTACTTACAGAGTTCCACAGAAAAAAATAAGATCACCTATGTAGAGCAGTTATCACCTGACATTAATGCTCAATAAACCATACGTGGCTGAGGATTTAGCTCAGCGGTTTGGCCGCCTTCCTTGCAAGCGCAAGGACCCAAGTTCGATTCTCAGTATCAAAAAAATAAATAAATAAAAACAAACCATACTCATTGTTAGATACCAGAATTGTCATTACAGGAATGGGATGAACACACTTAGCTCCTCCAGAGAGCTGAGCACAGAGCCTTGCTGACCACTGCATTGTGGGGAGCACCACAGCCGTGCGGTGACATGGGTGGAACATGGCTTTTCTGTTCCATCCAAGCTCAGGACGCTGTGCCAGTGCTGACTTCCAGGCGGGGAAGCTCTTTGGCCCTCTGTATCCCCACGGAAGAAGAATGAGGGTGATGCGAGTTGTAGGAAGCAAATGAAGTAAGATGTGTAACTGCAAAGCTGCCAGGCTCAACCCTGCTCTTCCAGTCCAAAGGCTCCGTCCTCAGTGCGAGCCCTGTCCCTGAAAGTTCATCACCAAGTCATCTCCTTCACCTTCTCAGCTCATTCAGTGGAGCTTCCAGAATGTCCTCAGACCTGCTGTCTGGTTAGCCAGGGCCAAGCAGTACACAGTGCACTGCATGTCACCGAGATCGAGTGGACTGGACAATGTGGGATCATCTGGGATCACCCATAAAACGCCAACATCCCCCAAACCCACCAGAGAGTCTTCTTATTTCCTCTGCTTTCACGGACAGTGAGACCAGACCCCAACATCCCAGGCTCAAGGAGCACTCACAGAATATGTTCTGTGTTCTGGGCTTATGCTGAGTATTTTGTCTGCACTGCTTCAGCTAAGACTCAGTTAGATCGTCCACAGGGTAAATACTCTTATCAACTGTGTACAGGAGGGAAACCACAACTTGTTGAAAGTGCAGATGGAAATTAAGTGACTTATGGTTCACTAGTGGTGGGAAAGGGTCTTTAACTCAAACCTGCACCTTGATGATTTTGGTCACAGTGCTGACTTTCTAGAATTATTGTACAGATAAGCCCCAAGAAGTAAAGTGATCCACTCAAGGTCACAGACCTCAAAGATACCAAAACCAAGATGAAAATGTGTATGTCTTAGAATCTAAAGGTATATTTTCCTCATTGTAACGTGCATGGTGCCATCCCAGCCCCTTTCAACTAGTTCCTGCCTGGTGTCCCTTCTCTGAGGCCGGAGCCCAGAGCCTGCTGTTCTCCTGGCACATGACATAGTGGCCAAGATCCACGCCTGACTCATTCTAGTCCCTCTCCCTGGAGGCTGAGCTCCAGAGTCTGTCCTTGCCACAGATGGACAGCTCTTCCCAAAAAGTAATCAATCCCTGTTTGAGTCCAGAGAATTCGAGAAGAAATTCCCATTTCAGACACATCTGCTTTCTCTCTCTCTCTCTCATTGAGTTTATTGGTACATTTTAAGTGTACAGTACAGTTACACTTATCATTGGGATCTTGTACCTTTACATGACAGGTCTTGGTTCTCATTTTTTCCCCTTGTCCCTGCCCTCCTTTCACCTCCTCCTTCCTTCCCTATTTACAAATACTTTATTTCCATTTTTTCATTTTCTCATATTTTTTTCTTTTCTCTTAGTATCTTTCCCCTACCCTTCCAATTTCCCCTACACCTTTAGCCCTTTTCTTCCTATTTCACATTGTCAATTATATCATTAGGATCTTATGTACCATTATAGTTTTTCACACCAGAGAAACTATTTGGTATTTATATATGTGTGACTTATTTATTTCACTTAGGAGTATATAGTCAATATGTATCCATTTTGCTATGAATGAATCTAATTTCTCATTCTTTATGGCTGAGTAATATTCCATTTTATAGAAAAAATCACATCTTCCTTATCCAGTCTCCAACTGATGGGCAAATGGGCTGTTTCCAAGTTTTAGCTATTACAAACTGCTTTTGAAAATGAGAACCAGACTCACCCATTTCGTTGGCTGTGATGTTAGGAGCTTTCCAGCTCCTAAATTGATTTGAGTGAGTTCACTACATGGGATGCCATTCCGCCTTCACCAAATTCTACCTCCCTGCTCACTAGAGCATGCTGGAGATCCATAATGCCTGGTTTGAAGCCTGACCCACAACAAATTCATGCAGTTTAAAAGTTATGTTTGTTCATTTCCAAGTACAAAAGCAACATGCTTGTTAGATTATTTCCCACTGCAATGACAAACCCGGCCTCCCACAGCAGGAGCGTAACAGGGAGCCACATTTTATGTACGAATCAGAGACCCACCAAGGTGTTCATGGCCACTACAACCAGGTCAGTTTGCAGACTTGAGCTGAGGGTTTTGACAGAAGAAAAGCAGACTAGCAAACAGAAGATCTGAACACTTCAGCTCGTTTCCTTAAAGAGGCTTTCGACATCTCGTTGAAGGAGCGAGTCATCTTCCTGTGAAAAGTGCTGTAAACTCACTTCCGGTGAGTAATGAGAGGGGCATCCAGAGCTAAGCACCGCCACTGCGTACGTGGTGAAGCCCATGGCACTATAGCTTCCTTTCCAGAAAGCAGAGGTGCTGCCTGTCAGGCCTCATAACTCAGAGGAGTCCTCTCCAGGCCACAAAGCAACTGCAGCTTCTAAGAGGCATCTTGCTGATGGTTTCTGCCAGCTCTCTGTCGCCAGTTGTCTGTGACTCACTGTGAGCCTACACGGAAACCTTCTCTGTCCACCTCTGTGCAGGGCTCAGGAGGCTGAAATCAGAGCCAATCCTGAGACAGGTCTGTGGTGGTGGTGGCAGTAATTGCGTGCTCAAGAGCTGCAAGGGCTAAGACTTAGCTCTGGTTGTAGCAGCAGAAAGGGTGGAAACATAAGCCAGCACTTACTGATCAGTGGAATGGATGGTCCAGGTCTACTTCAGTGGGCTGGAAAGGATATCCTGGGAGGTCTGGTGGAGAACACAGACTGTCCATACAGAAGACTATTTATTATCTAAGCCAGCGGTGCCATTTCAAAGGAAATGAAGAAAAAAAAGAACTTGTTCTGAAACACCAATCGAGCAGGACAGTGAGAGACTTGGTGTGCTAGGAATTTCCAGCCTACCTTAATTTGGTTCAACCACCACCTTCAAATGCCCCTGCAAGAGGGAAGCGTTAGAGACATCATGGCTTACACCTGAAGTATGGGAGATTGAATTCCAGACACAGTGAGCTTTCCAGATCACACCACCGGTCAGGGCCTGGTGGGATTTGAACACACATTTGTCACATGACAAGACTCATACTTTAAGGTACTTTACATTTCTTTTGATTTCTGATAAATTCTTATCGAAAGCCACCTGTATTCATTGTCCCAGCTCGGAGCCATTTATTTTTGTAAGGGCATTAAATGAATGAAAAAAAAAAAAAAAGAAAGGAGAGAGGGTAACAGTCCTGGCATTGCTGCTTTCTAATTACATGACCTCAAGCAAGTGGCTAGTAGCCTCCTTAGCCTCGGTGCTCAATTCTGGGATCACCGACAAGTTTGTTCATTTGTGCCTTTTCCCTTATTGGCTCCTAAAGAAGTATAGTTTTCTTAATCAGCTATTGTTCATCGGTTTCTTCTCATTGCAATCTGCATCCTGACCCTTCAGCAGTGGGTGCTGGGACAGGGGGATAAGGAAAACACAGTCCCTGCCTTCGGGGTAGTCACAGTCTGCCAGGGCAGAAGCACCTCCAAGATTGTCGCATGGCAGAAAGGAGGGTGTGGTTCTCACTCCCCAGGAGTGCAAACTTGGGGAGCCGCAGCTGGTGAAGAAGCTGTGCCAGGGCACCATGGATCTGCACCCCAAGACCAGAGGGGCACAGAGGAAGGGTGCCTCGATTCCCTAGTTTCTCTGTGCAACCGCACTTGCTTGCTGGAATTGCACCTCAGATCCCTGAGGCCTTTTTCACTGCATGGTGAAATTTACAGTTTACCACAGAATTAGAGCTGGAGAAGAATCCTGAGGCCATTCTAATCCAATCCCTTATTTTACAAGTAGGCAAACTGAGCCCCTGAGAGGTGAGGGTTACAGGTGAGAAGGGGCAAGCTGGTTCTTGATCCTTGTCTCTGGACTTCTGTGTCTTGCTAATCTTCAGCAGTTGTAGGCTACCCAAATCTTCCTCCTGGTTTTATCTAACTACCTTCATTCATTCTCCAGAGCCTAATTCAACCAAGTGCAATAGTACAAGACCAGGACGCTGAATAAATCCAAAAGGTCAGCGGGAAACTTCCAATTCAGGGAACATCATTATCTAACTGAGCTCCTGTAGTCTAAGTTGACATTGAAATCCGCCACACATGGGTTTCTTTTGCAAAATGTAGGTGCTGCGGTTTGATCTCCCCCAAAGCTTGTGTGTTGGACCCTGGATTTCCTAACATGGCCACGAGGCCCAGCAGGAGGTGCTGGGGGAACCTCCCCTCATCGATGAATTAATGTCATTGTGTGGGAGTGGGCTTCCTTACCCTAGTGTGGGTTTCTTATTGAGGACTAGTTTGGCCCCAATAAGGGATCTTTCCATTCCACCTTGGAAACGTAGCAAGAAGGCTGTGTACAGGTGCTGGCCCTTTGATCTTAGCCTTGTTAGCCTCCAGAATCCTGGGCTAATAAATTTCTCTCCATTACAATTACTTTATATGTAGTTTCTGGCCACAGCAGTACAAAACGGACTAAGAGAGTGGTCTGTGGGAGAATGAGTCACCCTGAGGCTTTGATCATGCTGCCTCCCTCTCGGTCCTTGGCTAGTATCCTCATCTTTGAAGTAAGAAGCTCAACCCTAGTAGAAGCTGAGAGGAGGGCACGGAGTGGTCTGCTGCCATCTCCCGAGTCTTGGGGAGGCATGTGGCACACAGGAGTGATCCACGGGCATTTATCATGTGAAATGAAATGATTTCCCAAATCCGAACACTCCCCTGTGCTTCATTTGGAGGGATGAACACCTCCCCAGATTCCCAGTTCTTAGCAACCAGCATGGAAGAGGAGCCTGTTCCAAAGCCCTTCTCAGCCGCGTGCCCTGGCAGTTGTGCCCTCTTCTCTGTACTCTGATATTATCATCTTGGCCTCGCTCCCCAGCCTGTCAGAATCCTCCCCGCAGCAGCTCTCCTCGATGGCTTCTGCAAACCTGCCCTGAGCCCGCCCGCCGCCTCCACCCTGCCTGCCTGTGTGGTTGGTTGTTCAGGAAGACAGAAGCCTGCCCTTCAGTCCAGAGGTCTCCCGGGAGCAAGGTCTGCTTTGAGGAAAGGAAGAAGCTGAAGAAATGGGAGCTGAATCAACTGTGCCAGTCCCCTGAGAAGCCAGGAGGGAAAGGGTCCCAAGCTCAGGGGAGCAGTCAGTCCTTCTCAGGAAGGGGGACTTCTCTGCTGTCATAGCTGGAAGGGAAGCAGGTAGACAAGGAGCAAAGGTGAGAGTGTCTGTCCAGAGTCTCTCAAACACAGGGCATCTCCAAGTTTCCAAGGTCTCTGTTCTCTTCTTGTACAACAGTGCCCTTGCACCAAGGCTGCCCCTGGTGTCCCACATGCATACACCCACTGACACCCTCAATTCCTGCAAGGTACACGTTTCCACTCCCATTTTGTGGCTGTGCAGACCAAGCCTAGAGAGCATATGAAATTGCCCTGGGTACGCAACTAGTGTTATTAATAAAATAGCGCTGACACAAATGCAGTCCTAACTGCATGTCAGACTCCACTTTAAGGACTTTACATTCATTAGCTTACTTCACCCTGTGAGGAAGGGGCTATTGCTACTCTTACTCTACACAAGAAACTTAGGTTATTTGCCCATGGTCAAACGGCTTCAAAACAGCACTTAATCCCAGGCAGCCTGAGTCCCAGGTCAGTACCACATCCATCTCCTAGGGAAAGCGAAGTGATAGAGATGAAATTGAAGCCCTCCTCTCACTGACTCCAAAGGCCACACCTGGCTCGCTGTATCAAAGCATGAAGCTGGATAAAAGGAAATCAGACTCCAAGACTGAATACCATGTACCAAGTTCCAGTTAGGACATCTGAGGACAAGTGACAAAAGTCCAAGTGTCCCTAGGTAGACTCCCCCCATGCCTCACTGGCCAAAGCTGGGCACCAGGCCTCTCTCACCTCTCTGACAATCAAGAGGCCTCTCTGATGGGACTTGCAAGGGCAAAGGGTTGCCCAGCCATGCAGGACAATCGGTGCTTCAGCTGAGTATCCACTCACTGCTTCAGGAAACCGACAACTGCTGGCTCTGCTCCAGGCACGGTACCCACAGGAGGGATCAAGAGGCCAAGCAAGTGCTTCTCATTATTTAACGAGTGGTTGTGATCTGTGGCTATACCTCATAATGGGGTGCGTCCCAAGGCTGCTGGAAACGGGGGAAGCCAGATCATATTTAGGGGAAGGGGCAAGAAAACTGCTTTGCTGAAGAGCCGCCACTTTGAAGAAAATAAATTAGCCACAGCGGGTGAGGAGGGCATTCGACTCAGGCAGAGGGGCCAGTTTGTGCAGAGCTGGGGAGCGTGGAAAGCGTGGCCGGCTGTGGGAGCCGGGAGTTCAGTGTGGCCGCAGTGGAGATGCTGGCTTTGAGGGACGGAGACAACACAGAGCGGAGGGGCCACCCCACAGAGGGTGCTGGGCACCTCGTGTGAGGATTTAATCTCAAATCCTCCTTTCCACCACGGGGAGCTGTTCTATCACCAATTCTCAATTCCTGGATAAGATAACGGAGGCTCACTCAGAAGCTGGGTGAATACATTTGTGAGGTGTACGCACAATAGAATCCTCTCATTCCATACCCTGAATGCACCCAGAGGATGTCATAGTAAGTGAAAAAGCCAGGCACAGGAAGACGAACACTATGCGGTCACGCTCACAGGGAGCTACGATGCTGATATCATGGACGTAGAGAGTAGAGCAGCCGGGGAGGACAAGGGCTGGGAGGATGGGGAAGGTGGACCCAAGGGTAGGGAGTTTCGGTTAGATACGGGAATGTATGCTGGTGATCTAGTGCACAGCAGGGTGACTATGGCCAACAATATACTTCAAACTACTTAGAAGAGAAGATTTGGAAAGTTCTTACCACAAATAAAGCGCAACCATTTAAGACCATGCTTACACTGATTACCCTGGTTTGATCACTGCCCGCCATGTTCACATGTACTGAAACATCACATTGCTCTCCTCAAATATGTATGATTGTATAGCAATCAAAAACAAAACCAGAAGAAGAATATGGAAGCTCAGCAGAACCACTGAGGTCCCACTCACAATGGAAAAAGAAGCAGAGCCAGGGTTTGAACCACATTGGAGTGATGCCAGGACCCTCTCCCTGTGGTTTTACAACATAGTGACTGTCTTTGTACTGCTTCTGAAGCTGCCCCGCCCTGTTATGTAACACCCCCCAAAGCCTCTTTTCTATGGTGACGAGGGCAACATCATTTCAGAAACTAAGATTTGTTGCCTTTATAAATGAGGGCTAAATGTGTTTGCCTCCTGCTAATTATAAAGGCTCCCTTCTTACCCAAATAAATAATGAAGTTGCAGCTGTCTGCGTTCAGCTATAGGAAGATGCATCATTGTTTTTCTTCCACGATGGAAGAACTAGCTGTAGCACTAATAAAAATGACTGCTTTTCAATTCTTTCAACAGAGTAAATAAAACTCCCTTGTGATTAACAGCAAATTGGTTTCCTACAGAGTTGTCAAATCTGAAGGGGGTGGAAAGAGACAGGGAGAAGATGAGGGTGAGAGTGGATCTGTGGTTCTTCCCCATTAGCGCTCTCTCTCCAAGGAAGTGGTCCAAAGGCGCTGGAGTAGAAAAGGTACCTTTACCGCCTTTCAGGAAATTAACTCCATCTGCCAAATGACACCCCAGTATCCTGGTCTGGAGTCAGAAGGGGAACACTGCTGTTAACAACAGTAAGACTTTCAGATTTGGACATCAACTCTTTTCCTATTCACTTATTCTACAACTATCTCAAAGACATATGAGTATTTGTTCACTGATTAAATAATATGAACTGCACATCAGTTGCATTCCAGGCCCGGGGCTATGCTTTGGGGGTGAGCTGTGAAGACTACACTGCCCTCACCTTCATGGGGTCTGGTGGTGAGAGACGCACACTTACACCGTCTTCCACGACTCTTGTGATAAGATCTGTGTTCTGGAAATAGAAGTAGCCAATTTTTATAGTTTCTTTGCTCTTTTGGGAAGTAGGTGAGAAAGGCCATTTTGTGCCCTGCTGTCCGCTACAACTACAAACCAAAGTTAGTGAAAGATTAACCAGAAACGAAAGCCGAAAGAGCTGGTTGTCTTTGTAAAGTAAGAGGAGATCAAACAGAGCCATGGAAGCAAAAAAAAAACAAGTCAGGAGAATGGAAAGAGAGTTTGTTCACAGAGGGTGGGTTTTCAGGATGGAGGTAGGATGTGGAGCCTTGAAGGGGTGTGGTCCTGCTACCAGGTGGATCCAAGCCAGGAAGGGAGGGATTTGGCTACAGGAACTGGGAAGGGACTGTCGTGTCCAGAAGATGACCCCAAAAGGAGTCGTGACACAACTGACAATTGAGGTTTGCAGCCTGACCAGGGGGACCCTAAAAGGAGGGTGTCGGAAAGGAACACTTTGTCCTCACTGCTTTTCCTACTGCTATTTTCTCACCTTGGGAACTGGAAGGCTTCCAGGGGGAAGGAACCCTTGAGCTGGATCTTGTTAGATGAATAGCAGTTTGGTAGATGATGAAGGGAACAAAACATTTTTTTGTCAAGAAGAAAAAAACAGAATCAAAGCAAGGAGATGTGAAACAGGCTGAAAGCAGGCCCTAAGAGACTTCATACATCATGGATAAAAGTTTGGTTTTTCTAGCAGGGCATTGGGAAGCTGTTGAATGACTTTAAACCAGAAGAATAACATGATCACATTAGCTTTTATAGAAGATCCACTTGGCCATAGGATGGAGGATGGACTAGAGAGAGATGGATATTAGAGAAGATGAAGGCTGATGTAATAAAAAGCAGGTAAAAAGTGACATCCTTGACCAGGACCATAGTCACAGAGATGGAGGGAGGGGATGGGTTGGTAGTAATTGGCTGATTAGACAGAAGAGAAGTCTACAAGGGAGGGAAGCAGCAGGCTGATTCTCAGGGTCCTGGCTAGGGCGACTGTGCATAGCACTATTTGCCAGGATTAGAAACAAGGGAAGAGGAACAGGTTTGGGAGAAGGAAAGCATTTTCTTCAGCTTTAGTTGAAGGCTTGAGGAGTTCCACGCATCTACATGAAATCCAGGTGGACTTGCTGAGGAGGGTTACCTGGTGTTTGAATCGAGTTCAGGAGAGGGAGAGCAGGGCTTTAAAGGAGGCACAGGACACAGGAGCAAAGTGGAATTAAGGCCGCGGTGCTATGGAGAGCAGGCAGGAGGAATGTGGGAGAGAGAGGGGAGGGCTATCTGTGAGGTGTCCCTGCACCCCATCTACGGATGACAAAGCCGTGCCCCTTGCACTTCTGCTGCTAAAGTGACACAGCCAGATCTTACAGAAGCAGGGAAAGGTCCAAAGGCTAATAACCTTGGATTTATGCTGCATTCAGAGAGCAAATAAATCAGCTTTATGTTTAATGAACAACACGATATTATCGTTGTGCATCTTCATTTCCTTGCTGTGTGCACTGCAAGAGAATAAGAACTACATCCCATAGTTGTTCATATTGCATATTTCCCTAAATCCGCAGCACATAGCAGGCATCCACTAAAAATACAAATATGGCGGGTTGACTGTCTAGTGGGAAAAAAAAGACTGTGGATTCGGTATATAGTCCCATTGCCCCCGCACTTCCTTATAACTGACAAGACACTTGCCGGCTCTGCCTCCTGTCCTCTTCCACTGGAAAAAGGTGATTAGTGTCCTTTCCCTGTGTGTGAGTGGTGGTCCAAAGATTAATAGAGTCAGAATCCCTTGGAAATATTTGAGTAAGACATGAGCTGTATTGTTGTCCTGCTTTAATTAATTTGAAAATCATCCTATATTGTTCAAATGGCAACTGACTCATCCAAAGTGGGTGTTTGGAAGTGACAAATGGAAAGTCTGAGGCTTTTCTCATTAATTAATTTGGCTGTGAAAATAAGCACTGGCCCACATTCCCAGTGAAACAAAAACAGACCAAAAGGTACCGGAGACTCTGGGGCTGGTGTGGAACAGTATAAACACAGCCCTGAGTATAGGCTCACACTCTGGGTGCCAAGAAATAATTTTATGTCTGTAATATGTAATACATGATTTCCTTATTTTCCACTTTCTACAATGAGAGAATGTACTATTTTGCAATAAAAACTTAATTTGAAAAACTTTAAAATGAAAGTATTCAACATAAATAGGCATCTTATAGAATAAATAGAATATGTATGTATAACCATAAATATAATAATAGAGATTAGAGTCAGTGTTTGTTTTTCTCTTTATCTGTTTGAGGTTATTTTATTAATACTCAATAACATTATTTTCCCCTTTATTCCATTACCTAATAAACCAGGGGCTTTAACTGCAAGTAACAGAAAGAATTCACAAGAAAATTAGGGAGCAAGGAAGGGCTTATTCCAGGGGTCCCATGGGAATGGTACTCAGCCTCCTTTGGGCAAAACTGTGAGTCCAGCCCCACTCCAACTCCCACCCAATTAAGAAAGGAAGATCTGTTCTGCCTAGTGATGGCCATGTCTCTGCTTATGGCTGGGGGACAGCAAGACATTTTGCCAAATGTCTCAGCCAGATTGTGTCTGAAGGACCTTGGTCATTCACCAATGGGAATGTTAATCTTAATCCCACAGGAAGTGGAACGGATGCTAAAGGAGCATAAACAACAGAAGCCTGCCACGTTAAGGGACAATTTTCCTCTAGAACTCCTATTAGGTACGATGTATGAAAAAACAATAGCATTTCAACCTGACCCCCCAATCCATTGCTGAATTGCTTTGGTAGCTAACCCTTCCCTGAGCATGGGTTTCATTTCAGTCCATCTGCATCACAAGAGGGGTCAACCTAGCAGTAGACATGGAAGCTGTGTGTTTGGAGGATCATTTGAAAAAGTTGGGGAAACAAAGTAGATGGGAGGGGACAAGGAGCAGATTCAAGGTGAAATGAGCCATCCACAGCATAATGGCAAAGGGCGGCCTGCTTGTGGCAAAGGATGGAGGGCTGTTCCCTCTCTTTCCTGAAGGCCACAGTGAGAACCAATGGTGGAAGTCCAAGGGAGGTGTGTGTTATCTCAACAATTGGAGAACTTTTTAACAATCAGATGTACCCCTCTCTGGAAAGTTGGAAGCCTCGTCTCAAAGGGGACAAATAGGAGTTCCAGCCTGGGCCAAGGTTAGGTTACACAATCTCTCTTTGAACCCTGAGAGTCTGTGGTCCTATGAACCTATGTTTGCAACCCTAACACGTCCTGCTGAGAGATTCCTTGCCTGCTGCAGCTACTCGGTCATATCCTGTCTTGGCTTTGGCCACTCCTTTTCACTTGGTTTGCTTGAAAACCTGTGTTTGGAGAAGGAGTCCCAAGCATTACTCACTTCAGGAGAATGTGGGGATTTCCTCAACTGAGCACAGCAAGCAGGAGAGGCAGGAAAAAGCACAAGCAGATTAGAAATTACAATTCTTGAGATTAAATCTCAGCTCTGTCACTTACTCACTGGAGGACAAGTCCTTGAGTTTTATGATTCTCATTTTATTCATATATTAAAAGTAGGTCTTGATAACAACAATAAATAGTCTGCTTACAGAGCTTTTTTTTTAAGTTATAATATCCAGTGTTCATTGAGTCTTCTTAAAGTGCTAGATTATTTACATGCATTATTTTACTTAATCCTTCAGACAATCCCATGATTGGAAGATTCCATTCCTCCTACTGCACAGATGAAGAAACTGAGGCTTAGAGAGGTTAAAGTATTTGCCTAAATGCTGGACCAACATTAAAGTCAACCTTGCCTGTAAGCTGATTGTGTTCCAGGGGAGTCCACAGTGGTCTTAGTTATATAAGCTGGCCCGTCTCCTACTGGACTTAGCAGAGCCTTCTTTACGTGATTGGGACTCAGGAAATAGGAATTCTCTCCTGTTCGTCATCCTCGTGACTTTAACTTTCTAAAACATTCATCTTTAAGTGTCGGGCCTGTTGCTTTTATCCTCGAGCTGGTCACAAGATGACACAAGCAGTCCCAGGTGCCACCCTGCGACTTCTAGTTCTCTTTCAGCAGCAAAAACACTTTTCCCAGAAGCCACCTCTCACATCTTACTTAGCACAGTTCAGCTGCAGTCTTGTTCTGAGCTGGTCACTGGAAAAGCCAGAGGGATACCATGAACTTTGGGGTCAGCAGAACACATTCTGGCAGACACTTGGCTTCCTCTGTCTGCCTTTTACTTGGAAGGAAAAAGGAGGTACTAGGTTCTGAGTGGGTGACCAACTGTCTCCTTCTTTCACTGTTTCCCCGATAAGAAACCCAAGGTGCAGAGGGGATAATGAATATCCTCAGAGTCCAAGGCCAGAGGCAGCAACTCAGGAACAGAAGTGTGTAGTGAGAGTGGCTGTCAGTAGGGAGAAGTCCAAGGCTGAGACAGGCAGGGGGAGGACTGAGGACTGTGGTTCTCACCTTGCTACCTGCTGAGTAGGCAGGTCTCCAACAGCGCTGGTGACTACACTCACCTCTAGAAAGTCTGATTTACTGGGGCTTGAGACAGCCTGGGCCTGGAGATTGTTTTAAAGTACCACGGCCTATTTTAATGTGCTGCCAAGATCAGAACCACTGGTTCAGGAAGGGAGCTGTCGGAATGTGCAGGGGGAGGCCAAGAGTATAACAGCACTGATGGGGAAACAAAAAGCCTTCCTCTCCCTTTTGCTTCAGGATAATTGCTGCCACTTCTGGAGCTCACCATGTTTCAGGCAGCCATCATTGCTACCAAGGAATGGCATTCCCATTTCACAGAGGAGAGAACCAGGATCCTGGTTTTTTGCCATGCTTTTCAAGTCCTGTCCATCAGCCAGGGCAGTCAGGAGCTGGAGAAGCAAAACTGTGCCAGGAGAACAGGAATAGGCAAGAACAGGCATCCTCTCCCCTCTGCTCTGTCCATTTCTGTCCTGCTAGGCCACTCCTGCATCTTACTCTATCTGGGACCACCCGACCCCAACCTCCTAGGAGACAGCAGGAAAGGACTGGATCTTTCTCACTAAGGCAGGGGCAAGAATTAGGATCAGTATTCATCTCTGAGAAACCGCAGGGCTGGGACAGGACAGTGACCTTGTGAGTTGGGAACCTTGGTGTCTGACCGGTCTCAGCACCTCCGCTGTGCTGTAAGCTTGAACAAGGTCCTTCTGGCCTCAGTTTCCTCGTCTGTAGCATGAAGAGGTTGGACCAAAGTCTACAGGTCTCAGCTCAGAGGCCCTTAGGTTCAGGTGGATGACGCACAGGAAGGGAACAGACTGGCTGGGATGGGGTAGCTGCCCAGCCACGCCCTGCCCACTGAACTCCAACAGCAGTCCTCACCTTTGCCAAATCTGACAATCCCCACTGGAAAACTACAGACTGCCTACTTTATAGAGAAACGGCGCCCTCTGCTGGAACACAGGTACAAGGTAACACATTCGCACTAAGCTAATTTAATACTTGAAAGAGTGGATTTGTTTGTTTTCACTTGAAATAGATTTAATAAAGAATAATAAATAAAACCTACATGTATATTTATGGAAATCTTGATGTATGTCGGGCAGAAAATGGGCTTTCATGTATTCATTTGGGAGTAATTACTCTTAATCTATAAAAAGAAGCCCAGGATTAGAGCAAGGACGAAAACATTTGTTACATCGACTGACAGCAATCTGGAATGGGCAGACAAGGAGGGGAAATTGGAGTCTAGGTCTCTAGACAGTGCTCCGGAAAGCCAGACTCTTTACAATAATGTATTGCAAGTTTATATGTTTTAATGATCACTTTCACTGCATCCCTTTAATATATCCTCCCAATAATTCTACAAAGCTGTTATTATTTCTTCTTTTCGACACATAAGGAAGGTGAAGCCCAGAGTCTGAGTCCTCAGTTTCCCTACTTGTGAGACACGGATTAAAAATAGCATGAGTGCTCGCAGCAAGGATGGAGGGAGAAACGCACGCAAGGCATTTGATGATTGGCCCAGCGTGCACCCAGCACCCCATGGACATTACAGCAGTCCCAAGGGGCAGAGCCTAGGGCTTCCGGATCCTGACCCTGCACCTTTCTCACTGCATGGGTCAGCGTCTTCAGGGGTCAAAGGAAGGAGCACAGTGGAGCTAGGACCGGTCACAGTGGGCCCCACGCCCTGGCATTCCAGTCTGGAGCATTTGAACACCTGTGGCTTTGCCAATAACTGATCTTGAGTCGCGCCGTCAGTTGCGCTCATTCTAGTGGAAGGCGTTCTGGTTCCTGTGAATCGTGCACTCTCCACAGGTGCGAGGACTGCTGTGTGCACTCCTGGGCTCCAGACGAGCCTTGCCACCTGGACAATGTCCAGAGGGAAGTGGGAAGAGCCTAGGAACCACATCAAAGAGAAACTATTGAAGGAACTGGGGATAAGCAATCTGGAGAAACAAAGACCTAAGGAGCCCACTTGTTCATTCAGTCTTCATTCACTTGCTCATTCGTTATGCAGTTTCAGAGCAGACACTGTCGTATGCTGAGGACACAGCGAAGCAGACACAGTACCTTGTTTCATGAGATCTGTTCACACTTACAGACTAGGCGTAGCCAAAGGGAATCTAGGAGACTTTGGGGTGGTTTGCAAGGAGCTTCCAGGTAGGGTGGGGTCGGGGGAAGATTTAGCCATCTTAGTTCATGTTGGGCCTACACAGTGGACGTGTCAGCTGCCCAGTCAACTCTGGGAAGACCCGCCAGTGTCCAGTGCTGTTCCTTATCCTATTGCTCTGGTGTGGAAGAACAAGTGCACCAAGGCCACTTGGTCCTTTGCCTTCCTTTCCTGGGGTTCTGTCTTCTGGGTGGCTCAGTGGCAGGACCCAGTGGCCTTTCCTCTCCTGGTCACAGAACATTCCTCTAACTAGTGTCCCTTGATCACAAAGTGTAAAGGGATTAGCAGCAAAAGGGGGGGGAGTAGGACAGAAAGTTTTCAAAAACCTAAAATAAAACAAATTCATCTTCATTGTGCATGAATTAGAAGCACTAAATAAGCAAGAGTAGCTGGGGGAAATCGCCCAAACATAACCACTGCTAATAATATTTCTTCTATTATTATCATCCTCTTTAGAAGTTTGTTTTATTTCTAAGCATCATACCCTGAATCCCAATAGCACAAATCTCATATCCAGCCACCTCTGAGAAGCCCCACCTTGGCTTGAGGTGGCTGAGGCTCTCAAGGGGACGGAACATCTAGACACAAACCAAAACAAGGAGGAAGCAACCAAACTGGGCAACACGAGGCAGGATGGTGAGTGAAAGGGGAAGGGCTGTTGGAAAAGGTGTGGAGGAAGACCTGAAGGTCAGGAGATGCTCCCTAGGTGGACCAGAGAGGAGAAAGCAGATGCCACCCGACAGGGTGCTACTTGGGAGGCCCAGGCTCGGGGCTGAGTAGGTGATGTAAGGTCTCAGTGAAGTAGGATAAATGTTTATGGAGCTTGGGACATGAGCAGCTTTGCATGTGCCCAGTGAAGGACAGCTGTGTCAACTTGTATCTTGGCAGCTCAGTATCACTGGCCCTTCAAAGTTCTGTCTTGTACCATGGGGATTGGGAACTTTGGAACTATGTCCTCCAAGATCCCTACTTCCAGAACACATGCATTTGCTAGGGCTGCTACAACAAAGTATAAACCAGACAGCTGAAAAGGCAGGAATTTATTTTTCACAGTCTGGGGAGCTCAAATTCTAAGATCCAAGTACAGCTAGTGCTTGTTTCTTCTGAAGCCTCTCTCCATGACTTGTGTACGGCCACTTTCCTTCTTTGTCCTAATCTCCTTTAGTAGGAACATTGTCTTATGGGATTAGAGCCTATCCATACAGCTTCACTCTACATCAGTCGCCTCTTTAAGGCCTGATTTCCAAATAAAATCACAGTCTCGGGGGCTGGGGATCAGGACTTTGATACAAGAATCTTGAGGGACATAACTCAGCCATGACACCAAGTTCCATGCAACGTTTGAATGGTAAAAGTGAAGCTTTGGGCTTTGGTACATGGCAGGTGGAAGGTTTTCCCCAGCTGCCTCTTCCTGCATCCTCTTACAAACCATTGCACAGCTGCTGTGGGCAGCTCCAAATGCTGCCAGAGTTTTCTTGCTCTCTCTGCACACCCTGATTTCCTGAACCATGTTCTCCTTGACCCCCTCACAGCTTTATATGCTTAGGTTTCTTAATAATAAATAATAAAATTCATTGCTGTTTGGAATTCTATGGCATTTCTGGTTTCAGCTAAAACTTGAAGGTCACAATAGCTGCTAAGGAGTGTAGATCCTTGCTGAATGAAGTTTTGAGGGAACCACTAAAGAGAAGAAGGTGGCAAGCCAGGTGCTATTAGATCAAGGAGAAATGGGGTCTTGGGACTTGGAATTGATCCTACCGTCCAAGACATTATAAATGTTTCTGACTGAAGCATCCATAAGGAAGGAAAGAATAGACTTGTTCACCCAAGGGGTCTGCTGTCAACTGCTCCAATAAGAAAATTCTTTGAAATCTTTCAACACATGCAAGTTTTTCATCTTAGCTATAATGTGTTCATTTTTAATGTAATGTTTTTAATTGCTCACCATAGAATGGAATTAGCATTGTCAAGCAATGCTATGCTTATCTTATAGTTTTGAGCATTAAACACACCTGACAGCACAAAGTCTCCACTATAACCAGATGCACCAGAACTTGTACTGCCCTCTGGTTTGGCTGGGCCAAGCATTCACTAAAGCTGTGCTGGAAGGATCTATGCTGCAGATGATTAAGACTGGGCAATAAGACTTGAAAAGCACCATTATTCACATCCGCCTTTCAGAGTTCAGGGAGGCACTTCTGGAAAGACTGCCAAAAACCAGCTGTGGGTGGGACCCTCATCCTTTTACCAAACCTACACCTTCCCATTGTGCCTGAATCCGTCTCACCAGGCCATCAGGCTTGTGATGGTGCCCTTGGTTGGTGCTGTGGCCTTTGAATTCACAGTTGTGTTCAGCTGCTGCCTTCAGTCTCAGTTCCATTGCCACAAAAAACACAGAAATACTTAGATTATTTTTTTCCCATCACACACCTGAAGGCCTAAACAAAACAGAATCTACTTAAACTGAATAAAAGTATAGGTACCCTGAAGCCATCTTCAAGTTGATGCCAAACCTATTTGTATTCAATTCAGCATCACATGGCAAATTTAGTGTCAACAGGACCATTCCTTATGAAAGGTGACTCCAGACACAACAGACTTCAGGCGGAAGGCCTGTCCCCTGATGTCTCTCAGCTTCAGTTTCCTCAGTGGAAAGTGTGACCAGTGAGACCCATCTGAGCCTCCCACTGAGTATATAACAAGAATTGTATATAATACTCATGGCACACAGTAGATGCTCAGTAAAGAGTGCCTATTATATCTCAAAAAACCCTACCTAAAGACAAGAGTGTATGCCTTTCCTCAGGACTGTGCATACAGAATGTCTTCACCTACTCAGTGGGGAAAATAATATCAAATGAATAAAATTGCTAGGGCTAGACTAGATAAAACAGACTTTTTTTTAGAACTCTCAGGAGTTCTAAAAGCAAAACTTGCTAACAAAGTTCCTCACAATTCTCATTTGATCACCCTAAAACCTAACATGCTTCTGTTAGAATTCTAATTATCTTATACATGTGTGTTACATGTCTATCTGCTATGTGTGTTGGAGAACCTCCTTGGACTAGGCTGTCATGAGGTGCTTCTCATAATGTATTTCTTTGGGTCCTCCCCGAGACTCTGAGCATGCATCAAAACCTTGTGACAAAATGGCAAAAGCTCAAAGACCTCCGGCTGGTGTCACACAGAACTGCAGCCAGTACATGTGTTCACTAAATGGAGAAGACTGCTCTGGGGGCATGAGCCACAGCCCCACACCAAATTCTCATTAAAGTTCCACACTGGAGAGCAAGTGCCCCAGAGCTAAGCTGTGTTGGCTCTTCTTTGCCAGTTCTGTCTTTTGACAGGTTCTTCGCCACTCAGTGCCTCCTGTAAATCAATGGAAATCATGAGGCATCCACCTCCTGCAACAAGGCCCCCTCACCTGGTCAGGTTGAAAAATCTGTCAGCCAGTCTGAAAATATTAAGTGGAAAGTTCCACAAATACATACTTCATAAGTTTAAAGTAACTTCATAAAGGGATTTTTATAATTGTTCTATTATTATTGTTATTCACCTCTCAACTGTGCCTAATTTATAAATTAAGCTTGATCATAGGTATGCATGTCTAGGAAAAAAGCACAGGTTTCAGTACTATCCAGGCATCTACTGGCAGTCCAGGAACACACACTTGGAAAAGCGAGGCTATGCATTATGTTTTGTTTTGTTTTGTTTTTAAGAACACAATAAAATAGCATATGCAGACTACTTATAATGCTTAGTACACAGTAAATGCCCGCTCAATGTCACTGCTGGAGAAACTCAGGAAGCTGCCCTCCAGCTGCAGTAGGACTTGCATGGGAGGAAGCTGCCTTCCAGCTGCAGAAGGATGCCAGGAGAGGGATACAAGGTCCCTCCCAGCTGTAACAGTCTCAGAGGTGGACAAAGGGCTGGTGTTCATTTCCTTTGGAAGTTGTTTCATGCTCTCGCAAAGCCTCAGGGCAACTGCTGGGCTCCACAGAAAGCTGTGGGAAGTTGTGAGTCAATGGAGCCTCTGCAGCCAGCCTCCTCCTCCTGCCCCTTCTCCCTCTTCTCCCCTTCCCTCTCCTCCCCCTCATCCCTCTCCTCAGAGGTGATTCACACCCAGAGTGTGCAGTCCACAAATGATGAGGGGGTGGCGCCTCCCTGGGGGAGACCGACCACGCAGAGTCATTTCTCATCGTGCTCCCTCCGTGCTCCTTGGAGAGGGCAGATTTTTCTTGAAAAAGACACTGAACTTAGAGGAATGAGGAGTGCCACGTCTCCTGTCCCCCTGGACCTTTCTCCAGTTGGTCAAAAATCAGAATGAGATGTGGACCGGCTGTCACATTCGGACCATTCCCATTGAGGTCAAATGAGAGAATCCCTGAAAAGCTGACTCTTGGGGGATTTGGGAGACTGGACCCATTTTACCAAGATAGCCATTTTACAGGGACTTTACAAGTGGATAACCTATTATTTTTCTGTGCATCCGTCGAGTGTGTGGACTTGTGCTGTGAAGTGTGGCAGTGCCACATTGCCTAAGTCTGGGCCGTGCTTTGGGCAAGTTTGGGTAAGTTAGCCAACCTCAGGATATTTCCACCTGCTTTTCCTCACCTATAATGGAGAGCCACCAAACAACGCCCACCTGAGGAGGCTGTCCTGGATAATGCTAGATTTTAATTCGGGATGCAGAGTGGGATCCCAGACAGAGCTTGCCTAACTATTATGAGCCCTTAAATAGGCACCTACAGAAAGAGAAGGTGGCCTTTTAGGAACTTGAAGAGCAACTGCACTTTACCACAACCTCTTTATTATTATGTTTTGCAAAAGTATCCATCTGTCGTGACTCTTAAAAAATGTAATCGATTAAAAAGCATATCATAGCTTAGGAGCCACTAATAATATCTCGCCGAATACAGATGTATTCTAGCAGCTGCTTGCTAAAATATATAATGGTTTTATTATAAATACCTTTCTCTTGTTTCACCCATGTGGTTGTTTATGAGGTTAGTGCATTAGTAGCGTGATTTTTATCTCAAGATGTTCAATCATGTCTAAAATATTTATTACTAGAAGTGTTCTGGAGTTGAGAACCACATATGTAGAGTCTTTGACACAAGACTCTGGGTTTGGATCTGGAATGGAGTGAGAGTGCCTTGGGTTATAGCTGCTGGGAACCCAGGAGCAGGACTCTCTGCAGCCAGGTCTCCCCTAGGTTCTGCTGTGGGAAGAGCCCCAGAGGAGGCCTTGACGGAAAGCGGGGTTTCCCGTCTAACAGAGCATCCCATAAGGCACAATCAGGGCTTTGCCAAAGATCAACTCATGAAGTCTTAGACCAGAGCTAATGCTGGACCAGTGAAACAGTCATCAAAATTATTTTCAAAGCACCCTAGTTCAATAGCATCTAAAGAGCCTAGTATTTTTCCTTCTGTAAAATAAACAATTTATAATAGATGAAAGGTAATTAGCAGAAATCACAAAGAATTTCCAATCAGACATAAGTGGGTTTGAAATTTTTTTTTTTACATTATCATCTATTAACCAGGAAGTCAATCTCAGGGTCTCAGATTCCCATCCACTATGGGTATGGGGTGTGTGTGGGGGTGTGGTGGTACTAAAGTTTCTCCTATGTCTGTAACAGGTAGGTCTGCGAAACCTGGCCTAAAACGAGGACGGTAACACTTAACTTCTCTTAGTTCTGAGAATCACATGATATCGCTTTGTTATGCAATAGTGGACAGCCAGAATGTTCCACGGGGGTAAAATATTTAGCCTTTCTAGCCTTTAGTAACTTCTTCGTAATTGGTGATTTGGCATGGCTGTTGTTTATTTTTGGTACTGGGGATAGAACTTGGGACCTTGGCTTTTGAGGCAGGCAGTGGCACCACTGAGCTAAATCCCCGACCTGTGACTGGTGATTTGGAAGGAGTTTAACCTCCATCCCCCTATAGTCCTGAGTCAGCCAGGCTTAGGATAGGCAAGACCCTGCCTCCTCACAGGCACCCTTCTTTCCCCTTTTGTGGGTGAGCTATGAACAACTCCTCCCTTCCTCCTTTCCTGTCCCCTGCCCTGGGAAGTGAGGGCTGCTCCTCAGGAGAGCTACCTGTCTTGCTGATCTTGCCTGTGCCTGGTGTGGAAATCCGAGGAAGCCATTTTTACTCCAGGCTGAAGCACCTTTCTTCAGGCCAGATTTGGTGTTTTCCTTCCCTTTCATTTGGGCTGGGCCTGGTGGGACTGTACCTCATGAGACTATAGCTCCCTTAGAGCTCTGGCGTGAGTTAGAGGGAATAAGTGGTCAGGTTCCTAACTTGCCCTGTACTTTTGCTTATATGCAATTCTTAAACATGTTACTAAAACTTGTTTGATTTCCTCAAATTTACATTTCAACTAAAGCAAATAGAATCATGGTTGGTAAGGTTGCTGGTTGTCTCCTGATATCTGTGAGGCACAGTTTACATTACTTTTTTCAAAGAACAAACAAGAGGAACCTTTCACCAAAGCCAAGAACTGCTTTCATATCTTCTACACAACTCAGCGTGGCTTCAAGTTTCCTCCACCACTGTGAAACCACCAAGATGCATCTGCTTTGCTGACTTCTCTTGGGATTTTAGTATTGTTTTAGTTATCCTCCTGTTTCCAAACATTCTTGCCACCTGGGACAATGGAAATTCTGTTAAAGTGACAAATGCAGCATTTTCTGCCAATTTTCTATGATGATTTTAATTAATTCATTCATCCATCCAGTTGTTCATCCAATGAGTCTTTATCACAAGCCTGCTCTGGGCCATGATTTGCAGTGGATCCTGGACACTTAGGTATAAATGGAATATTCTCAGGCCGGCCTTCTCTTCCCAAAAGTGGGAATAGCTGCAATACTGTGTGGTGAACTCTGAAGCCAGGATGTACACAGGGTTCTGGGTGAAGGAGGCATAGCCCCTGAGGGACATTGCCTTATGGTGCTTTTGAGCATTTGAGTTTGAGTCCACCTCTGAAAGTCCTCTGTGACTCAGCTACTGGGTGAGTCCTCCTTCTCATTTGCTGTCCCTCATTCACCTTATTTACAAGGCCTTAGGTAACAAGATCACCCAAGATGAAGAATAACCTCTAGTAAAATGTATTAAAGTAGCAATCGCGGTAACATGGTCTGGGTTCATCTCCACAGCAGCCTTTGAAAGGCTCGATTTTCTCTGTTCTGCAGAAAAAGTGGCTGAGGCTGGAACAGGTTAAGTAATTTATCTGAGGTCACACAGCCGATAAATAAAATGAAGCTATGGAAACAGGTCTGTGTGGGTCCAATTCCATTTTTTTCTCTGCCCTGTCATATACACAAAACTGCCTAGAGAAAGAGCAGCGCCACCCTGGTATCTTACTGGTGATGATGACCAAGGTCATTGGACATTTGCTCAGAATGCTACTGGGAAATGATATCGCTGTGAGCACTTTAACGAAGTATATCAGGACGCTGTTTAGAAATCTTCCTTGAAATGAATGAACCTGAAATGCTAGGAGTGGGGATTGGCCAAACAGAGGACAGGTGTGAGTCCTGACAACGGGAGCCACAGATACAAGCCCCACCGGCACCACCTCTCTCTGTCCTTCATCTCAGCTTCGCCCTCTCATGGCATCGTTCTTCCTGGCCAGTGTCCTGTATTGCACCCACATTCCAGCAGCTGCTCACCCAGGACTATAGGGCGCCTTCTCCAGAGAAAGCTCGAAAAGTCCCAGAGAGGGACCTTCACTGACCTGCTGTGACCAGGGGCATGGAGTAGAATGTTAGGTTCTGCTTGGCTTACAAATAGGGATGGGTGACCACTGGTGATCCAGGTCAAAAAGAAAGCCCAGTGTACAGGACACAATCACTTTTGCAAGGAGCTCTAGGAATAATCATCAATGTGTACCAGACATTGCACATTAGATAATAAAATGTTTTTAGCAGGATCAGCTTCTGAAACAAGAAAATAAAGCAAATAAAATAATCATGAAAGCACCCTACATGAAATATAACCATAGAGAAATAAATTTTAAAGTAAACTTTTAGATGTTCTCTCTGTCTAGAACAGAGAATAAAAAAGTATGGGAAACAACTCAGATGTCCAACAATAGGGAGCTAAACACTAATTGACACTGTCCCTGAGTACTATGCAACCATGAAGAATACCTATGCATAAAGTTTAAGAAGAACTAGGAAGAAACTTACACAGCCGCATTATTCATAATGGAAACAATTTAAATGTCCATTAACTAAAGAATGGGAAACATCCCAGGTTCCCAACAGCTAGAACCCAAGGCACTCTTGCTCCTTTGGGTGTTGAAGTTCTGGTGGGTGTTAATGTGGTTGAATCATCTTGTCAACGAAAAGAAATAAAGTACTAATACATGCTTCAACATGGGTGACTGACAACGTTAATCAAAGGTCCACATAATGTTTTGTGGAACTGGGGATTGAGCCCATGGCTTTGTAACCATGCTACATCCCCACCTTGTTTCTAATTTTTAACTTTGGGACAAGGTCTCAATAAGTAGCTAAGTTGCCAAGGCTGGGCTTGAACCTGTGCTCCTCCTGCCTCTGTCTCACAGAATGCTGGGAGTATAGGCATGCTCTCAGAGCATCCAGCTGCTTAATTTCATTTATGAGTCAAAGGGTAGCTTAAGGGTTGCCAGAGGCTTGGAAGTGGGGAGGTGGGGAGGACTACTGATCAGAAGGGTTTCTTCCTGCGGAGAAGACAATGTCTTAAAAGCAGAGAGTAGCGATGGTCACGCAACTCTGTGAATATCATAAAAGCAAATGAATTGGGAATTTAACGAGAGAATTTTATAGTATAAGAATTATATCTTAACATTGTTACTAACACTCTTATTGGGGACACAGCAAAAAGATAAGGAGAAGGTTGATGGTCTGGCAATGTTAAAATACAAAAAGCAGATTTTTTTTTTCTAGTACCAGGGATCAAACTCAGGACCTTGTGCTTGCAAGGCAGGTGCAGTACCACTGAGCTAAATCCCTGTCCCAAAAAGCAGATGTTATGGGCTTGGTATTTGTGTTCCTCAACATTCGAATATAAAACATGCAATGCGATGGCCCTAGAGGCGGGACCCGAGGAAGTGATTAAATTTAGATTAGGTCACTAGAGTAGGACCTTATGAGATCAGGGCCCTCAGGTGAGCAATAAGGGCTCCCCCACCTGCCCACGTGCACACCCCAAGAAGGAAATGCCACACACACATATGTGGAGAAGGCGCCATCCATGAGCCACAGTCTGCCCACTCCTGAGTGTTGGCCTTCTCAGCCTCCAAATTGAGGAGTAAGTGCTGGTGGGTGTCGAAGCCTCCCCGTGTATGGCGTGCTGTGGAGGCAGCCTGAGCAGACTAAGACCGCAGGATGTGAAAGTCCCTGTAATCCTATGAGATACAAATGTGCACAACAAAAAATACACAGCGAAATGGGGCTGTTTTCCCTAAGGAGCCAAAATACTTTCTCCAACTTTTACCTTTTTAAAATGTTTATAAAATAACCAGTACTGGCTAATGTCTATTGGGCACTTATTCCAGGCCAGGGTCCCAGATTTCAATTCATCCTCACAACAGTCCGATGACACAGGAACTATAAATTCTAAGCTTTTACATATGGAAAAAGTGAGACCCAGCAAGATTCATTAATGTGCTAATGATCACACAGCTGCTCTACAACAGAGTAAGCATTTAAACCTCAGTCTTGACTCTACAGTTCACGCTTTCAAGGGCCAAAAGTAATAAACTTGGTATTCGTTTTTGCTCTTTCCAAAGTTGACACTCCCCAAATACACTACTGCAAAATTTTAACCTTCATTTGCTTACTCCTTTTGACACTGACAGGGAGATAACAGCCCTACGGAGATGGCTCAAAAGTCAAGGTTTCCCTGAGAGTAAATTCTCACTCCAAGGACGTGAACAAGTTATATTAATCAGAGGACACTTTTGCTTTGTTCTTTCCGAGGGCCTTCTTCATCATTTCCAGCTTTTACTCGTTTAATACCACCTCTTCACTGGCTTAGCTCTGGAATCACTGAGGCCCAAGTGGGAAGGACTGCGATCACCATGCGGTCCCTTGAATGTTCCTCCACGAGCAGCTACGGCCCTCAACACCACAACCCCAGCAAGGCACAGCTATGAGCTGGGTCGTGTTCTCACAACCAACAGCCAACTTTGCTGCAGAGAAAGGGTGCTGTGCTGCAACAAATTGCTGGTCCAACATATTCTAGATACATTAGTATTTAACTATGGTAGAAAATGTCACCGGCACTCAGCCAAAAAGTACATTGCATCAGGTCTGGCTGCTCTGACCAAGGGCTTCTTCTCCAATCTGCTTCTGCACCAGGCTTCTGTATCTCAGCAAATAGCACCTACATCCCTCGCATTACTCAAACCAAAAACCTAGGAGTTATTCTTGTTGCCACCCTCTCCCTCACCCCCACAGACAATCTGTCACTAAATCCTGTTGATTCAACCTCCAAAATACATCTCCATTTTATCTACTTCTCTCCACTGCTGCTACCCATACCCATACACTACCATTTCCCATCTGGACCCCTTCTCTCCCCACTTGCACAATAGTTCCCCTAAAACATAGCCCCCCATACATGCACACACACTCCCAATCCATTAATTATCCAATATTCAAAATGATCTTTTAGAAAAGCACAATCGTGCCACTTTTTTGGCTTTAAATGCATCATGACTTTCCATTGCTGGCAGAATACCATTAGAAATCCTTCCTACTGTTGACAAAGGCCCCCCTGAGTTGGCTTTAGCCCACCTCTGGGCTCCACCTGACACTTTTCTTGTTTCAGACTCAGTGCCTAGTCAATTCCTGCCTTCTTTAGGCCCCCACCATCCATCAACCTGGAATATTCTCCCTGCAGTGCCTCTCTTTCCCCCACCATCTTGTTGTAGCAACGTTTTACTTCAATCCTTGAAGATTGAGCCTAGCCAGCGTCTTTGCAAATTCTTATCCAGGTAAGCTTGCACATCTTTGTGGTAGACTGGTGCTGTGCTGTCTTGATGAAAGAAAAATTCATCAATTCCATAAAATTCATGTATGGCAGTTAAGGTGGATGTGTGCAGCGTGTCTAGGTACGCTTGGCCTGTAACAGTGCCTTCAAAGATAGATGGTCCTATTGAGCCTCTTGCTGACAATCCACACCAGACACTCACTCCTCGTAAACCAAAAGTTTTATTGACATGCACGTAAGGATTTTCTGTAAACACAATTATGTCAGGTTACTGTTCTGTTTAGCTTAAAATGTGCTTTGTCAGGCCACACACTGTTCCTCACAAACTCCTCCTCCTCGCCTCCCGGATGCTGAAACCACTCATCCCGATTGACTTCATTGATCGCATGTAACAGTCTTGGGAGGCAAACTTTCCACTTGGCTCTTTTATGAATGCTCTAAGTGTTTGCACCGCTCACTCCTGTCTCAGTGCACACTGCACCACAGACTTCTGTGGAGAAGGTGTGAATTGTCCCAGCACCATCACCAAGGAATTGGCACTTGCTGCTGTGAGAGGTCTGCTGGGTTTTCCTTTAGCCACGTCGCTGGAGGTAACTTGTTTTTTTTAAACTTACCCCGAATCCGTGAGATTGTTGGGTGTGTTGGAGGTTCTGTTCCAAACTCAGACCCACACCGTCATCGTGCTTCACAAATAGTCTCAAATTTGAAATGCCACATTAAAATGTTCTTACGTCCCTCGATCAATAACCATCCGTCATTGTGTCACTGATGTTTATGTCATTTATGCAGTTGAGCTCCCTGCTCGTTCTCCTGATTTAACACCTGCACACTTTTATCTATGAGGACCCTAATGGGTATTGTATATTGCAGAAAACTCACTACACTGACAGCCATAGAGAAGAAACTGAAAAGGCATACGCAGCAATCTCCATAGACACTTTGATCAAGGTCACCCATGCAGCAGTTCGCCTTACTGATAAATGTCTGGGAGCTCATGGCCACCACTTTGAGCACCTCTTGAGATTGTAGAAGCCAGAGGTAACTTGTGTTAATCTCATGATGTCTCAATAAATTTAGTATTAAAATATCTATGCAAGTTTTTCCTTTCCTGAAGTATATGCGTATACCATATGCATGTGTGTGTGTGTGTGTGTGTGTGTGTGTGTGTTGTGTGTGTGTAAAGCAGGGTTTGTATAAGGCTCAGGGCCACTGTGGTTTCAGGCATTTCAGGCATCCACTGGAGGTCTCAGGACTTATGGAATATATACCCTGTGGATAAGCAAGGCCTGATAACACATGTGAAAGCCAGAGTGCTAGACAGTTCAGTGTGTGTGTGTGTGTGTGTGTGTGTGTGTGTGTGTGTGTAAAGCAGGGTTTGTATAAGGCTCAGGGCCACTGTGGTTTCAGGCATTTCAGGCATCCACTGGAGGTCTCAGGACTTATGGAATATATACCCTGTGGATAAGCAAGGCCTGATAACACATGGGAAAGCCAGAGTGCTAGACAGTTCCCTTCAACTCATTGTTCCCTCTAGCAACTGGCATCTTGTTCCTTGCGACAGTCTGCTCAAGCTCTTGAGTTAAGGCAAGCCTTGAGCAGACAAAACAGAAAGGAAGATGAAATCCCTGCAGCAGTAGAGTACGGGGGAAGGGAGGCATCTCAGATGACTTTGCTGCCTTCCCAAGGCCCAGGCAGCCTTGGCCCTGGGCCAGGACAGGAAGATGCAGATGCCTGAGGGGGAGGGGGCAGGGAGCCCCTACTCTGGGACTAATGAGGTAAAACCACTGCACCCCAGGCATTGGAGCCTTCCAAGTCTCGGGCTCCTTTTATGCCAGGTCCAGACTAAGGCTGAAAGATCCTAGTGGTCATAGTATATTTTCAAAGGCTTAGCTGGATCAGTAAGAAGAATGCCCCAGAATCTTTGCTAATGCACTGAGGTCTGTTTCCAGGACATGGGGCTTAGAAGCCAAGAATGTTATAGAATATCATCGTCTGGGCCGCTTCACAGAGGGAAGTCACAGCAAGTCCAAGGCGTCGGTGACTGTGATGGAAACCTGCTTCAGTGAGCATGAAATTAAATCAAATAGAGGCATGGAAAACTTTTTTAAGAAATTCTTTCCCATCGTAGATGAAAACCACAGAAAATGTAGAAGAATAATTCTTTAATGTGCAACTTTTTTTTTTTTACAGAATAAATACTTTCAATGGGTTAGGATAGATAGGAACATCAGGTGGCCTTTCCAACACACCCTCACATGCGAGCAATACAATAGCTATACTTTAAGCATAGTACTGCTTGCCTCTCTCTTAAGGTCCTGCACTTTGTTTTTATAAGTGTGTACTTTCAAAATTCTGCCTAATAAATCCTTTCATGCCTTTGAAAAACTATTTTTGCTACTATGCTTACCTAAACACTGGCTTTTAAAAAAAGAGGTCCTCGTTTTTCTCACAAATGTCGTAGAATACAACTCACGGCACGGTGAGAAACAAACATAAAACACACAGTGGGAATCTTCCATGTGTTCAATTCTCAAACTAGTATAAAAAAAAAAACCTTGGTGAAGGGAGATTTATGTTGATGGTAATATACTCAAGTATATTCCATTGTACTATGTAGGGCTCTAAGGTGGGGGGGCAGATCTTAGCCTATGAAAAGTCCTATATCTAAGGTAGGATATTAGGAGCTATGTCAAAGCAGACAAAGACAAAGAAAGACCTGCCCAGTTTAACTCAAAAAATATCTGGACACATATGAACCCATATTAGCACCAAAATTGTTATCAAGTGTCAAAGCGAGTCAAAGTTGAGCAAACTAGATCTTTGCACTCCAGAACTCAGAGAAGTGAGGGAAATGAAGTTGCATCAACTTTAACTTACATATTTTCTCAAATCTTTGAAATGAAGACTCATCTTATGATTGATACTGTTTTTGAAATGTATTGGTAGAACTTTTCTGTTGTTGTTAGTGTCACATAGAATAATAGAATGACTTATTACCCATTGTAGGGAAGTTTGCATTTGATGAGATGTGGTAGTACAAGACAGAATATGACACTAAAATAAAAAGGTTCAAAATTCGAATACAGAAATACCACCCTTTTCTAGACGAATGTCTGTAGTTGAAGTCCTACTAAATAAAAGAGGTAGTAAAATAAGGAATGAATAACCAAAGCACTTATAAGATTGCTTACACTAACAAAATGATGAAAATGTAGCTATTCTTATAACCTTATGATTGATAATAATAAACATTACACAATTCACTTCCCTTTACTCTCTGTGCACACAATGAGCAGTTTTATTTTCTGGAATCTGATTGTTCGTCCAAGTAATCATTTTTGTCTTGATTGCTTGGCTTGAATTTACTGTCCAGTACTGGGGCCAATGATCCCCAGAGGTGTGGGACAGTAAGGAAGATTGAGGTGATAAACAAGAGCCAGCAACTTTACGGGAACATTTTTTCAATATTCTCAACTTAGTATACAGAGGTATTACTCCCTCTGCAAACCCTGCTGAGATGTTCACCTCCTCATCCCTTCCACAGAACCCACAGTTCAGCAGCAGCAGATAACTGACAAGCTCTAACATGCCTTATGATGTTTGTGCCTCCTTGTCTCATCTCGTGCTTCTCTCTTTGCCCTGAAGGCCTGTCCCTTTCTCTCCACTCAAGGACACCCATGCTCAGATTTCAAAAACCAGACCCACCATCAGTGTCTTTACTTGGGCTTCCCTGGAAAGCAAAGTCTGAGACTGGAAGATAGTGATTTATTTGGGAAGTGTTCCCAAGGATTAGGATGGCAGACTGGAAAGAATGAAATGGTCCAGCAAAGATAGTCCATAGAAGAACAAATCATCACATGGTTCCCTTCTGTGGACACCTGGGGCTTCAACCCACGGTGTCCACTTGAGAACGTGTTGGGATATATTTCAGAATTGCTTATGAGAGGATGACTTATCCATTAGCACCTGCTACCCTTGGCCATCAGTTGCCTCAGATGATGTTCGCACCCTTGATTTTCCCAGCCAGGCATGGGTCAGAGGAGCCCTGGTGCAGAAAGTGAGAGATGGAGAGTGAGGTCAGGTTATACCTGTGCAAAGCTGATTACCATGGTGATAGAGTATTGGGTGAACTGAGGGAAAGAGGATGGTGCACAAGAGGGCACATTCTTAACATACACACACAGTTAACCATCAGCTCTTCCTGGTGCCAGGAACCAACCTCTGCTTTACAGCATCTGCCCTGTCAACAGCTCATACAGTGAGCATGAACTTCCAAGCAGTGGTGGCAACACCTCATTCACCTCAAGGCTCCTGTATTCTGCACAGTAGCCAGCACTGGCACATTGTCTTAGGACCTGTCAGTAGGCTGAGAGCACCAATTTTAAATTGATGGATCACTTTAGAGCAGCCACTCTTTTCCTTGTGATATAAAGAAATGCAGTGCAAAAATGGGGCTTGAAAACAAAGCTGGCATAGCCCAAGATGTGGTCACCCATGATCATAAAGAAACGGAATTCTTATTTTAAATTATCAGTTATATCTGATGAGAGTTTATTCCAACGAAGCCTGACAAACAAGAAACATGCATGCGTGCAATACTGTGAACCACTCAGTGCATGACCCTGGGTAAATGTCAATAAACATATATTGCTAAAATCTATCCTTGATCTCACTAGATCCCAACAATAATTCCCATTCTTCAGAGGAAAATCCAATGCCATCAATCCAACACGTAAGCCACCAAATGTGGCCTTGTGACCCATCTGCTTTCCTCTCTCACACCCTCTGCCTTGCTTCTATCCCCCCAGCTCCCTGGCCTTCACTGGGCACATTTCAGGCTCTTTTTTCAATTGGAACTTGCTCTCCCAATGCCAATTTAGCAAACTCTTTCACCTTTCCATATGCCTGCTCAAATGTCACCTTTCCAATAAGGCCCATTTGGGACCCCTATTTAAGTCCTGCGCCTCCTACTGCCCTAAACTCTCAGTCTCTTTATCCTACTCTGTTTCCTTTCCCTTTAGCACTCAATTATTCTCTTCTCACAAATATGCAATTAATTTAGGATGTCTAGAATTTATTTCCTTTCCCCTTCTGCTAGAATTTGACTGGAGTAGAGAACTTTGTCTTTTTTATTCCTTGGCATATCACAAGCATCTAGACAAGCATCTGGCACATTGCAGATACTCAGAAAACACATTGAATTAAACATCTTGAAGCCCTAGAAATAGGAATGTATTGCATAATATAGGTGAGATACGGCATTTATCCCTTCCTTGAACATTGGTTGGACACCTGGTAAAGGTAGGGGTTAACAGATACAATCCTGGTCCTGAAGGAGCCCCCGGGGCCCATATGGACACAGGCAGGACCACAGTCAGTTTCAATCCCCAGCGATGAGTGCTATGATGTGAGACAGCATGGTGATTGCAGGGGCCAGAGGAGGGAGTGTGTGGCAAAAAGTGACCACTGCCTGTAGACCTAGAGAGGATATTCCTAGAAGATGAAAGAAGAGTTCTGAGCTTGGTTTGCACTCCATTGGGTAGCTATGGAAATGCAAGCCAACCCAGGTTTACATTTGATCTTTGTTAGAAATAAGCCCCCAGGCTCAAATTGTCAGTGCCAGAAAGAATGAATCAGATAGCAAGCAAGAGGACTCAACAAGGGAAAGCTTAAAGTTTACTTCTGCAGAAGGGGGCAAGTGCAGTCAGACAGGATGATGCAAGCTCACTGAATGGCAGGGAAGCAGGTCTTAAGGCCTCACCCTTGGGAAGCAGCTAACCTTTTCCCCATTGGCTGGGCTGAAGGCTCACAGTCTATCCTGATTGGCTAGTTTAACCTGCACAAAGGGTGAGGGGTTGTTGGGCCCAGTTGTTAAGGGATGGAAAAACAGAAGGGGAGAGAGTGTGGGGAAGAGAAGCTCCTTGGCTATGGATAAGCTATCTTGGTCTGCAGCTATGTTCCCAGAATTTGAACTTTCCTACAATTCCCCATCATTTCAGTGTGTTTGGGAGGGCCTGCTGCCTAGGGTGGACTAGAGTGTAAGGCAGAGGCACTCCTGTTTAGAAAAGACAGGACCACAGTTTCTCACCTTCTCAGGAATTCTTCAGGATGAATACAGAATGCGGTGTTTTCCTAAGCTTAGTTATTTGCTTTCTGCCTTCCTTTATTTCCCCACCAAAGCAAAGACTGTTAAATACCCAAGAGGTAGGACTTCAGGTGTTACTCTTCCTCAGAATTGGGAAGGAACACTGGACTCTGTTTCTGTTTATCATCTTTTTCTCTTCTTCTGGGTTGTGTATTATTATCAACATCATACTTCAACTAGTTATTTTTAGTTTTTTCTGAAACGTGGTAAAGTCCCTATACCATAAAATTTATGGTTGTAACCACTTTTAAATATGTGGTTCAATGGCATTAACTACATTGGTTGTTCAGTCATCACCACCAGCCATCCACAGAACACTTACACAACTGAAACTTTGGATCTGTACAGCCCTAACGCTCCATGTCTCCCTCCTCCAATTCCTCACAACTACAATTGTGCTTTCTGTCTCCAGGAATTTGACAACACTAGATAGCTCTCATGAGTGGAATCTCACGTATCTGTCCTTCTGTGATTGTACTTAGCGTGATGTCCTCAGGGTGTATTGTATCCATGTTGTAGCAGGTGTTGGAATTTCCTTCTTTTTAAAAACTAAAAAGCATTCCACTGCATGTATACTTCCTGTTTTGTTTATCTGTTCACCTGCTGATGGACATCTGGGTCACTTCTGTCTTTTACTCATTATGAATAATATTGCTGTGAACATTGGTGAAGAAATAGTTCAAGTTACTGCTTTCAATTTTTTGGGATATATTCACTCAGAAGTGAAATTGATGTATCATGTGGTAATTCTGTTTTTAATTTTTTGAAGACAATCCATGCTATTTTTCATAACAGCTATACCATTTTATATCCCCCCCAGCAATGCATAAGGGATCAAATTTCCACATCCTCTCGAACACTGGTTATTTCCTGCTTTTTTTTTTTAACAGTGGCCATCCTAATAGATACGCAGTATCACTTGCTGTTAAAATCTACATATATGTTTTCTCAGTGAGAAATTATTAAAGTGTCCACTGATAATGTGTTATGAGTTTTTTTATTATATATTTCTTAAATTCTGGCCTTATTCTCTACTGTTAATTCACTCATTCAACAAACATTACTAAGTACTTACTATGTAACAGGTATTGTCCTAGATCCTGTGGACATAAAAGGCTATTTCCCTAGCTGTAAGATGCTCACGATAACAGGACAGAGAGACAATCTCAGCCAATAAGAACAGCCATGCTACACATGTAATACAGCAGAAGAAAGCAGCCCCACAGTCACAAACTGTGGGCCAGATGTAGCCCACATGAGGGTTAATTTGATTTAATAATTATTTTTTAATTTTTGCATTTGTTTTCACAAATTACTCTTGAGTTTTGGCTTTCCTTAAAAGAAAAAAATCAAAGCACGACATGGTGGCACATAACTATAGTCACAGCTTGTGAGGCTGAGGCAGGAGGATCACAGGTTCAAACTCTGCTCAGGCAACTTAGAGACTTAATGAAACCCTGCCTCAAAACTAAAAACATGAAATGGGCTGGGAGAGAAGGAGAAGGAGAGGGAGAGGGAACTGGAGAGGGAGAGGGCACAGAGACATAGGGATGTCTCTTTGACATCTTTTAGCCTGAGATACAGAATGGCAGTTGTGAGCCAGAGTTGAATCAGAGCCCTTTTAGAGAAAAAGAGGAATCCACAGGAAGCCAGAGTCCTTTGAGAATATTGATGGGCTGAGAGTGGGAGAGGAGGTATGGATTTTACAGAAGGAATATTTTGATTGCGGTCTATATTTAATTCATCAGTATCCATACACAAACTCATGTAAACTCTAATACTTTCCTTTCCTATTTCGCCCACACTGATGTTCAATAAATGTCAATGAGATTAATAAGAGCATTATCAAGAAATGTTACCCCTTGGGAAAGATTGCTGTAGAGGCCATTTAACCAACTTCACTTTATAAAGGAAGAATTGGGAATCTACAAAGGTTGAACAACTTGTCCTGTGTAATGCTAACATAGGTCTGTCGTGGCTAATAAGTAGACTAGACTAAAGACCAAGAGAAACAGAGAAGAATCACAACCGAACAGTACAGTGGGCTTCTATTGTCTGGTCTGCCCAGCATCTTTTCCCCATCTCTAAAAATAAATACTTATATGTTTTGGAGAGCCACCATTCCTCCTAATGCCACGTGGACTGGTGGAACTCAGTTCTCCTGACTACGAGGCTAGCATATGGCCCCAGACTAGCCATGCCCATCTACCTGGTGCTATTGGGAATGAGGTTGACTCCTCCCTGGAGGTCACTGAGAAGGAATGACCAAAGTCTGAATGATTCTATTGGTACTTTACCTAAGAAAGCACAATGGAACAAAAAGATGATAACTTCTGTTTCCTTCAGTTACCACATCTGTAAACAGAGATAACAATTCTTACTTTGAAGGTCATTGTCTGGCTGTACGGTATGAATGACGCAGTAGAAGCTCATTAATACTGACATTTTATTTTATTTTTTTTATTTATTAATTTTTGGTACCAGCAATCAAACTCGGGTCCTTGTACTTGCAAGGTGAGTAATGGAACCACTGAGCTAAATCCCCGGCCCTTGTCACTCTTTTTCTTTTCCCCCCCCTTTTCAAATAATGTCAGAAGGGTGTAGCATTACTGTAATTAAAATGCAAGAAGTGGATTGGCAGACTTTCCTTATAACATATTGAGAACAGCTTTTTCAGCAGGTACCTTATGTGGTTTCAGGGAGTCAGAGAGGGAAAATAAAATAAAATGCAGCTTCATTTCCTGGAACAACTCAAGCCACATCTAGTGTTTGCCAAGAGTGGCCCATAAGTCTGTGCCGGCATTCTTCTGTTATCTCACCTCTACGTAGATAAAGCGGTTTTCATCCCACTCACTAGCTTTTGTGTATTTTACATGGGATTTCTTGAATCACTGGCAATCATTTAGCTGATGGGTCGTTTTGTACAGCAACCGTAACATCAACAGCAGTTGTATGACACTTCCTACTTTCAAGCATTTTACAAATCTGGGCTAATTAATGTGAATGCTAACATGCCAGCTTTTTATGGATTAATATTGCAACTGTACTTTGCTTTTTCAGTAAAAACATGGTGATCCTTTTTCACTAGAAATGAGGAAAAATTAGTAATAAATAAGATGTCTCCCTGGTCAAATACAGTGTGACGGAAAAGTGAGACAGACATTTTATTGACTGAACGTTAGTTCCTCTAACAACATCCTTGAGGATTTGTAGGTATGACACTCCTTGCTAACTTTGTTTGAGGATCAACAAAGAAGGCAGAAGGGTGTTGATGTTGTATAAAGAGACTGTGTAAACCCATGAACCCATCCTAATCCTCCACATACATTTTCTAGACTTAAACACCTCAAAGAAAGGAGAAAATCATCTGTTGTGATTTATTTTTCTTAAATCCAATCAGAAAATACCAGCTCATCATCTAGTATTGTGACATATCTTATTCTTTCCATTGTAATAAGAAAATAGAGTAAGAAAAACTTGGGTAGGGCTTCCAGCTCTGATACACATCAGCTTTCTAACCGAAACTCTGAATCTTCATTTCCCCGCCTCTAAAATGGGAGTGATGATACCTACATGACTGGAATCTTGGGAGGTTCAAAGAAGACTTTGGTTCACACAGTATCTGGGATATGATACATGTTTATATTAACCCTTACATACCCTCTCTGCCCACAAGTCATCTATGCCCTCTTCCATCTAATTTTTTTTTCTGACATTTCAATTGGTTTGCAGGAATATAGAACATCACAATGAATCAAAATGTTCTTTTCTATTTAACTGTTGGCATTAAAAATATATTACATTTTAAGGGTGTTGGGGTAAAAATAAAAGTTCTATTTGAGGGTAAAAGTCTAAATATATGGTCACCTGAAAAAAATTTCCTTTTAACATAATTATAAAATTGTACAGCACCTCCCTTGAGATTGGTCATTTCACCTCCCATTTATTTGTTAAAAAAAAAAAAAGTAGTGAAAAGTGATGTGTGAAGGTACACTAGGAAGACTGGAGCACCATGGAAAAGCCTACGAATGACCTTGGCCTTTCAATGTGCAGAGTGGCCAGACCCCAAGAGACACTACTTGAAAGGCTCAAAGACTGACTTGGCCACAAGCTTGCCAGATTATTCCCTCAGCTGACAGCCATAATTCCCACATGCCTGTAAAGCTTGCACCAGTATTATCTGGCCATTCCTATGTTTTGTAGAAAAAGAAATCACATCTGCAGGTGGGTTGCTAGTTGAGTGTGGACTTGGAACAAGGAAAAGTAGGCATGTCTCCAGGCTCATGACTTCAGGTCATTAGTTGTGGCATCTGTGACCACTTGTTGAACAAATACCTACTGGATGCCTGCTATAAAGACTGGACTGCCAAAGCTCTAGGAACAGAGCAATAAAAAACAAAGTTCATCCTCACATGGTGTTTATCATGGCATAGGTGGTCCAGCTAATGGGATAGAAAATGCTGGAATCTTCCTCCCTACCTGAACTCAACCTCCTTCTTAGTGCTTGGAAAGGCACTGACAGCATTTATCACTGTGAATTATTTCAGCCCGAATGACCTTCCATTTCTCCCTTAATTTACTTGGATTTCTCTATTCTGATGAGGTGGTCTCCCCGTTTTAACTTTTTCTTTTTTTTTGTACCAGGAATCGAACTTGGGCCCTTGCGCTTGTGAGGCAGGGGCTGGAACCATACAGCTAAATCCCCAGTCCAGCCCCATTTAACTTTAAAGCTGGATATGAATGTGGTTATGTGCATTCACGCACACACATACATGCACACACTAGAAAGACAGTATGGTGTGGGAAAAATAACATTTTTTAAGTTGGCTTTGAGTTGAATTCCTGCTCCATTAATTAGTAGAACTGTGTCTCAGCAAATTAATAGCCACCTCCCCATTTATTGCTTTATAAAATACAAATAACATGTTAATACATTTAGAAGTGTTTTAACATTCAATGTTTGTTTTGTTATTTTAGTTATTGTGCTAGGTTTATACTAGGTTTATACTATATATCTTTAACATGTCAAAATAGTATATTCAAGTGATATTTAGCATGTCATAATAGTACATTTGAGTGATCACTTCTCCTATAAGAACCTTACAACGTTGTACCTGCATTTCTGTCCTATACTTTACATTATTTTTGTCATATATTTTATTTATATATGTCATAAATTTCATACTATATTGTCATTATTTTTAAATATTTAATATGTTTTAGTATATGTGGTGCTGAAGCGAGCACAAATAGTTAATACTTTTTAAAAGAGATTTAAATGTTAAGACAAAATCTTATACGTGTGCCTGTGTGGTTACTATTACCTGTGATCTTCATTCTTTTATTTAGATCCAGATTTTTATTTCCTTCTACATGAAGCATGTCCTTTAATATTCCTTGTTCTTTTATATCTTGTATATTCTTTAAAAAGTATTTATGTCACATTCACTTTTGAAATATATTTTTATTAGCTATAGAATTTTAAGTTGGTCCTGTTGTTCATTTTCCTTTATGGACATTAAAGATGTTGCTTTATTTATTTATTTTTGCTTCAAATACATTCTTTTTATATATTTCTGTCTCAACCTACTAAACATAAAGAATGCCGTTATAATAATACCTTTTAACCGAGGACTTCTGGGAAGATGGTGGTGTGGTGAGCAACAGAGAAAGAGCCTCTCTGAGATTTGGTGTCCTGACACTGGAATATAGTGGTGGGAGGAGAAAAAGGAGAGAATTGAGAACCCAAGTAGCCATCTTGGAGAGACATCTACTGAGCTTAGCAGTGACAACAGAGACACACACACTTTGTTGTTTGGTTTTGGTTTTTTGAGACAAGGTCTCACTGTATAGTTGAGACTGACTTGGAACTCACTATACAGCCCAGGCTGGTCTCGAACTCACAGTGATCTTCCTGCCTCAGCCTCCCAAGTGCTGGGATTACAGGTGTGAGCCACCACACCCGGCCAACACACACTTTGAATTGGACTTTTTTTGTTTCTTTCTTTTTAAAAAATTTTTTTTCTTTCTTTTTGCCCTCTTTTCTAGTTCTTGTTTTGTTTTGTTTTTTTTCTTGTTTGAAAACAGTTTCTAGCTTTTTTTGTTGTTGTTCTGTTTCATTCTTGTTTTTCTTTTTTCTTTTTCTTTTTCCCACCTGCCTTTTCTACCATCTTCCTAAAGTTTGTCTGCTAGCCTTGCTTCCGATCTCTTCTTCCTATTCTTCTATTTCCCCCTAACCCCTTTTAAATCTTCTTTCCTAAGGGTAAAATTACCATACTGAGGACTTATTTACTATATACAATTTTTGGATTCGTTCTAAATTTCATTATATAACCACAAATCTAGTTCATACAGTTAAAGTTAGTAAATTAATAGCTACCACAGTCTGTCATTTTCTTGGCTGTATTTGATGCTATTGTTATTTTTTATTGTACTCCTTTAGCCAAGGTGACATAATTGTGCTTATCACTTGTTTCTCCACATATAGCAAGACTGAGATTGCCTGAGGGCCTTAAAAACAAAACAAAGAAAACCTATAGGCCAGTGGCAAAGAACCGGCAGCTAGGCCAAGTAGCCAGAAACTTCTCATCCCCAAAAACTGAAGAGGTAGGATCTTACAGCAGACTCAAAACCCAAAAGACAGGTACACATGAAAGATGTTTCTGAGAAGTAGTCATTTCCTAAGGTTTCTGAATATAGCAATAAAGCTACTCACCATAAGTAACAACCCAGGAATCAAACTTTAAAAAAAAAAATAGAAAATGAGAAGACACTTAAAATGCAACATCCCCCAAGAAGTTCGGCTCAACAAAGGCAAACCCAGGGGGTGATGAGGTAGGACAATCTGAAAGCCACCCACCTGGACTCTCTGTAGTGATAACTTCAGATGTAACAAAGCAGATGACTGAGGCTCTAGAAAAAATAATCAAAGCAAAAATAATTTTCCACATAACTACAGAAAATGGTGACCAGAATGCAAGACATGCTCACTGACTCTAGAGCAGATACCAATAAAAAACAGAAGAACATGATGGAAACCATGAGCACCCACCATAGAAGGGAAATGGAAACTATGAACACTCAGCATGGGGAAGAAAGAGAATCCACAAAACAGATTCAAACAGATATCCAGGAGATTAAAAACCCCATTTAAAGTATACACAGCAGAATGAGCCAATGTGAGGATAAAATATCTGATAAGAAGACAGGATTTCTATTAGTGATCATGCAAAGAGAAATTTCTTTAAAATAGTAATGGACCATGAGAGATCCATCCAACAGCTACTAGATGATGCAAAGAAGAATAACTAAGATTGATCAGAGTCAGGAGACAGTGCAAATCATTTTAAAAATCTGTTCTCAGAAATAATGGTAGAAAACTTCTCAAACAGGGGCAAAGAATTTGACATATAGGTAAGTGAGGCATATATGACTCCAATTAGCCATGACCAATAAAATCTTGCCCAAGGCATATAATAGTAAAAATTCTAGAAATTCAATACAAGGGCAGAATATTAAACACTGTTAGAGAAAAGAAACAAATCACCTATAAAGGAAAGCCCAGTAGAACCATAGCAGACTTCTCAATACAAACTCTCAAGGCAAGGAGAGCTTGAAGTAAACTATTTCAAACCCTAAAGGAAAAAAACATCCAACCCTGATTGATGTACCCTGCAAAACTATCTTTCAAAACTGATGAAGAAATGAGATACTTCCATGAAAAAGAACACCTGAAGAAATTCATGACCACCAAACCAGTACTTCAAACTTTTCTGAAGGACCTTCTAAAAAATACAACAAGGAATAGAACTCCATAGACTGCAACAGAATGAATTTATTAGGAAAGGCAAGACATTAAACAGAAAATGAAAGAAGGAAGCCAACAACAGGAAAATAACATGACAGAGATAAGACAACACATATCAGTTATAACGATCAGTGTCAATGGTCTCAATTCACCAATCAAAAGAAATACACTGGAAGAATGGATAAAGAAGCAAGATCCAACAATATACTGCATACAAGAAATATGTTTAATTAAAAAACAAATTCATAGACTAAAGGTCAAAGGATGGAAAACAATATTACACGTGCAGGAGCCCAGAAAAATGCAGGGGTAGCTGTGCTATTTGCAGACAAAGTGGATTTCAAGCCAAGATTGACTGAGAGACAGAGAAGGCCACTCCACCCTGACAAAGGAAACAATCCAAGAGGAAGAGATAACAATCATAAATATATATTCACCAAATAGCAGTGCACTCAACTATATAAAACAAATATTAACAGACATGAAAAGTCATATAAGCACTAATACAGTTGTCATGGGGGACCTCAATAACCTGCTATCACAAATAGATCAACTTGACAAAAAAAATCAACAATAAATTAAAACTGAACCCAACTGTTGCACAAATACACCTAGTAGATATCTACAGAGTTTTCCACCACACGAAATCAGAATACATATTCTTCTCAGCTGCACATGGGACATTCTCTGAAACAGGCCACATACCAGCTCATAGAGCATGCTTAAACAAATGCAAAGAAATTGAAATTATCCCATGCATATATTCAGACCATACTGCAGTGAAATTGGAAATCAATGGCAAAAGAAACCACAATAACTTCATAAACACAAGGAAATTAAATAACACCCTCCTGAACAACCAATGGGTCACAGGTGAAATAAAAGAAGAAATCAGACAGTTTCTACAATTAAACAATAATGACAATACAACATACTGGAACCTGTGGGACAGGATGAAAGCAATCCTACAAGGGAAATTTATATGGTGAACAACCATATCAGGAAAACAGAGTGGGCTCACATAACCTAATGCTGAATCTCAAGATTCTAGAAAAAGAAGAGCAAGTCAAGCCCAAAGCTCGTACAAGGGAGGCAATTATAAAAATCAGATCAGAAATTGATTCAATGGACACTAAAAAAGTACAAAGAATCACTGAATCGAAGAGTTGTTTCTTTGAAAGAGTAAATAAACTTGAAAATTCCTGAGACAGCCTTACCAAAAAAAGAAAGAAAAAACTAAAATCTATGAAATTATAAATAAAAAGGGTAAAATCACAACAGACCCTGTAGAAATCCAGAAGATCATAAATACCCACTTTGAGAAACTGTACTCTAATAAGATGGAAAATACAGAAGAAATGGACAGATTCCTAGATGCCTATGAATTATCAAAACTGAATCAAGAAGATATAAACATTCTAAATAAACTAGTATCAGCCAATGAAACTGAAGAGTTAATTAAAAACCTACCAACAAAGAAAAGCCCAGGCCCTGATGGATTTACTACTGAGAAATTTTTATGAGAAATTTAGAGAAGATCTAAATTTCTTCTCAAACTCTTTAATGAACTTGAAAAGGGAGCAATACTCCCCAAATCATTACTGGAAGCAAGCATTACCCTGATTCCAAAACTGGAGGAGGATCCAACCAAAAAAGAGAAATACAGACCAATCTCCCTAATGAACATAGATGTAAAAATCCTCAAAAAGATGATGGCAAACAATGCAGCAAATCATCAAGAAGGTTATACACCATGAGAAAATTGGATTTACTCCAAGAATACAGGGATGGTTTAACTATACAAGTGAATTAATGTAATACACTATATTAACAGAGCCAAGGACAAAAACCATATGACCCTCTCAATAAATGCAGACAAAGCATTTGACAAAAGCCAATGCCAATTTATGATAAAACCCTATAGAAAATTGGTATAGATGGTCTTTACTTCAATCTGATAAAAGCCATCTGTGACAAACCATCCATCAGTCAACATTATACTAAATGGACAAAACTGAAATCTTTCACTCTAAAATCAGGAATGCCCACTGTCACTATTTTTGTTTAATATAGTTCTGGAAACACTAGACAAAGCAATTAGATAAGAGAAAGAAATAAAAGGAATAAGGATAGGAAAGGAAGAAGCTTAATTATCAATATTTGTGGATGATATGATACTCTACATAGAAGACCCCAAAAACTCCATCAAAAGACTTTTAGATTTGATAATCAAATTTAGTGGTATAGCTGGATACAAAGTCAACACTCAAAAATCACTAGCCTCCCTGTACCCAAATAATAAACTCACTAAAGAGAAATTAGAGAAAAAACCCCTTTCACAATAGCATCCAAAAACACATGAAATACTTAGGAATCATTATCGTTAGTAATGCACATTATAGGTCCAGGGATTTAGCTCAGTGGTGCCACCATCTCCCTTGCAAGTGCAAGGTCCCAAGTTTGATCCCTATTTTAAAAAAAACAAAATAAAAAAACCCACACAAAAACAAAAAATAATAGCCTCTTTAATAAGTGGTGCTGGAAAAACTGGCTTTCCACATGCAGAAAATTGAAACCAGACCCATATCTTTTGCCATGCACTAATCTAAAATCGAAATGGCTCAAAGATCTGAGTATTAAAACAGAAACACTAAATCTGCTGGAAGAAAGAATAGGTAGAACACTCGAGGACATAGGAGTAGGCAAAGACTTCATGAACAAAACCCAGACTGCGTAATAAGCACTACAAAAAATCAACAACTGAGACTTCATCTTACTAAAAAGTTTTTGCACAGCAAGAGAAATCACCAACAGAGTGAAGAGACAACCGACAGCATGGGAAAAATATTTTACCAGCTATTCCTCTGATAAAGCACCATGATCTAGAATATATAAAGAAGCAAAAAAACTCAGGCCCTCCAAATTTAAAGATCTAGTCCAAAACTTAGCATCTGAAATGAAAAGATGTTTCTCAGATGAAGTAGAAACAGCAAATCAATATATGAAAAAATGTTCAACATCACTGGTCATTTGTGAAATGCAAATTAAAACAATGCTGAGGTTCCATCTCACTCAAGCAAATCAATATGAAAAAATGTTCAACATCACTGGTCATTTGTGAAATGCAAATTAAAACAATGCTGAGGTTCCATCTCACTCCTGAAAGAATGGTTGTTATCAAGAAATCAACCAATAACAAATGCTGGTGGGGCTCTGGGGAAAAAGGAACCTTTCTCCACTGTTGGTGGGAGTGTAGACTGGTGCAACCACTGTGGAAATCAATGCGGAGATTTCTCAAAAAATTAAAACCAGAGTTTCCATTATACCCAGCTATTCCTCTTCTTGGTATCTTCTCAAAAGAATTAAAGGCATCATACCACAGTGATATTTGTGTACCCATGTTTACAGCAGCACAGACTAATAGCTAAATCTCAGAAACAGCCCAAATCATCAACCAAGTGAATAAAGATGTGGTTTTTTTCTACAATGGAATATTACTCTTCCATACAGAAGGAAGAGCGTCAGACATTTATAACTAAATGATAACTAGTGAGACCATACTGTGATACCATACTATGAAGTGAAATAAATTGGACACACGTTTATTTCCACACTGTTTCTCTGGTGTGAGAAACCTAAAGTGAAAATAAATTGGTCACTAGGGTCTAAAAGATGTGGGTTTTTCCCTATTCTGGGCAAGGAGAGATCGTCCCTATGTCTGGGACTGAATGAATATTTGAGACATTGACTAGTGGGAAAGATATCTTTGGAACGTTATTTCCTAAGACATGGTCAAGAATCCACGTAGATGACTAGATAGGGGCTATGTTTAAGAATGGCGCCTTTGAAATACTGGTGGTCCCTGTGTCTGGTTATCTACTCAAAGGCCTGCATTTTACCGTTTTTTAAACATCCACTTAATCTGGCAGTCTGAACCCTTTTCGCCAACTGAACTCTGACTTTCATGCTCTGACAAAATATCCCACAGGACTGGGTCCTCCTTCTATCTTCTGCCTAATCTATGTAAATTTCTGTGGTGGATATCTTATGCAAAATACAGCAAAAACGTATGTACATAGTTTCGACTAAATGTTAAAGAAAACATAAAAAAGAAAATAGAGAAATAGGAAGCAGGGAGAAGTTCTGATAATTCCTCAAATTATATAGTCTACTGTTTCAAAAATATTTCAATTATATATGTTAATTTGTTTCATTTATACTGCTAGGTCCTCTTAGTTCACTGAAAAAAGTTTTATGCTATTATCTATTTGTTTCCTTTTAGTAAGGGTCTTTTTTGTCTATGACTTGTACTGTTAACATTTTGGTCATTCTTTTAAGATTATGGTATACAGTGTACTAACTAATGTCATTCTTTAATTACTTTGTTATGAAATTTTGCTTTATTTTTTCGTAAAAGTAAGAAGACTGTTTTAAAAAAATATTTTCTTTATTCATATCTACTCTTACTGAAATAAAGTTTTTCAAAAAAACTTTTATCATCTTAGTCTGGTAAGTCTAGTGTTTGTGTCAGTACTGAATAAAGTTGAATTTATTTTTTTCCTTATTATGACTCATATTTTCTTCTTTGCAGGCCTAGCAATTGGGTGTCAGACAGTAAATTTTACCTTTCTGAGGGCTGGATTTATTTTTATTTCTATAAACACACTTGAGTCTTTTGGGGTATACACAATCATGTTACCTGGAAACACTTTGGTCTTTTCAAGTCTTGTCTTTTAAGATTTGCTCTTAGGTAGGAAAGCAGTGCTCTGCCTATAGCTAATCATTCTCCATTATTTAGGCAATATCTTTCATCTTGTCTATCCAATGCTTCATGAATCATGAGGGTGACCAGGTTGGGCAGTGGAAATAGACACTATTTGTGGTTCTATGAGCAGCAGGCATTGCAGTACTCTCTGTAAATTTTTTCCATTGGTTCAAGGGAGACAAGGATCTCTATATATTTTTCTCCTAGAGTCTAGAACACTACTGATCAATATCCTCCTCAGCAGTATGGTACTGTGAAATCTGGCATTTCACATGCCAAAGATTAAACCTAGATCCATATTTCTCACCATGCACTAAATTAAAATCAAATTGGATCAAAGATATAAAAAACTCTTGAAGACATAGATGTAGGCAAAGACTTTATGAAGACAACCCAATCACACACGAAATAATACAAAGAATCAACCACTGGGATCAAATCAAATTTAAAAGCTTTTGTACAGAAAAAGGAACCACCCAGAGTGAAGAGGCAATCCATAGAATGGGAAAAAAAATTTTAACAGCTTCTTCTCAACAAAGGACTAACATCTAGAATATATAAAGAACTCAGACCCTTCCAATTTTGAAGGCCTAATCCAAAAACTGGCATCTAAAATGAATAGACACTTCTCAGATGAAAAAGTACAAACAGCAAATAAATGTATGAGAAAATGTTCAATGTCACTGGTCATTCAAGATACGCAAATTAAAGCAACACTGAGACTTCATCTCATTCCACAAAGAATGGCTATCATCAAGAAATCAACCAATAACAAATTCTGGCAAGGTTGTGAAGAAAAAGAACCCTTTCTCCATGGTTGATGGTAGTGTAAACTGGTAGAAGCACAATGGAAATCAGTATGGAGATTTCTCAAAAAACTAAAAGTATAGGTTCCGTTTAATCCAGTTGTCCCCTGTCTAGTTATTTTCCCAAGAGTTAAAAGCATCACACCACAGTGATAAATGCATACTCATGTGTATAGCTGCACAATTTATATTAGCTAAGTCTAGGAAACAGCCCATATGCCCATTAATGGATAAAGAAAATGTGGTATTTATGTACAATTGTGGGTACTTACTATTCTCTCATAAAGAAAGATAAACTTGAGTCATTTGTAGGTAAATGGGTGTACCTCAAGACCATAATGTTAAGTGAGCTAAATCAGACACAGAAGTTTAAATATCACATTGTTTCTCTTGTGTAAGAAACTCAAAGAAACAAATCACAAAATAGAGATTGAGAAGTAGGAAGTACATGTTCAAATGGAAAGAGGAACAAGGAAGGGGGAAGTGGAAGAGAAGGAAGTGAAAAGAGATTTTAAAAAAAGGAAAATAGAAGGGAAAAATAGAAACAAAGCGTTTGTAAATGGAGAAGGGCATAAGGAATGAAGGGAGAGGAAAGAGATGGGATAAAAGTAAAAATTAAGACATGTTCTATACAGGTACAAATTCCCTATGAGAATGTGATCTTTATGTATGGCATGTAAGTACTAAAAAAATTGAAAAAATAACATAAAATACCACTCTGTGTCAGGTATTGTGCTAACATTGCAACTGGTCACTGGATACACACTTGGACAACAGAAGTGCGCCACTCTGTTGGCCTGAGCACTGGGTTCTCCCTCTACAAGTTTTTGCTCCATCTTCTGCCATCATATTCAAATGCCCTCAGAACAAAGGTGAGATGGGACAATATGAGGATAGTGTGGGAAATGAACTCACATTGTTAACTGATTGACTTATTCACCTGTTCAATATTTATTGAGCACCTTGTACGTATGAGACACCATACTGAATGGTGTCTTTCTCCTTAGAGAATTCACAGTCCATTGGTGAAGACAGACAAGTGAACCATCAGTTACAACAGTGTCAGAGATTGTTATTGCTTGCACCTAGATATTCTCCCAAAGGCTTGTGTGCTCATAGGTGGGGAGTTTCAAAGATGGCTGGATTGGGTACGTGAATGTGGATCAAGGATGTGACACTGGGATGAAGGGTGTGGATAATGGAAGCCCCATCCTGGCTATGGGTGGCACCAATCAGTAGGCCTGTAGCCTAGATGAAATAGGGACAGAAAGAAGGCAGTCTTTGCTGCTGCTGCTTTCCTGCCTTCTGCCTGCCTTGCCATGAATTGTTTTTCCTCGATGTTACCCATCTGCCATGCTGTCCTGCCTTAGAGCCAGCTGACTATGGACTGAAGTCTCTACAAACTGTAAGTTGAGATAAACTTTTCCTCCTTTAACTTGTAGGTGTTGGTTATTTTGTCTCAGCAATAGGAAAAGTAAAAGAGATGCTGACGAATGTAAAACTAATGTAGTGGAATGCATAAGGGTAATGCATAATACTATATTTTGAAAAGCCTTAAATTGTTTGGCAGAAATAATGATTATTCCTCACAGATCCTAACAACAGTGTTTGCATATGGTAAGGTCTTAGTAAGGAGTCAAAAAGGCCTGTGTATTGGTTAGGGTAGTATAGAGGACTATATATTTTTTCCATATATTTGCAAAGGGACTTATTATAGGCTTATAGGATCAGAGCCAGGAAAGTGCACAAATGCTGTCTGCACCCTCTTCAGGAAAGAGGATCTAGTAGTGTTCAGATCATGGAGCTAGAAGCCTCAGAACAAGAGGGATCAACGATGTAGCACCAGCCCAAGACTGAAGGCCTGGATGCCCTTGGAGTTGCAGGTGAGTCCCAGTTGAAATACTGAAGAGGCTGGAGTATGGTGACCACAGATGGTGGCAGTACCAAGAGAGGCACTCACTCAAGCAGAATGAAGCTTTTCAAAGGTAGGTTAACTTCCTCCTCTTTTCTTTCCATCCTGGCTATAGCCTACCAGATGGCGCCACCCACAGTCATGGCAGGTCTTCCCTCTCGCGCTACTGACCTGCATGCCCATCATTTCTGGAAACACCCCAAAGACACACCCAGAAATGTGCTTTAATAATCTGTTAAGCATCTCTTAATTCTGTCAAATTGACCATCACCTTTAATTAAAGGGCACAGCTGGGCTATTTTCTGAGCCTCAGCTTCCCCATATGAGCTGATTCTCAGCTGTCTACCTCAGGGAATTAGTGTAAGGATGAACGGTCACGAGTGATTTTTAAATCCTAAAAATATCTCTCAAAATCACAAAATCATATATTATATTTTTATAATATTTTATAAATTTTTTAAATATTTTTTATAATATTATA
>NW_022900935.1:35890282-35910005 GCF_012274545.1 Fukomys damarensis | reverse complement strand
TTTTTTATAATATTATATTTTGTCGACTGTTGAAATAGAAGTCAGTTTCCCTTCAGGTAAGCGATAAATGACCCTTTCTTTAGAGAAAGACTTAACAAAGGGCCCTCCTGATCCTCCTGATTGTCACTTAGACGGTTCACAAAATAGTTTTGGCTTTTTTCATCAGTCTAGAAAGATATTTGCTGCTATTCCCATTTTACACAGGAGCGAAACGAGGCGCCAGAAACAGCTTTGAAAAGCCGGACCAGTGCCCCCTGCGGCTCCCTGCACCGCTTCCTCCGGAAACCTCACCCAGTGACACATAGGCTCCGCCCCCGACCGCAACCTCTCACGAGATCTCCTGGGGGACTGACGGAGTCCGACGGTATCATGGCGGCCGAAGAGACGGAGGTGGATGTTGAAGGGGACGTGGTGGCGTCGGCGGCACAGCCAGGGTGAGGCATAGAGACTGGATGTCGCCAGGCGGGGAGGGTCTCGGATGCGAGGAGAAAGCTTGGGAAAAGCGGCGGGCTCGGGAAGGGAATCCGGTAGCAGCAGGCGGTCCGCAGGGCCCGGTCTACGCCACCCCGGAAGTCGCCGTGCTGTTGGCTCGCGCTTTCCGGAGCCTGCCGGCCGGCCTTACCGCAGATGCTTCCTATCCTCTCACTGCGCGCTGTGGAAATCCGCTTTCTCCCTGCTCCTTGCCCTTGCTCCTGCAGTTCGGTGCTTTCCTCCATTCCCTTCAGAATCCCCAGCACCAACTTGAACTAACTGGAGCAAGGGTACGTCCTGCAATGTACCTTAGAGACTCTCCCTCCTCTCAAGCCGCGCGACCTGGGACGGGTCGCGTCAACTTCTCTCCCCCACAGCGATAGTTGTGAAAATCTTCCGGAGAGGCAGATTTACTTAGAGGAAAGTGGCCAGGTTTCAGAGTTGGACCATTCTGAATTTTCTTCTGCAATTGCTGGTCCTACCGTTTCTAGCAGCAGTGTGACCTGCAAGACACTATTTGTTAGATACTGAGAATCATGAACTCATAGGTTTGAGGCGAACATCAAATGAAAGAATAATAGAATGCGCTTTACCATTTCATACATGTGTGCTTCATTCTCAAGGATGGTACGAGGGATCAGAATGTATTTAATCTTTATTCCTGCAGAACAGGCTAGTATGGTTTGGAGTCAGAATCTCCTTTGATTCCTTGTTTTCCAAGTAAGAAATTTGACTTTTAGTAATGGAAGAGGCCTAAACTGGGAAGAATCACGAAGTCTAAATGCAGTCAGCTTTGCTACTTACAACTATCAACTTTGCTAAAAATTCTTACTAGGCTGAACTATACGAAGTTACCAATATTAGACCTTTTTTAACCTATAAAGTGACAGTTTGATGTAGTCCAATATGTTATCAGGACCTCTTAATTGAAAAGAGCCTCAACCCTGCCCATGAGGCATTAAGTAATGGAATTGAAAAGTGTGAACCCTAAATTAAACATTATAAAAAATGTGAAGGATAAACTCATGTAGTCGTTTACCCTCAAGCTTTTAAACAAAGCAGTCCAAAACTGTGCAGTTAACTGTAACAGCCTTTAATGTAATTGTTCATGTTTTATGTTTCAGTCTTGGTCGAGTGATTTTTGCGTACTTGATTTAAGTGGGCAGGAAATTTACCCACAGTACAGAAAGCAGTGAATTAGCCTTGGAAACACAATTATTTGAGGACATTAGCTCTATACCTGTCACATAGTTTAATTTTTCTGGTTGAATTTAATTTTTCTCCTTTTCCTCTTCCTATTTTCTTGAGCTTTAGAGATAGTATGTATAATCTTAGTCTCACACAAGGAAGACCTTTAACCTGATTATTAGTTTTGAGTAGTACCTTGTTTTAGTGAATGGTGCCCCAAGTATTGGAACTCCAGTTTTGTGACATAGCACCTGTATGTACTGAACAGCTGATGAGAGTATATCGGGAGCCCTCGGCTGTTAATTTAAAGCACACTGCTAGTGATACCATCTCTCAAGACTTAATTTCTGTTAGGTTGATCCATATGAAGTTTTTGTCAGTGTTCTAACGTATTTGACCTACAAAAATGGCAGTTTCCTAAGTTCAGCCTAACACATGCCGATATCTCCAAATCTGTCACCAGCTCAAATCTTTATTCCAAACTTCTAATTCATTGACCCAACTCTGAATCTATCAGCATTTGGATGACCCACAAACACCTCAGTCTCATAAAACTTTCCCCGTGAAACCTGATTCTCCACTGTTCACAGTCGAACAAATAGCACTAACCCTACAAGTCTGTGAGCCAAATTAAATCTCTTCCTTAAAAAAAAAAAAAAAAAATCAGTCGCCCAAAGCATAAAGTTAAACTTTGTTCCTTTCCTTTACCTTCTTCTGCTCCCCATATCATATTATTAGGGGCTGTTCATTCTGTATAAATACCCTTTCAAATTTATTCACTCTTCCTGGTCACAGTGATTATACTTTACAGATAAGTTACTGCCACCTTTCTTGATCCTCTGTGTACATATAAATCCTCCAGATAACCCATTATTTTTTTCAAGTTGTATGAGTTAACAAAATTTCTGTTGTTTTTCTACTTTTGTTCTTCCATGTAAGTTTTGTTTTTTTCTTTGTTTTAAGAATGGTGATAGCAGATAGTGATTTTTTTATGGTTTAGCTATAGCTAAAAGATGTAATTGCAGAGATGAGTTTTTATATTCATATGGATACTTATCAACCAAAACTAAAGTGTTGGCTCATGGCCACAGAACATATTGTAGTTGCTGTGCATGAGTTTTGTTTTTTTTTTTTTTCTCACAGGTCAGAAATAGAGGAGGCATTGCTGCAGTGTTAAATCTGTTTGTTAAGGGAGAAAAGGGACTATTTACATAGCACCTCAACCTGCCAGCCTCTGTCCTGTATGAGTTATAGCCACAGACTCGTATAATACCACTTTTATACACATTTCCTTAATTATTACAGAAGTGATGAAAATACAGCATCAGTTTTACAACAAGAACACTATCTTGATTCATCGTGGAGAAATGCGAATGGCCTTATTGTAAGTATTTTATGAAATGTTCACTGACTTAAACTGTTACTCGTTGCCCATTGTGCCTCTCTCTTCTTTAACTGAGCGCTACTTCTCAAAAGTCAGAGGTCATATGTAGTAATATTTTTCATAGTTTAAAAATAGAAGAAACTTTCTTCTTTGACTTTGAAAAATAGCTTGTTGAAAAGCAACTTTGCAGCCATCTATATTTAGGTATAAATTCTTGCCCTGTCACTTTTGTGAAACTTGGTTTCTTCAAGTAAAAAATGGGGATTATCACAGGATTTGTTTCTTAATTTAGCAGTTATTTATTGAACATTGTGTGTTAGACCTTAGGCCAGGTTAGTTATAATCATGACAGATATAGCCTTGCTCTCAAGGACCTTATATTCCAAAGGGGAGTTGCCTGATAAACAATTATAGATTATGAAGGAGATAAGCAAATTAGTGCTCATTGGGAGTGCCTGGGTAGGGATCCTACTTGAGATCAAGTTGTCAGTGAAGGAAGCTCTGAGGTGACATTTAAATTGAAAAGAAATGAGAATAGGTGGATGAAGACTGGAGGAAAGAATTCCAGCTAATGCATCTGTAGTTGAAAGAGATCTGTACCTAGGCCATATTAACAACAGGAGTCACAGTATGTGACAAGGCTAGAAAGGGAGGAGAGAGCCATTGTCATTCAGTATTTGTAGGGTTGGATTATGCTAAAAGAATTTAATTGTGAATGAGGTGAGATCAAAAACATTTCATATAGATTTTATGCAAATGTCAGTTGTTTTATAAAATTTGCTTTGAGTGCTGTGGTGAAGATTAGATTAGAAGGAAGTAAAAGGGTTGCTACAGGAACTAGTAGGAAACATTTGCATTCATCAAAGATTTAATGGTGGTGGCTGGGCCCTGCGCGTAGTCACAGAAGAATCAGAAGTGGATAGACATGATTTATATTTTGGAGGTAGAAGTGGTTGGTGGATTGGGTATGGAGATTGAGGGAAAACGAATCTGCAGTGATTCCTTAGTTTTTAGATGGAGTAACTTGAGTGTCTGGACTGCCTTTTACACAGTTGGAAAGGTAGGGGAGAAGCAAGTGGAGATATGTGATAGATTAAGTCTGAGAAGCCAGTTAGGTATCCAGGTGCAAATCTTGAGTGAGCAGTTGGATATAACAAACAGTCTGAAGCCTAGAGAAGAGACATGAGCCAGAAATTTTTCACTTTGAGAGTTGAAAATGAGTGTGATCCGCAGGAAATTATGACAGAGAAAAACCTGCTAGGGAATTTTGGAAATAGTTTGTCTAGCAAATGCATGATGTCTAATAATTCTTTATATATAATATCTGTTATTACCTGCCAAAAGTGGGAGCATGAACCTTGGAATCTAATAGAATTGGATGTAAACTCTCTTCTCTTTCCACTGGAAAGTAGTGCTGTAGATGTTTGTGAAGTATTAGCATCTATCTCATGGTTTTATCATGAGAATCAAAGTTATGTCTGTGTGCTCAGTAAATAGTAGCTGTGCTTGTTTGTAATCATTATATATTTTTTTATTTAACAAAAAGTAATTATATATGTTTTCTTTTTTTTTTTAATAGCCTTGGACTCTAGATAGCACCATCAGTGAAGAGAACAGAGCTGTCATTGAGAAAATGTTATTGGAAGAAGAGTATCCTTTAATGTTTAGAAAGAAGAAAAATTTCAGAATTAATAGTTTTAAGTGAAATTAATAAGACACAGGTTTAAATATGTTATTTCTCTTAGGTGAAAAATCTTAAGGGTAAATAAGGAGCAAATGGACAACAGATGCTGGGAAGTAGGAAGAACACGTTCAAATGAAAAGGGAAACAAGGGAGGAGAGAGGGAAGGAAGGGAAAGGAGATTTTTAAAAGTATGGAAGAAAAAAATGGAAACAGTTTCTATAAATATGGAAAGAAGGGAGGGGAAAGGAATGGGGGAAAAAAGAAAAAACAAGATGTACATGTACAAATTCCCTATGATGCATATGATCTATAGAAAAGGCTAATGTAATCATTAAATGGATATTATTTGGCTACAGCTGGCTGCAGTGTAATATGTTACTTATCCATACAAAAAGCAGCATTTTATTACTTAGGTTGTTTTACTGCTGAGTCTAGATCTGACTCATGTTTCTGAGTTCCTGTCACTATACTATGTGACTATGAGTGGAAATTACAGAGTACTTAAGTCCATTGGAGGCTTAAATCCAACCTTGAATTTTCAAAGTCATATAAGCTGAAACTCAGAGATGTTTATTTGTCTAGGGACATAGAATTAGAATATGTAAAAGTTCTTCTGACTTTTTACCCTGTAATTTATGGGTACGTTATGTAGAAGGAGCCTTAAGTTTAAAGCACAAAGCAAATTCTATAGGAGGAGTATTTTTTTCCCCACAAGTTTTGGGTCCTTATTAACACGGTCCATCCTCTGTCTTCTTCCTCATTTCTTTCATCTGTTTTCTTACATGTAAAAAGGAGAGGATTGAACAAAACAATTTCTGATTTTATAAATTATACAGGTTAATAATTTTAATACTGGTTTAACTCTTCCTACATTTCTTGGATTTCTAACCTACTTAAAAGAAGGAATCTATTTCCGTTTATTGCTGTGGTGATCTTAGTTTGTCTCTACCTTTAGTTACCATACCCGTTTAGGCTTTCCTATTCTGTAACTCTCCCTAAACTTTGGGCTTATAACCTAGATTACTACTGAGAAGTACATGTAATTTAAAATTTCCTAATGGTCTCATTTAAAAGCAGAACAGATGAATTCATCTTATTAATACATCTTATTTATATGTTCTTAATATAAAGTACTTTACCCAGGCATGATGGTGCACACCTGTAATCCCAGCACTTGGGAGCCTGAAGCAGAAGAATCACCACAAGTTTAAGGCCAACCTGGGCCACATAGTGAGTTCAAGGCCAACCTGAATTACAGAACAAGACAATATCTCAAAACAAAACAAAACAACAAAATTCCAAAATATACTTTGAATTCATATGGAAGTATTATTAATGGTATGTTAATTTTCATTATTTGTGTTAAATCTTGTGTTTGTTTGATTTGTTTGTAGTAAGTCTTTGAAATCCAGCGTACATTTTATTTTTATATTACTCCTCATCATTCTGTGTTTTCAAGTGCTAAGAAGTCAGTGTGATTAGTGGTTACTGTATGGACAACACAGTTCTAAATTAGATTAATGAACACTTACAATGGTCACTTGTTTCTTGCCAGATATGGAAACAAATAAAAAGAGAGGTTATTTAAAAGACAAGCATGGTGTGTATAATGTATTTATATTTTTGTCCTCACATAGTACCTGGCCTAAAAGCTGATGTACATACACAATACACACATACATGGTATAAGTCACTAAATACTTTTTAAATGAAGACTCTGGTATTGCAGTGGCCTGGTTTCAAGGACTTGAGAGGGGGCTCTTTGGTAGATTTGATTTAAGTATTTTTTTATTTTTAATAGGGTAGAGGATATTAAAGAACTCTTCTGTTACCTTTAGAAATATGGAAACAAATATGCCAAATTAGCTTAGACAATTGATCAAATTCATCTTTTATATTCCTTGAATATTTTAAGAAAAGGGATATATCACACATTCCTTCTGGCTTGAACCATCAGTGGTATGTGTATGACTGTCTCATTGATGGTACAACTAGATCCAATCACTTTTATTGGTCTTTTTACTAATAAAATTAATAAAAAGTCTATAAATGGACCCAATCTAGTTAGTTGCTTGAATTTGAATAATTACTGCCCAAATATAAATATTAACACTGTTCATAGCAATTAAAAATTATTACAATAATCAAGTTTATTTCATTAAAAGAAATTTATTTACATTCATGAATGGTTTATTGGTCATCTAAGTTTTAACATGGAAATTTTATGAACACCAATTGCTTATTAATATGTGTTTACAACTGCTTTACCAAACATTACCTGTATTATAATTTTTATACCATTTTAATGTTTTCCTTGAACTGAAATGCAGTTACATATGGCCTGCTAAATCAACACTTTTCTTTACATTATTGTAATCAGAGATTCCCTGAGAAGCAGTACAAGATGCCAGATGGGCTAGTCATGAAAGTATCATTGGTGGTTCAAGCCAGCAGGAACAATTGAATTCAAATGATAGCCACCCAGTATCAAGATAAGAATTCTGAACCCACTGTCAACATGTTCAACACTGAGGATATTTTTTCTTAGTCACTTCTAATAGAAAGATAAGAAAAACTACCTTTTATGTAACACATTTTTTGCAGGTATATGGCTTTACTTGTACTAATCCAAATAACAAAACCTGTAAAGTATAAGTATTTTTATCATAATTTTTGAAGTTTCCTTAATAATTACACAGGTATTATTTATCTAAAAAATCTCTTCGAGGAAAATTCTGCCTTGCTCAAAAAGAAGATAATAAAAAATACATGAACAGGTACAATCAGCTTAAACTATTAAAGTCTAAATTGCACTTTCATAATTTCTTCACAAGCTTCCTTTTTTCACGTAGTATACTGTGCACAATACAAAAAAAAATCATGTTTGTATTTATGTTTTTAAAACCTTTTTGATTGGTTAAGAATTATCCTAGAATTTTTTAACATTATAGTTGGCCTGAAGAGAAAAGTCCTTTTGATTAAAAAATAAACAAAATATAAAATAAGGGTTTTGTATAGATGTTGGAATGTGATGAATATAATTTTACATTGTCAGTTTTTCTCTTATGGCCCTGTTGAAGCAATTCACAACATTATGGAAAAAATGGTTTCCTATAGATTTGGGGGAAATTTTTATCTAATATAGTATGAGTTGACTTGATTTTTGCTGTCAGCTAATTTTAAATTATTTTGAACAAAATTGTAATTTGAATTTGGCTTTCAAGAATTATTTAGACAAATTAACTATGTATAGTCTTCATTTAATGACCTACCTATTTAACAATTGTTTGGACTTGCGACTGAAGCTTGTTATTTGGACTTAAAACCTACCCATTGGTCTTACAACCAGTCTTTTCTTTTTGTAGAGTTCTGTACATCTTGTTTGGGGGCCTCAGTATCTTTTTATACAGTGCACCTTGTTTATACAGCACTGCAGTTTTTGCTGATTATGTAGTACTATAGTTTTATGTTCCTTTTATACATTATAGTACTGCATGTAACAGTTATACAAATAAAAGCAAAGTCATCTACTTGGGAGTTTCCTTTGACTGTTTCTTTGATTATTGCAGTGTACGTACTATATACAATTCTTCATTAACTGACCAATTTATTTAACATCCTCGTTCTGTGTCTGGAACTTGGTCGTTAAATGAAGAGTGTCTGCCTTTCCTGATGATTGGTAAAACATTGCCATTATTTAGTGTTTTCAAACTTGCATGCTGAAGAGTAAACTTACGTATTTGCAGTTTGAGCAGTGCACAGCCTTTGGTTTTGTATTTAAACAGTGATGAAGTAGATTAATGGAAAGATACTTGGCTTAATTAAATTAGTGAGCTTCATCAGTGTGGTATATTTCTCAAGACACTGAATTTTAAAAACAGTAAGTTAGTGCCATAGCTTTGTTACTTTTCTTGCTGAATATGTACATGGATTTACACATGAGAGCCAAAGAGATATATCTGGAATTATTTGAAACTCTTACATGCCTTTGAGGATTTGGGAATGTGTTAACAACTGCTGCTTTGTCTTCAGTAGAAGTGGAGCTACGTATTTGTTTATCATACTGGCTTCCTTGGCTGTCTTTTAGTGTTACTCTCACTCAGACCCAATGATTTTGTGTTTTGGGGCTCTGTCATCCTGAATAGGGATACCTAACGGTAAACTTCTCCTCCCAGATAGAGGCTGCAGCAATTTTTTTTTTTTTTAATTCTTAGACTCAAAAGTATTGAATTTAGCCCATGGTTATCTGTAACCTTTAGCTGCATAAATATAGAATGTTCCGTTTCAGAAAAATTTTTTGCAATTCCTCTTTTTCCCCCTTAGGGTACAATCTCCTACAAAACCAGCCAGTTACTCAGTAAAGTGGACGATAGAAGAAAAAGAGCTGTTTGAACAAGGGCTGGTAAATAGAGCGATTTTTAATTTATAGTAAAATGATTCTAGAAGCAAATACTGATAAAGTTATAAGGTTAACTTGTAGCAACCAGAGTTTTAAGTTATAATTAAAATAACTAGTTTTTTTATAGAGTAATATTTATAGTGTAATGCAAAATAATTTCTTAGATCTAAGGTACTAAAATAGATTTGGATCAATATTTTGGGTATTGATTAAATCCAAGAAATCACCAATTGCCTAGATGAAAAGGCAAAATATTTATCTGATGTTTTTCTCAAAGCCCAAAAAAAAAAAAAAAAACCTTGTATGTTTGAAAATAGGTGATCAGCTGAGTTGTTGTTGTTTTAATTATTTGCTATTGTGTACACAGCCCAGACTTTTCAGTGCATATATTTGAAGACCAGAAACATTACTGTTACATGAGTATTCCACTGAGATCTCTTACATGCTTAAATGTACTTAAGTTATATGATGGAAAAATATGTGTACTGGTTCTAATTCTGAAAATACTCAATATGAAGAAATCTTTAATACAATTTTCAGGAATTTTTTAAGCTTTCAAGGGTTCATTATACATTTTCTTTTAAAGTATTCAGTAAGTATTGTAATAATTAAATTGGAAACCAGCTGTATTTGTATATTTACAATATTTGTATAATACTTAAGCTGTGTAAATACAAATCAGAATATCTTTAAACATTTCTACGGATAATGAAATGTTTATATTTTCTTGTTACATCATGTTACCTGCATATACTGATGTTTTTATGTAAATATATAAACTTGAGGTTTTTATCTTTAAGGATGTTTTTCTGTACTGGTGATTTTTTTTTATATTGGTATTTCCATCTATTGCATGATAACCTAACTTTAGTTGACTATTTATTTACCTCTGCTGACAACTTTTGATGTTTTACCCTTGTCAGAGACCAGATACTATATATATATATGTATGTATATACAAACATATGCAAGTGGCTTGTGAACTTTAAGGTTCATGTTTTGGTTATTATTACTGGCATTGGCAATAATTATGGGTCCTGCATTTGCATGTTCAGAATCAAAAGCTATCTAAAGTTATAAGGTGTTGTTAACTTTTCTCACTTCTGAGGTAATTGGTGTCATATCCTTCCAGAGTTACTTTGTGTCTATATAAGCAAATGTGTAGTTGTTAGAGATGTATGGAAATCTATTTTAAGACATTTTTAAAATTAGAATGTTTTTCTGCACAAAAAACATGGAATTACTGGTTGTTTCTCCAACTTTTCAACCCATTGATGCAGTTTGCTTACAGACTGAATTCTTTTGGGCTTGGGAGAAAGGAACTATGTGGTTCTGAATGGTGAAGGACGATTCTCTCTTTTCTTCACATAGGTCTGTCCTTTTTCATTTTGAAATTGTCACATGTTTTCTTTGCCCGTCTTTTGGTGTTTCATCCCACTTTTTTAGTATACAAGCCCCTACTCTCCCAAATAATTACTTTATCCAGTACTCTCTTTTCTCCAAAAGTGTTCTAAACTACCATTATTATAAGTAGAACTTATTCTTCACTAAGGTAATCTCACCTGCTTGTTAATCTTAAATAATTTATACTATTAGTTTCCCCAGAAATACTTTGAATTTTAAGAAATTGCCCATATGAGCCAGGCATGATGGTGCCTGTAATCCCAGCACCCTGAGAGGCTAAGATAGGAAGATGGAAAGTTCAAACAGATTGGGCAACTGAGTGACTCAGACCTTGTTTGAAAGACACACTCCCTCCCAAAAAAAAAAAAAAGGGAAACGAAAGGAGGTAGTCATTTGACTAATATCTGCATAGAAGAAAACTCTGGAGACACTGGATATTGTGAAATATAGAATCTGGGCGCAAAAACAACTTATAATTTGTGCAAAATAGATTCACTTGATCCTATAAATGGAAAATGTAACTTGCATCCCTCTTGGGCACATATTTCTTTAAAATATATATTTTAGATATAGAACATCATAATGTGCAATAGGAATTCATATAATTAGGTAACAGAACTGATGGATCTTAGATATAAAAATAATTTTTAAAGGAATTTTTCTTTCAGTGTGTTTTTAATGTGACATTTGCTTTTAAAACAGTAATTAAAGCTAATCAAAAGGTTTTGTTTTTTTTTTTTAACTTTAATCACAGACTAAATTTGGTCGAAGGTGGACCAAAATTGCAAAGCTCATTGGAAGTCGCACTGTTTTACAAGTGAGGAGTTATGCCAGACAGTACTTTAAAAATAAGGTAAACAGGATACAAATACCTAGTAAATAATGACATTGTTTAGAATTTTGAAAAATGAGTAAGCAGAAGTACTTATTTAATGGAGGCATTAAATAAAATCTTACTGTTATATAGGAGAAAATATTTCATATTGTAAAACTATATAGATGTTTATTTTTAATATAGCATATCTTCTGTTTTCAGTGTTGCTATTAAATAGATGCCAGGCCGGGGATTTAGCTCAGTGGTTCCCCTCCCTGCCTCGCGAGCGAAAGGACCTAAGTTTGATCCCCAGTACAAGAAAGAAAAAAAAAAAAAAGACATCATCAACATAATTGCTACAATGTCTGTGATGCTTTTTACCAAGACCTGTCATGTAAAAGTGCATGATCCCAATAATGAATGTAACTGTACTGTATACCTAAAATGTACCAATAAACTCAATGAGGAAAAAAAATAGATGCCATATTATCCCATTTAACTTCTTACAATTAAATGGAGAAATATTAATTATTCAGAAATGTTCTATGAAGAAAATAGTATCCCTAAGAGAAAAGGTATCCCTTAGAGGTCTTACTGTTTTCCTCTGGAAAATATCTTTTCTTTTTTAAATACTTACATTCATTGGTGTTTACATAAATGGTAATGTGATCCTGAAATCTGTTTAATGGCAATGGAGGTTTTATAATTGTTATGAATTGTCTGAAAAGTTTACTAAACTATAGTATACAGAAAATGTAGTTATGGTCTAATTCCTTCTCTTTTCAAGTAATTTGTGCTGTATTCAGTTGTAAAGTTTTGATATTTAGAATTTTTAAACCTATAGCTCTAGGAACAAATCATATAAAAATTGGAAATGTTCTAGCTGAAATTTGATATTTTTCATGTAAATAATCTGCTCTACCTTGTGTTCAAGATTTAGTTAACTTGGAATAAGTGGTACATATGGAATGGGTTCATATCACATCAGTCATCTCCTCCCTCATCATCAAGCTAACAAAAGCAATTTCATAGTAGCTTACTGGGGTTCAGGTATTAAACTCAGTTATTTGTAGCACCATGCCTCTCAAACTGGACCATGGAGTGACCAGTGGGAGTGTCAGTTGTACTCAAAAGACTTGGAAAAGGATATTTTGGTATTATTATAGACATTAGTGTTTTATGAAATCTAGTGCAAAAATCTGATTCTAATTTTTAAGATTAAAAACAGACTAGGGGATTGGCGGTGTTCTCAGTGGTGGAGTGATTACTTATATGTGTGGCTCCCCCTTCCACCAAAAACAAAACAACAAAAACCAGGAGATTGCAAATATATAGGAAGGTTGTTAAAGGCTGTTTCAAACCATATAGCCAGACTTCCTTTTCCCTCCTGCTACCGGTTCTCTGCATAGTGAGTGAGTTAGCTTCATATACACTATCCTGGGATTCTGTGTGGTAAAGGATCTATGATTGCTTACTGAGAGCGATCTTGGGATGGTAATCATTTAGAAGATCTTTGAAAAACTTTGTTATAAAGATTTTTATTTCAAGTGATATTTACTAATTGACTTTTATTGTCTTATTATATTACCAGATATTTATGGGGTAGCAGATACTGAAGACAGTTTCATGGCTTCAAATATAAAGTGTGTAATATTGAAGCTGCATTAAATGAACCTGCCAAAAAGATTTTGTTTTTAGAATATGTGAGGTTGATTCATCCAAGTAAGGATTATTTTACCATTACAAGAAATGAAGTTATCAGATGTGAAAAATATGCCTCTGTAAATAAACTAGTACCTTGTAGAACACTTTAGTATGAAAGTTATTGGTTCATTTTCTATAATTGATCTGAGCCAGACCATATTTTAGAAGAATAATGTTTTTAAAAAGTTGTAGCTCTCTAGATCATGACTATTTGATCATGACTGAGTTACATGTTTGTGGGATTTTAAAATGGTGATCTTTTATATTTTAAAGCAGTTCTAAACCCATATCTAAAAAGCATAATGCAGATTTAATGTGCTGTTGACATGAACTCAGCTTAATATTTTATGTCTAATGTCATGGGGGTTTTGTTCTGACTTTTGAAAAGGTAAAATTGGGTCCTGAGAAAGAAACACAAAATGAGAAGAGCAGCAGTGATTGTCAAGTTGAAAATGAAGATAAAGGGACAGCAGCCCAGATGCCATCATGTTTAAAGGGTTGTATTGATCCTAATTTGAATGCTGTAAGGATTGAAAAGTTATCTGATGATGAAGAGGTAGACATCACAGATGAGTCAGATGAGTTGATTGCTCCAACACCACAAAAGAACCCTAACAATTGTCTCTCATCTGACAGTCCTAATAGTAAAATCCATGAAACCAGTCGAGGAGAATGCATACCCCAGGAAAGTCCCTTTTCCCAGTCTTCCAGGGAGTATCTTCATAATATAAAGCAAGACGAAATGGAAACACATTCAAGCTCAGAAAACACAGTGTGGACTGGAAAACAGAGCAGCAATGGCAAAAACTCAGCTGAGTTAAATGATCAGAAACATAATAAATTGCATGATGGAAACATAGTAATAGATGATGCCAGGCTGTGGCCTTCTTCCGAGCCTTGTGAAATTCAGAAAGATACAAGTGCTAATGAAGTGCTTTTTCATTCTTCTTGCCAAGTGGTGGAGGAGAGCCATGAGGAAGAAGAGCTTAAGCCACCAGAACAAGAAGTAGAAATAGATAGAAATATCATTCAAGAAGAAGAAAAACAAGCAATTCCTGAGTTTTTTGAGGGGCGCCAAACTAAGACACCAGAGCGCTATTTTAAAATTAGAAATTACATTTTGGATCAATGGTAAGAATTATATTTTAAATTCTGCTTTAAAACCCTGATGCCCAAAAGTATTTTAAATAGGCCTATTCAGGCTTTTGGATTTTGCTGTAGCAACCCCCAGGAACTTCACGTATCACCAAGAGACACCTTTGTATAGATCCTGTAGGTGGCAGTGGTCTTCTAAGTCATTTACCGTAGTTCGCAAGATGAGTGGGTGCTGTTTTCTTGTCTTTGTGTAGTTTGTTTCCTTTTCTTTCTAAGATACAGTGAAATAGGAACTTTTCTCTGAAAGGATCTCTTTTAGACTGCAGATTTTCCCTTCCCTGAACTTCAGAGGACTTAGGTTTTAGATTTGGTCTCTGTTTAGGGAGGCATTCCCTAAACACCCTATCTAGTATATAGTCTGTGTGTGTTTATCATATTCTATCCCCTTATCCTTTTTACTTTTTCTTTTTAGCACTGTTGCTCACTGACAATGTGGTATATATTATTCACTGATTTATTAATGGTCTTCCCCATTGGAGCATAAAGTCTCTGAGGTCAGGAACTTTAAATTGTTTATCTCTATGTCCCTAAAACCTAGAACAGTGCCTGATGTGTAGAAAACAAAACTAGTCATAGAATAAAATAGCGATTAAGAAATAATCTGTGTGACATAGCTGAATACCTAATTTGTAGTATCTGTACTTAGATCCTGTTTCTGTCACTTTCTTGAGTGCTGTAATCACACTGCATTCTTGTTTCCTCATTTCTAAAATGAGATTATTAAGTTTTCTCTTACTATTGTGCTGTCTAGCATGTTACATTAAATATATTCAGTAAATGTTTTATTAAATGAATTTATTTCTTTCATAGTTTGGGGGAGTTTCTTGATTCCTTTGGAATCCCTTATAGTTAGTGTCTATTTTTGTTTAACACTGAAAGCAATCACTTAATATTTATTGGCATCATGATTAAAAATAAATACAAAGCTTTTTTTTAAATTAAAGATTGCAAACATACATGACAAGAAATGAAGATACTAAATAAAAACTTCAAATGTACATATATATGACAGCAAAAAAAGGATATGAAATAATTTATGCAACACAGACTGATAATCCAAATACATTATTAGTTTGATATGACCTTCAAACATTATGTTCTTTCTCATTTTCTTTTTGTATAATATTTTTGAAGTATTGTATTTACAAATAAAACAAAGTTGTATATTATAGTTGAGAAACTGTCCTCAGAATTTTATGATTTATAAACTACCTTGGTTTTATTAATTTGATAAATATATGCTTGTTGATTGTATCACTTACATTTTCTAACAAAGCTTTTAAACATTTGTAAAATAGCTAATAAAGGACATTGCTGGCAAAGCTAGAGTAAGTAAATCTAAGAATTACAGTAGAAATTAATAAATCTAGTAGCTGAAGTTATAGCTTAGTTGTAGAATACTTGCCTAGCATACATCAAGACTTAGGCTTGATCTCCAGAACTTGGTGTGTGCTTGTAAATACGTTGCTTCTGTTGTCGACAGTGCCCTTTTTAGTCAAAGATCCGGATTTCTGGACTTGAATTTGAATCTATACATAAATAAGCTCCCCCCCGCCCTTTTCCCTGTACTGGGAGTTGAACCCAGGGCCTCTGCACTGAGCTATATCCTCATCCCTTTTTTGAATTTTGTCTTTTGAGGCAGGGTCTTGTGAAGTCAGTAAGTTGCCTAGACTCAGTTGAAATTTGAATGCTGGAACTAATTTCAGGGTCCAGGGAACACTGGAATCTAATGAGTTTAATATTGGGAAAAGAGTAATACTTGTAAAAATTATACTGTGAGGGACCAGGGATTTAGCTCAGTGGTTCTGCCACCTGCCTTGCAAGTGCAAGGTCCCGAGTCCAATTCCTGGTACCAAAAAAAAAAAAAAGTACACCGTGCAGGTACTTATAAGTTATGTGTGTTTTAAAGATTTTTTTATTTCTGAAACAAAATACTTGAATATCATGTTGTATTTACCACATATTTACCCATTGCAAGTGAATAAAATGTTAAGATATTTCAGAAATTAGAAGAAGTCTTTTTTCATGGTTTTATTCATCCAAAATAATTGTACTTCTGTCTCTTTATTAGGAAGATATGCAAACCAAAATACTTAAATAAGACCTCAGTACGCCCTGGCCTGAAGAACTGTGGGGATGTTAATTGCATCGGACGGATTCATACATACCTGGAGTTGATAGGAGCAATCAATTTTGGATGTGGTAAAAACAAAAGCCTATCATTTTTTTACTCACCATTTATTATTTTTACAGTTAACTTCTGTGATGATTAGAATTCAAGTAGATTTACGAGATACTGTAACGTTACAGATGTGTTAAGATTTTTGCTGTAAAACAGATTTCTGCTGATGAAACTGTTTTCCTTTGACTTGCAATGAGAATTGAAGTAATATACTTTCAGTGGGAAAATGTTTGATTAAAGCAATAGAAATAAATTAAGAATATATTTCTTTCTCTGATAATAGAATAATTTTATTGAAAGTCCAGTAGTATCCCACGTAATTTACAAACACATTGAGTTTAGGGCCATCCTGAACTACATAGTGATGAGACCTTGTCTCAAAAAAACAAAACAGTTGAGGCCAACATGCGCTTAAAAATTTTCAGATATTGGGGATGTTTCTATACAAATATTCCAAAATCCAAGTAAATCCTAAATCTAAAGTATTTCTGGTCCAAGAATTTCAGAAAAGGGTTATTTAACCTGTTCTGTATTTGTGCTAGAAATCCTGTCTAGCAATGATTAAATAAAGGATGTAATTTATGGGTTTCTATATGTATGTGTTACAGAAACACCAAAATATTTTAATGTACGTTTCTTTCACTTAGTTTTTTCCAAATTTAAAATGGATGAGGATATACATTTCAAAGTATATTCTGCCTATTGAATTAACACCAACTTTTTGAAGAAAGCTCTTGCATAGTAATAGGTAGAACCTTATAACCCATTGTTTCAGAGCAGTATGCTTTTTTTGGTATATATAAGTGAGATGATTAACCAGAAAACTTTCCTGACACATGATCTCATTTTATATAGAGAGAATTTATAGTCCGTCTTGGGTCTGTCCTTCACATAAGTGGCTTGGTTTGCCCAAAGCCTTGTATTCCATATGTTGAGAGTAGCGTTTCAGGATAATGACAGCATTTAGCTCCCTCATCTGCCACTAATAGAAAGTGAAGTCATGTTTTCTGAATTAAGCTACCAGAGTTAGCAGAGTAGATTCAGTACTTGTTTAGTAAGAAATTAACAAATTTCTTGCTTCCTAAATAATCCCATTTTATTGTCTTTATAATAATAGCATTACTTGAGAACTACTGAGTAGCGTGTCATATATAGGATTGTGGAGTAAGCATCCTAAGAGCTCATCTATAGTTTATATAGATGTGTCTTTCTATTTAACCAGTGACTTTCATACAATAATAGATTGTTTTATCTTCCTTGAATTCCAATAGAACAGGCTGTGTATAATAGGCCACAACCAGTTGATAAAGTTCGAGTCAGAGACAGAAGAGATGCTGTAGAAGCATACCAGCTTGCCCAGCACCTGCAGTCTATGGTAAGCAGCTGTCTTTCTCCACATTGCTCTTCCCCATATAGGAAGGAATGCTTGCTTCCCTTTAAGTGCCCCTTACTGAATGAATGTCTTTTCTCTTGTACTTCACCATTTGCTTTTCTGTCTTCTCTTCAATTTCATGTGGGTTTATGAGGCAAAACAAGCTATAAAACCTTCAAAATTCACTACCAAATTTTATGTAGAGCTATATATTTTGCTAAAATGGTCTTGTGCTGCGTGGTTTTGAATTATAAATCTTTTTTAAACAGTAAAATTTGGTTTTCTTTCATTTTTGTGTCATTAAAAATTCTTACCTTAATTCTTAACGTTTTGGAGTAGTCTTTGTTTTTAATTTTTAGAATCAGTGAGTCTTTTATAAAACAATCATAGTATGATCTTATTAGTTTTGTATATACCTAAAATTGATATTAACTGAAATAAATGGGAAAAAAAATGATAGAATGGCTGTTTTTGTCAGGATTTAGTTTGTGAACCATTTGTGCCTAGATTTATTGTGTAGCTGGATATGGTACCAGGCCACACACTGCCCTTTAGCAGTCTGGTCCATTTTAAAGGCCTCAATATTGAAATTTTTAGAACTGGATATTAATACTATATTCAACAAATTTTTTTAATTTTTCTGTGTTTGTGTTAAATTGGTAAACTTTTCTAAAGCTAAGATGTAATTTTGCTTCTAGTTTACAATATCTTTTACCACGTGTGCTTAAGAGAAAAACCATTTTTTTGGTGGTTAAAGTACTTCTTAAAAATATTTTTGTCTTGAGTGTCATAGCTCCTATGTGGTGACTAGAAATGAAAATTGAAGAAATGCAAGTAAAATGGCAGATAAACAGCAGCACTTGTGCCTCCATGGCCCACACCTGCTCACCTATGTCAGCGTTCTCACCTTGAACTGGCCGGGAAGTGGTGCATTGCTGTGCAGAGTGTTGACTGAATTAGCGAGGCTTAGTGAGCGGTTGACAGTCAGATCACAATACTTACAGAGATTCATACTTTTTAGGTAATTGTGGCTTTTGTTTTGGATATGAATAGACCGTGATTTCTTCTCCTGTTGCTTTTATTCTCGCCACAGCGCACTAGGAGGCGGAGAGTCCGGGACCCATGGGGAAACTGGTGTGATGCAAAGGATTTAGAAGGACAGACGTTTGAGGTAACTTGCCTTTCACACAGCTCCTCCATGAAAGCTGTTTCTGTCAATGTACATTTGTTTATCTGAATGTTATCTGTGTTACACCTGCTTCCTGCATTCTCAATTATATTTAATAATTTTAATTGTTGGTCTAAAAGTTGCCAATAAGCAGCATAGTGGAAGGCTAAGAGTTTCATTCATTTTCAGAACTTGGATTCTTTAGCTTTGCATTCCCATCTCTAGTTAAGGATATATGCCAGAGTACAAGAGCTACGCCCAGTTTATTTCATTAAACACTTACTGGATGGTGTTCTGATACGACAATTACAATGTTCTAAACATTAGGCATACTGAATTACAGATATTGAAGTGTTGCTTCTATTAATAAAAACTAGGGTTCTAAAAAGAACATAGGCAGTACATAGTGTACATTTGTATAAATGCATGCACATACATGTTCTAAATAGATAATTTGTTATACCCATCCAGTTCCCTGAAAAGGAGTGAATGAATAGATATGTACTACTGAGAACAACTACTTAACTTCAATGAATCACTCTTTTTTTTTTTTTTTTAATTTATGAAGTATGGCTAATCTTCCCTGAAAGGATTTTTGTTAGGAAATAAGTGAAGTGTATAAAAGTCTTAATATTAGATACTCAGCAAACCTGCATACACATGCTACTCAGTAAATGTTAGAATATTAGTTTCCTGCCCTCCCCCTGGTCCTGGTCCCCAGTATCATACCTAACCACTCTTCTAGGCTTTTTTTTTTTTTTTTTATTTTTTTTGGTTGAAATCTCTTTTTCTATTTTA
>NW_022900935.1:35884025-35890013 GCF_012274545.1 Fukomys damarensis | reverse complement strand
TTTTTTTTTTTTTTAATTTTTTGAGATGAAATCTCACTTTCTAATTTAGGCTGGTCCTGAATTCACTGTGTATTCCCGGCCGGCCTCAAACTCAGCAATCCTCCTGCCTCAGCCTCCTTAATGCAGTGATTACAGGCGTGTGCTATCACACTCAGCTATTTGAGTGAGGGACAATTATAAATAATAAATTCCATAAGGAACTTACATTTATAGTAGGAATGACAGAGCCTGATAAGTTCCACAAGATTGGTCCAAGAATTGTAGGATCCTCCCAAAGAGTTGATAAGGAAAGATTTCACAGAAGATGTATTTGATCTAAAGGGATCGGTAGAAGAATCGTCTCAAAAAAATAGATGAAGCTAGTCATGGTTGCACATGCCTGTAATCCCAGTACTCTAGGAGTCTGAGGGAGGAGGATCATAAACTCAAGCCTAGTCTGGGCAGTTTAGTGACTTAGACTGTGTCTCAAAAAAATAAAAACAAGCTGGAGATGTAGTTTAGTGTGAAGGTCCTGGATTTAATCTCCAGTAATGCAAAAAAAAAAAAAAAAAAAAAAGTGGATAAAAGCATTCTGTGCTGAGGGAGTGGCACAAGAGAAACAAGACTTAGGAAATACTAGATATATTCTGAAAATGCTACACAGGTCATTTCAACTAGAAAGTCAGGTTAGTAGTAGGTATGGAATGGAATATAAACTTTACCTCATTTAACTTCACCATAACACCACGATGTCAGTATTAGTATTATTGTTCCCTTTTTTTTTTTGGTTTTTGAGACAGGGTCTAGGTAGTTGAGAATGACTTGGAACTCACTATGTAGCCCAGGCTGGGCTTGAACTCACAGCAGTCCTCCTGCCTCAGCCTCCCGAGTGCTGGGATTACAGGCGTGCGCCACCATGCCCAGCCTATTTTTCCCATTTTTAATGAGGAAACTAAAGCATGAGGTTTCAAAACTTGTAGGTGGTTATCCAGCTAGTAAGGCGAAGAGCCCATCCTTCTAGCTCCAAAATCTGTGTGGTGCTGTGGGCTCCCCACCCTCACCCCCAGACTAAACCCAGGGCTTCTTCACATGCTGGGCAGGCATCTGAGCACTGAAGCACTGAGCTGAACCTTCAGTCCCCAGACTCAGGTAGTGTTCATAGTTACTACACCATCGTGTCTCTCCATTTTTGAAAGAAAATTCAGCACAGTACAAATTGGTAGCTAGAAATAGGAACAGAAGTCTCTGGTGATCAGTTGCTTTGATACCACTGACTGAAATGGGCAAGTCAAGAGGAGGAAATCTTCAGTTCAGGCTGTGTGTGTTGAAACCGTTTTTTAAAAGTGGTATCCAGCTCTTGTATGTGAGATACGCGTGCCTTTCATCATACCAGTTTGGTCTGGTTCTAGTATGCCCATAAATCTGATTTTAAGGGACTGTTTGCCTCTTAGTAGTGGATCGACTCTGATCAGCTGCTGTTTTGTTTTAGCATCTCTCTGCTGAGGAGTTGGCAAAAAGAAGAGAAGAGGAAAACAAACCCTCCAAATCTTCAAAAGTGTCAAGATCGGCAAAAAGGTAACAGTGCTGTGATACATGTAATTTTTAAAATTTATCATACATGATTAGAAAATGTATGGAAAATATCCAATAGCCGCATTATACCATTCACAGAAGATGGATCAGGTAAAACATTTTTTAATCTAACAAATTGAAAAGTAATTGCTTAGGTTTTGGAAATTTTTTTTCTACTCATGTCAGTTTTGAAACTTCAAGCTAAAGTTGTAGGGTTCAGGTTCAGTGAGCATGGGTCCAACATGTGTTTCACAAGGGTTTCTTTATATCTAGCAGTCCAGGCACTGTGGACAGATAATCTTGTGAAATACCTGGTTTTCTCCTTGGGCTGATTGTTGGCACGTTGTTTGGAGATATGGGTATGTGTACACATATATGTATAAACGTGTGTACACTACAATTTATAATTTTAAAAAAGAGTCATCAAATAAGTAAGATGCCTTGATTTTCTAGACCTCACTTCTTGCAGGTGCTCCGTTGAAGACTCGTTCTGTCAGTGTCCCTTTTAAAACAAGATACCCGTTTTACCAGTTGTGTGTTCTTAGATGAAACTTGGGCCCTTATTGTAAAGTAATAGCTCACATAGCTGACACTGTTGGCTATGTTTTAAGCCCTTCACATATATCAGCTCATTTGATCTTTGTAAGAACTCATTTTAGGGCTGGGGTTGTAGCTCAGTGATGCTGTGACTGCCTGGCAAGTGTAAGGTCCTGAGTTTGATTCCCAGTATGAGGAAAAAAAATTAAAAACAAAAAAACTCAGTGCAATAGTTAATACTGTACTCCCATTTTACAGATGAAAACTAAGAGACAAAAAAGGTTTAGTAACTTGCTGGTGCCAATTTAGTGGTGGAGCTATGATTTAAGCCCACATAGTTAAGGTTAGGAATTCATATTCCTTGTAATCCATTACATTAAAAATGGCCACTGTCAAATAAAAATGAAACTTAACACTGTCATTGTGAAAGTAGACTGTATAAAAATGCATTCCTCCATGAGCCAGAACTCGTCTAGTTATCTAGACATTTGACTTTTTGAATCTGTGTAAGATGTACATTCATTGTGAATTTCAGGTCTGTCCCAGACTGTTAGCAACATTTTAAATCTAGATCTGCTCTCTCTCCCTTTATCCTTCTGTCATTGCATCTTCAGCATTTCACCAAGCTTGCCTTTTTTTTTGCTGCTATCACCAAATAAAATGTTTAAGCAGATTAAATGTAAACATCAGACATTATTCAGTCAGATATCTACGTTTAACCTATATTTTTCATCTTATGCAGAAGTATAATCATAGCAGATGTCTTGCTTAAATTCAGGTAAAATATTTATATATACAGCCTGCTAACTTCTAGCAGATCGTTTCTATCAGAAATATCTGTGATAAGATCTGTCTGTGACTGACATGGCATGAACTCATTAATGTTCTTAGTTACCTCTTCACTTAGTAAAGACGCACCAATCAGCTGTTTAATGGTCTCCTAGAAATTTGCCAGTGTTCCAAGTCTAATTCCTCTGATATCTTCTTGCTTTTAGCTCAGTAGTTGCCTGTCCTTAGTCCTCTAATCACTCCCATTCTGTGCAGCCCTCAAGAGACAGCACTTCACAGCTGTCATTATTAAGTGCTCTGAAAGGTGCTTACTCCATTCTCTGTTTCTCTCACCTACCTCGGCCTTTCATTCCTTTCTATCGAGTTGGCTTAAAGACCTTTCTTCCTCCACAGTATATTTTGCGAGCACCTACTGTGTTTGGACACTGTTCCAGGCCCTTGGGATACATACATTATGAAGCAAAACAGTGTCTTCTTGGCACTGTCTTATCTTTTTCAGGAGCAGGGGAGTTGCATAGTCCTACTCTTCTCCAGTTGTGTTAGCAAGAATATATTCCTGTTTTTCTTTCTCTGACCATAACCCTAAAAATACTTTGTATTGTTAGTATCTTTCTCAAACATCTATAGTGGTCAAAACCTTTCTGATGTTTCTTTCAGATTGATAACATGCTTCTATTTCTAGCCTTGCTTACAGTCTTTCCTCTTTCTGCATTTAATATAAGAGTTTATTATGGGACTTTCTGTGTACTTGAATTTCTTCAGCAGAATTATTTGTTACTCATGTTTTGAGCTCTCTGCTGTGGGCACATTCTGCTGATGGGTGTGACTCCGCAGTGGGCTTCTTTCAGGTCCCTTGTCACAGATGCAGTTACAACTCATTGGACATTTTTCATCTTTACTTTGTGTGCTTCACATGTTGAAGGAAATTAAAGGACAGTTATTTTCTCCCACAGTTTCTGTTTTTGTCAAATCTAGAAACAGTTCTTCCTCCGAAAGGGCTGTATGGAATAGCCTAAGAATCTCTCCTATTTCAGTATTTTTCTCATTCAGATATAATTTGGGTTTAGATTACTGATACACATTTTCAGTTTTGTAAATGTTTTCCTGACCTTGTTGAGATTATATTAAAAGTGAATATTTTTTTTCATTTTCAGCTCTTTTGATCCCTTCCAACTGATACCTTGTAATACTTTCGGTGAAGAAAAACAGGTACTAGTTGTGTATCAGTGCCCATAAATAATGCCCATCAGATGGGAAGTACTTATTCTTTTTCTGTGTGCAAGGCCTGTGTAAATGAAAGGATTGGACAAAGCAAGGTGTATTTAGGGTCATATGAGTGGCACAGATGGAAAAGGAGAGGGAATTTCTCCCTACTGGGGTTTTGAAGGGTAATTTTTTAAAAGTCTAGTTTATACTGACTGAGCCATGGTCAGTGGAGGGAATTTGAATAGGAAAAGGGAAAGAGGGTGAGCATTCCATTGGGGAGAACAAAAATCTCTATTTTTATGCTCCCTCATTTTTTTTTTTTTTTTCCAGGAGCCATTTCAGGTGAAAGTGGCTTCAGAAGCACTTTTAATAATGGATTTGGTAAGGATAAACTTTTGTTTAATTAGTTATTTTTATTCTTGTATATTTTTATTGCAGGCATAAGAGAAAGTATGGAAGATGTGTATTTTGGATCTTAACTATCCTTTTTTACAAGGAGTCTAAAATTAAGTCTTTTCTTTTGAAGAAAAGCCAGACAGTTGCATATTTCCATATTTTAGAGAAGTAAATTAATGTGAGTCTTGCAGACTATTTGCTGTCCTTAACCCTATTTTCATTTCCTAATATTTCACGTCTGCTGCCTTTTAGATTACTGAGACAAAGCACAACTCCTGTAATTTTGGGGTTCCTTGTTTGCACTAAACTACCAGTACCTCTGACAGTTGTGGTTATTTAAAGTGTTCTTCTGTAGAATGACTCAGAAGGATTTTACTCTGCGTCCTTATTATATTTTTCTTGAATAAAGAGATCAATGTCCTTGTTTGGTAAATGAAAAAGTGGCATTTGGAGCATTTGGTTCAAGTTTCCCAGCCAGCAATGAGGATGGACTTGGAATCTGTGTCTCTGTGCACTAAGCTAGCAGTTTGTTCCCCTCCTGTGCTACTTTATTTTAGGAAAATGTAGTTAATCATATTCAGAAGTTACTCGTATGATGGCAGGTTTCATTCTGATTTTCTGTCCGATGGGTTTGTGCATTTGGCCTAAGTCTGTCTTGTATTTCTTTTAGCATGCTCATGTTTCCGTGGCAGAAGTAATTGGTCTGTTAGGAGGAAGATACTCAGAAGTTGATAAGATAGTGGAAGTAAGTTCTGTCTTCAAAAACTTCTACCATTTTTTAGTCCTCCCATCTCAACAATTTTATAGAATTCAGTGAATATAATGAAAATACAGGTGTTATCTAAGATAAGTGTTAGTATATGCAAATGTAGAAAGTTCCATATGCCAAGAAGTGACTCAACATCCATATATTAGGCACCTATTTTCCCATTAGAAAAAAGATAATACTGTCAGGCCTTGACTTCGCACCAGTAAAACACTATAGCTCCTAAGCGGCCAAAAATATGTGCTAATGCTTGTAGTTGAAAGTTCATATGTATCTTCTCATCATCATAAACAATAGGCATTATTGAAAAAGTACCTTTATGTAAGAATTATATGTGGTAACTTGAAAAATACCATTAATGGTGACCTCATTTGAGTAGCAAAATGCATGCTGAGTTCTTAACATACAGCCACACTTTCAGCATATACTACGTTTGGGAGTGGGACTGATAGAATGAACAGCATTTCAGTGTAATCATACAAGGATCATTCTTTATAGGTCTGTGCAGCAGAGCCATGTAATAGTCTCAGTACAGGGCTACAGTGTGAGATGGATCCTGTGTCGCAAACCCAGGCCTCGGAAACCTTGGCTGTCAGAGGGTACAGTGTGATTGGATGGTATCATTCTCATCCTGCATTTGACCCTAATCCTTCCTTACGAGATATTGACACACAGGCCAAATACCAGGTATGGTTATGGATACGTGGGTATTGTGTGCGCTTTTTTTTTTTTTTTTTTTTTTT
>NW_022900935.1:35840439-35883680 GCF_012274545.1 Fukomys damarensis | reverse complement strand
TCTCACTATGTAGTTGAAACTCACCTGGAACCCAGTATGTAGCCCAGGCTGTTCTCAAACTCACAGCCATCCTTCTGCCTCAGCCTCCCGAGTGCTGGGATTACAGATGTGCGCCACCGTGCCTGGCTTATATTTTCTAAATGATTACAAAGACACCATTTTCTGTTAATAAAGCTTTTAATGTTTTTAGCTCTGCATTTCTAATATTCTTTATATCTGAGGTTTTTAAGTAACTACGGTTTTTCTTTTTTTAATTTTTAGAATTTTTATTCCATGCTTGTAGTACATAATGATTACATTCATCATGGGGTGTGGTACATGTATATGCCACATCATTACTCCTTTCACTTCTTTCTGTTCCCTTCTCCCTGCATATCTTTTGTACAAGCATTTGGAAAATCAGCAATTTTGTTTACTCTAGAAAAGCCATAAAGTAACCCTGATAAGTGTTTTTTTTTTTTTAAAGTGCTTTTAAAAATTAATAGGAACAGCTAGGATGGGGACTGAATATAATTGAAATAATTGGAAACATTAATATATTTTGCTCCTCTGAAAAACAGCTTTGTTTTATTGTTTTATCTTTCATGCATGTTTTTGTTGTAGGCAGCTGTTTAGAAATTATTCATGCATTAGGAATACAGGCTGAAAAGTAGTATAATTAGTAAATATATTTATGGCATATGTGGGTTTTATAGGCCACATATTTGTTTGTGGTACTAGGGATTAAACCCAGAGCCAAATCTTTTTTTATTTTTTTGTTTTGAGACAGGGTTTCTCTTAAGTTGCCCAGGTGGGACTGAACTTGAAATTCTCCTGTCTCAGCCTTCTAAGTGCTGGGATGACAGGCATGCGCATCACACCAAGATGCCAGTGGGTAAGGGTCATTTCACATTGGGTTGGACACATTTTGGCCTAAAATTTTTACAGTATAAAATGAATACATAGGATATATCATTTAGTAGCTGTTTGGATATGAAGGTTTTTATGTACTTTTTTGTTCCCTTTACCCCCCATTAGATATATAGAATGTTGGTATGAATAAATACTGATTTTTAAACTTACATAATTGACATTAATAAAGCTTTTCTTGTCATTGTAGAGTTACTTCTCAAGAAGAGGTGCAAAGTTCATTGGGATGATTATTAGTCCCTATAATCGAAACAATCCTTTGCCATATTCCCAGATTACCTGCCTGGTCATCAGTGAGGAAATCAGCTCACATGGCTCCTACCGTAAGTTTTCAGCAGTAACAACTCCCTCCTGTATCTACCCTTACTTCTTTGAGTCTTGCAAATCAAAGTATTTACAACGATGAGAAACTAATGGAAAAGTTTTTCCATTGCCTGTTCATGTGCTGTCCAGTATAAGGGGCCCCACCATGGCCACTGTGACTGACTAAAAGAGGGAGAAAAGAGTGGACAAGCAGAATGATGCTGTGTCTGGAGGTACTGTAGTTAAAAGAACAGAGACCCTGCGCTCATGAAAATACTGTTGTAAATATAGACTGGCCTTTTCTGTGATAGCATGTGAAGGGAATACACCGACCCCAGCTCTCATCTCCCCTGATATTAGGCTCATCAGTGATGAACTCTTTTTATATCTGGTTAATTTCCTTTCTGTCTTAAGAAAGAATTTGGTTGGTGTAGCTCATCATACAGCTTGGTTCCTCTGCGGTTTAGAGTTCATGGATTTGAGATTTAGTACAGCAGAGTAGGAAAAGGAAAGGGGATATGGACAGAGGAAATGGTCAGAGGAGCGGTTGGCCTCTCTCAGATGTTTATTCTCTCTTCTCTGTTATCCATCACCAAGTCAGGGTTTTCTCTAGACGCCGGCACTGCAGTTGCCACATTGCCGTCTTCCTCTCTTTAGTCGTAAGATCTTTGTGACTACTACTGTATTTTACTCACTTTTCTGTCCTGTTTCTAGTATAAAGCTTGGCATGCAGAGTACAAAATGAATAATTATTTAATAATTTGTCATTCTTAATCATCTCATTTAGATTTCCTGAATTTGCTAAGGACTTCCCAGCACTGCCTCCATGTCATTTACTGTTAGTCACTCTATTTGTGTGTCTGCAACACTTTCCCTGCCTTTGTGGTCACTTTTGTCTTTGTCTGTAATTTATCTGTTCATTGAAATCTTGTTAAATTGAGTACCCAAAGAGCACGAACTGTGTTTTGTCTTTGCCCCCAGTAGCACCTAATTAATTGCCTTGTTTGATGGAGGTCACCACTGTGGCTTCTGTTGAATGAAGAATGCAGGCTAGCTTTAGTCTAGCATGCTCATTTGAGCATGGTACCTGATATGCACCACTCTGGTTCAGTGTAATTTTATAAACTATATAAGAGGAAGAATTGCAATTAACTTCTCAATGTAAATCATTTCTTACAGTCTGCTAGATTTGAGTCATGGGCTTTTATTCTGATGCTAATAACTGTAGATACTAGTTACACGTGACTGTTTAAGTTAAATTCATTAGAATTAAGTGAGGTTTAATATTCAGGGTGTGTAATTCCACTTCTGGCCCAAATGAAGTAACAAGATTCTGAAAACACTAGGCAAAAATATATAGAGCAATGTTATTTAGGATACAGCTTGAGGCAGTAAAGGAAGATGATTGCTAAGAGATGGGAAACAAATGCATTCAGTTTCAAATTAACCCTTGCTCATTGACTTGGAAGACTTCCCAGGTACGGCAAAAGGAAGAGACACCCACCCAGAGCTCAGACAGATCCAGGAGCCAAGTTCCACAGAACAAAGAGGAAGTTGAGAGTGACGAGATAGCGTAGAAGGTGCTTTTCTAGCGTTTAGTGTGGATGAAGAAGCCAGCACAGGCAGGGGAAGGAGCTGCTGCATAGAACAATCCCGCATTGTGTAGCACACAGGCACTCAGCAGTCTATTATTCAGATGGCTGCATTGGGCAGGGCAGCCTCCTCAGTGACCTGTCCATCTTCCGCACTGTGTTCAGTATTAGAGCTTAGTCTTTGACCTCTTGCTTTGTATCTCCTGGAAAACCGGTGCAAGGGCAGGGCTTCTCCAGCTGTCATAGGATACCTTGGGTTTTACAGTATCTGTAACTGAGCAGCTATCCTTAAAATGTTTCTGATGGCTGTTTTCTATACTTGTACCAGTCAAAAAATATTATTTTCAGTATTTTAGTAGATAAAAATATTCTGCACAAAAGGAAACTTTCACTTTACTGCCATTTTTAAACAGCAAAAAACTTTAATAATACCACATAGGGCTGCATTTAGTATAAATGTGTGAGTGCTCTTCAGCCCAGGTTAAAAGCACATTAATTATTTCACATTATTCTCATTTCAACTCACATTAAGAGTAGAGATCATTCAGCTATATTAGGATCCCAACTGTAGCATTTATTAATTATTTTACCTTGGACAGGTTACTTAACCTCTCTTGTTATTTCTGTAAAACGAAAAAAATATTACTTTGCTTATAAGGCAGGTAGTTATAAGTATTATGGGTAATGTATGCGAAAGTTAGCAAGTGAGTTTTCAGAGCTTGTTAGGTAAGTAAGTTACTGTTCTCATCCAGTGAAGTTTGCGTAATAGCTTATGTACTATGTGTCATTCTCAAATTTCCGGTTGCGAGAAATAAAGTGGAGCAGAAGAGAATTGAGAAATTAGAGCCAGAGAAAAGACAGAGGGAAAAAAAGATCAGTCATCATCAGGCTGCTGTCCCCTTGCTTCCTCCCAGACACCTGAAAAAATAAAGCATACGGTATTTCATATATCAGAGCATATTGATAAATATGTTTTATTGTGAACAAGTATGTTCATTGTATTTGCCCTTGATATTTCCATGCCTTCTGATTTGCTGACATTTGAATTACTTGAAAAGCCTTAATTTTTCAAAAAACTAATTGAGAGACAGTGTGATGGAAAAATTGAAAATACACATTCTGTGTAATCCCAGAAGTCTAGAAGGCTGAGGCAGGAGGATGACAACTTAGCTGGACAACTTTACATTAATCTGTCTCAAAGTAAAAAGTGGAAAAGGGCTGAAGATATAGCTCAGTGTAAAGGGCCTGGGTTCAATCTCCAGTACTTTAAAAACAAAACAAAAACCCTCAAGTTGAACTACCTCGGGCTTGAAGTCCTTCTTTGTATGTTTGACCATGAACAGTTGTAATTTTCCATGGCTCCTTGTCCTTCAAAAACATGGAGGCAGTCAGTAATGGTAGCTACTTTATTTCAATGACTTCATTTACATAAGGCACCAGGTGCCCGGCACATGGACACACGGCCTGTTGCTCCGTGATGATGCTGGCCTTTGGTGGTAACTCAGTTGAGCCTTTGATGCACCACAGATGCATTTATACCGGAGTGTTAGAGGCTGTGTGAGAGACTGCCAAATTGGCTTACCTGGTGGTAGCCTCCCCTTGTAGCAGCACCCATGGTGTCCACCCTTTGTTTTCCTTTTCTCCAGTGTTCAGCTTGAGCACTTTGATTCAGGTGCAGTTGCTGCCTCCCTAGAATTTGTCCTGTTGCTCTCTAGTCTTAGACTTGCACAGAGAGGAAAGGAGTGTGGGCTCAGAAGTGAGGCAGACCAGCTAGTGTTTAAAATCCAGGCTCTTCATTTTGCCAGCCTGAACATGCTATTTAATCTCTCTCAGCTTTAGTTTTTTCATCTATAAAAGTAGAAATAATGTTTCTTAATCACTTTATCTGTTCCTGGGGCAGAATACCCAACACCTTCAAGTTAAAGGAGAGAGATTTGTTTTGGTTCGTTTTCAGTCCACAGTCCACTGGCTCCAAGGCAGGGCTGCATGGCAGAGGGGCACAGCAGAGGAAAAACAGAAGGAACCACAGAGGGAGAGACACGCTCCAGGACACACACACACACACACACACACACACCCACACCCACACCCACACCCACACCCACACCCACCCGGTGACCTGCCTCTTCCAAGCAGGCCCTGCCTCCTCTATCAGCAGCTAACTGTCGCTGATCCTCTTCCAGAAGCTCTGTCTATGAGAACATGAGGCTCTTGGGGGTCATGACAGCTACCTTCATGATAGCATTGTTTTGTAAGCTTAATAACCTGTATTTTTAAAAATGTCACTAGGATGCAGTCCTAACTTAAACCTGTAGCTCTGCAATAGTTATTAATAGTGCTTTTCATTCAAAATACTTTTCATTCAAAAAGTATCTTAGTTTGGGTGAGAAATTATATGATCATCCTACTTCCCCCAGTACCTTGCATAGAATTGTCACAAAAGTGGCATTTTTACCTCTCCTCATGATTATTAATAGGTGGGCATTAGTATGCTTGGTGAAGCAAGTACAGCCAGGCAATAAATATTTAATGAATACTCACTACATTTAAAGTGCTGCTCAACTGGTCTGCCAAGCTGTGGTTTTAAAAACACTGAAGGGAATTTTAAGTAATTAAAAGGAGATTTGAGATTTAAGAAATAGCTGATGAAAATGTGCTTCTTTATGCTTTTCTAGGTTTACCTTACAAATTTGAAGTACAACAGATGTTAGAAGAACCTCAGTGGGGATTAGTGTTTGAAAAGACAAGATGGATAATAGAAAAATACAGGCTCTCCCATAGGTACGTACTGCAGTTTGAGATGGTTGCACATCTGCAGTGTTTCTCATTAAATTATGTTTCGGAGAAAACCCAAGTTAAATATAAAATTGTGATGTATGGTGTCAGTGATAGTTTATTACACAACTGATTACTTTACAGTATTTGTTCCATCAGTCTGTTTTCTTCCTGCAGCAGTGTCCCCATGGATAAAATGTTTCACCGGGATTCCGACCTGACTTGTTTGCAGAAAGTAAGCTGCCTTCATTTTAACTGGTGCCATTGTTCACAGATTCCAGAACTGTTCATCGCTGTGTGTTCTGTCATGATGCCTAATGCTTTGTGGACACACTTTCTGTGTAGCTCTTTTATTGCTTTTTTGTTTCTAAAATTAATTTCTGGGAGATAATTGGAAATATGTTTCCTTGCCAAAGCTTCAGATAGAAAAATACTATATTAGAACAAATTTGTCAGTGTTGACTGGTAAATTTCTTAGCAGATTATTGTGCACAGTGGAGAATATTTTTTCTCATTAAATTCAAAAGCGAAATGTTTCCCTTTTGGCCTTAACAATTGATCACTTTTAAGAATGACATTGTAAATGTAACAATTAAATTTAAGTAGCCATTTTATTTAATTCTGATAGGAATGAAGAGCTTGTAATTCTTCTATTGCGGTTCTATAATGAGTTAAACTTAGATGGGCAAATCTGTCCTTTTATGTTTTTTTTTTTTTAAGCAGTTTGGAAAATATAAATGTATTATGTACCTTTTCACTATTTTTACTCTTTTCTGTTTTTTGTGTCCTATTCAAGGACTGCTTTGCATTAGTAGAAAAAAGACCATAGCTAGCATCCTAATTTTGAAATGGTAGAGTCTTAAATTTTTATGTACATAGATAGCTCTTTGCTTTTTTTTCTACATGAGGGCCTCAAACCCAGGCTTTGTACATGAATCAGATACTGTATTATATCCCCATCCCCAAGATTTTAATTAACCCCAAAAATTAATCTGCTCTATAACTACTAAGAAAGGAGCAGAGTCACAGATCTGTCCAGAATAGAAAACATCGTATATGCCACCCAGGTTTGTCTCCTTAGGTAAAATTTAAATTGTAAAGGAACTAAGCTGAGTATTTCTCTAACAGTGGTTTGCCGTAGTCTGCCCTGTGTTTATTGCTCACAAGTCCATCTTCAAACACATTTACAGAGGATGTTATCATTGGGTTATTAAGAAATGTGAAGTTTGGAAAGGGATAAAATAGTGATAGTTATACGAACCCTCTTAAATTTTTCTTTGTATTTAAATATGAAATTTTTTTTTCTTTTTTTTTTCCTCCTAGCTTTTGGAGTGTCTGAGGAAAACTCTGACCAAAGTAACCAGTTGCTTCATTGCTGAGGAATTTTTGACTCAAATAGAAAATTTGTTCCTTTCCAGTTACAAAAGCAAGCAAGAGGATGGAGAGAACTGTACAAAGGAATTGTTAGTGTAATTATTTTATTTTAAAGTAAGGCATTTTAATCTTGACCTGATAGATCTTGCTTTCAAGTTTGGACATTGAAATGATGCTAGTTTACTAGTAGCAGAACTAAACCAAGTTGCCCAGGCTGGACCGGAGCTTGCGATCTTGCCTCTGTCTCTCAGAATGCTGACATTTCCAGCATGCACCCCCACGCTCAGCTGGGCTTGTCCTCATGTCGTGGTCAGCAGTGTTTGCGGAAACCAGGGCCCACCAGTCTTCCTGTCTTTCATTGAATAATGTAGTAAACTATGAAAACGCACACAGGCGGTCTGCTCTATTGTTCTATTCAGATTGATAAGTGGAATATTTAATTTTTACTTACGCCCAGATTTGTGATTTATTTTTTCCTATTTCATTGTCTCACATCTCATTAGAAGTACTTTCATGTGTTCTGGTAAGATTTGTGTATCTGTTGTTACTTGGGATTGCAAATAAGATATGGATGAGTGGTCACTGAGATAATTAACATGATTGAGAACTACTGATTAATAAATCTAACAACATGCTATAAAGGGCCAGGAGAGATGTGAGACTATTTTTGGTAGAGAAGAGACCTAAAGGAAAGAAAGTACCAATTTTTGATCATAAATATTTGCTGTCATTTTATTATAAGCTATCTGAAATATTCTATGGATTTCATAGACATACTGTAATTAGATCCAACTGTATGCCCACTTACATTTGTATGTGATAAAATCTCATTTAACTGGACCTGGTAATTGTTACCCACAGACTAGTCCTCCCCATCTAATACCAGGAGGAAGTCAAATTACAAGCTTAAATAAACCAGTGGTTACTAGAGTTTACATGTCCAGCCCAGTTTTCATGTATTTTCTGAATATGCACTGGAGGTCAAGCAAAATATGTGTATGTCATAAGGGTGAGTTACTAGTAAATAATTTCAACTTCAGACAAGAAGAGTTTCTATCAGAACAGTCTCCTTCATATTTTTTGCAGTGTTTTAAAAATGTAAGAACCATTCTCAGGTGTTAGGCTGGACAGAATACTGGCTGCTGGTCTACAGAATTACAAGTAGTAGAATGTAGTTACATTGCTTGGCCTGAGACACTGGAGGTGCTTGCTTCAAAATGTAAACAAGCAGTCATGCTGTTAGCTTTTTATTAACTAGAGAACTGAAATTGACCCATTCTCCCAGTATTTTTATTATTGACAGTTTCACTATATCTAAACTAGATGTGATTGGACATTTTTGCTTTATTTGGTTGTAATCAGTACCCAAAGAAGAATGAGGCACTACTGAAATGAATAGCTTTCCGTTTTTAGGTGACCTGGATCTCAGCCTTATGGTTTTAGGAGATACAATTTGCCTTCTCTGGGCCTGGATTCTTTTGAGTAACCGAGCTCTAAAATAACTTCCTAGGATTTTTCTAGGTTAAAATTTTAGGGTTATTCTGTTGGACAACTCATTTAGAATTTTTTATATTTTTAGCTAGCACCATATAAAAATTAATACTTTTAAAGAAAAGTAGTTTTCCCACTTCTTTGTGTGCAGCTAGGATAAACAGTGAAGCATGACTTAGAAGATAATTGCTTTGAGGGCTGGGAGTGTAACAGATCTAGGCCTGAGCTGTTTCCCTAATTCAGTCACCAGCTTCGCTCTGTGACCTTGGTCAGATCATACTACCGCCCTGGACCTTCGTCTCCTCCACTGGAATCCAGGAGTCTGAATTTATGACTCGGTATTGCCTTTCACGAATAGGTCTGCTGTACTCTGAAAGGTAGTGAACTGTTTGTGCTGTCCCTTTTAACACTCCATTATGCCTTAGGGAACACCAACTAGACATTGGTATTTATATGCTTTCTTGGTGGAGACTGTATTCCCCTGTAAGGTTAATGAACTTAGCTGAGAGAAATTGTTAAAAATTCTGTTCTCACACTGGGGCCATCTATGTGCCAGACGTTAACTGTGTTTACTAACCTAAGCTGCACTTGGAGGAACTCAGAGATGGTAATTGCCAGAGTTAAAGGGTTTGGGAGCCCAATTTTTAAAGTAATATTTACTTAGTATGTTTTTCTGACTGTAGGGTACTTTAATATTATAAAGTATTTTTAAAATGCAGAAACTTACAAAGTACAGATATCTCAGTACTGTATAGTAGAAGCCACAGTTCACACATTGGTTACATACCCCCCCATACACATACAATATCATTTTACTTGTTTTTAACCTTTTTTTTTTGAGACAAGGTTTAGGCTGGCCTTGAACTCATGGCGATACTCCTGCCTCATCCTCCTGAGTCCTGGCGTTGGATATGTGTGCCACCACACTTGACAATTTTATATGTTTTATTAATACATATTATCGTACATATTGATCACATTCATATAGGGAATTTGTACCTGTGCATAATATGTCTTGATTTTTTTTCCCCATTCCCCTTCCCTCCCTTCATTCCTTCCTCTCCCCATTTATAAAATCTGTGTTCCATGTTTTCCTTCTACAGTATTCTCTTTTTCCTTTTACCTTCCTTCCCTTTCCTTTGCCCTCTCCCTTGCTCCCCTTCCCATTTTAACTTGTTCTTCGTACTTCCCAATATCTGTCTTCGATTTTGCTCCTAATTTACCCTTTCGGTTTCTCACATAAAAGAAACAATGTGATACTTAAACTTGTGTGGACAATATAATTTACTGTTTTGCTTTCATCTGTTCCAACCCCTGCTTCCTTTCTCCCTTGTCAGTTTAACCGTTTTGCAACTGTAGGTTGCCTGCTGTGTCCCAGCACTGCTGGCTGGGGTCCTGCAGGTCCTTGGAGCCAGGGCTAGAGGAGCACAGAGGGCGTTAGGCTGCGAGGGCCGCAGCATAGGATGGTCAGGAGGCAGCTCCCAGGGGAAGGCCCAACTCTGATAATGTGTGCAAATGTGAAGAAAGGGCTTGAAATTTTCTAGTTTTTTAATCCTGTTACTTGGTTGCTTTTGTATCCCAGGGCCTTAGTACTGAGCTGCCTCCCCAGCGCTTTTCAGTCTGAGGTGGGGTCGCACTGATTTATTATGTTATCCAGGCGGGGCTCAGACTCCATTCTCTTGCCCAGCCTCCTGGACTGCTGGGATATAAGCGTATGACACCGTGCCCAAGCCCAGTGTCTAGTACTTTTATTACTGCACAAAATTATAAAGAAATTAGCTTAATTTTGTTTCTTATTCTTGCTTAACTAATAAAAATTCTTAACCATACTTTACCAACATTAGACTTGGTTTTCATTAAAAGCAAATTCCAAAGTAATATTTTAAAAATCCGTGATACGAGACTTAACAGTTTCAGTCTCAGACTCTTCCTCCTTCCATTGGTTAGCCTTGAACCAGTTTCTCTAGTCCTTTTTTTCCCCCCCAGAAATGGTCTCCCTTTGTAGTTCAGGCTGCCCTTGAACCCACTGTGTTGCCCAAGCTGGCCTTGAACTTGGAGCAGTCCTCCTGTCTCAGCCTCCCAAATGCTGACATTCCATATTTTTCTCATGAAGTTAAATTTGTGCTGGCCATAATGGCACACACCTGTACCATACCAGTACTTGGGAGGCTGAGGTAGGAGGGCTTCAAGTTCATATGCAGTTTAGCAACTTGGGTGACCCTATGTCCCCGTGCCAAAAAGAAACTGAGGATGTAGCTAACGTGAAGGCCCAGCGCTTAATCCCCAGTATTGCCCCCCCAAAGGGCTTTTACAGTGCCCACTGGGTAGATTGCCCAGTGTCACTGGAAGGGCACCGTCCCTGCTCGCTCCTTGGCCCCACTGCCACACACTGCCAGAGTCGAGCTTGGTCTGGCTGTTGCTGCCGTCCCTTCCATAAGCTCTGCAGGACCCACTGTTACAGGCCTGTAGACTTGAACTTCATTCCTCTTACCCTGCCCGGAACCGCAGGGAACTTGGGACCACTCACCTTAGAAAAAGAAACAGAAAGAAAGGCAGTGGTCAGTTTTAGTCATCAGGTGGACGTCTCTGTTCTGGTCCTTCATCTAGAACTTTAGTGCTGCTCTTGCTAGGGAGTGTTCTGCTGCCTTTTCTCCCCACTTCACCAAGCCTTTCCTGCACCCTCACTCCCTCTGCCTAACTCATCCTGTGGGTACAAGATCTTCCTACTGCTTGTTGAAAGCTAGGCCTACAGGACAGAGGTGAACAGACCCATGCCTGTTTCCCTCAAGCTATTTAATGCTACCTTTCACTTCTCCCAGAATGCCTCTCTGCCCTCTCCCGAGCCCAGGAGGGGGTGAGGTCAGGACTCTGTGGCCTCAGTGTGCCAGCCTGAGCAAGCCTCCTGTGCTTCAGCTCACCTTCCACTCGTCCTGCTGGATTCACACAAGGGGAGCTGGTGGGGCAGATGCCTTCGGCAGGCCTTTGGGGTAGCGCTTCACCATTCACCCAGGAAGGAGCCGACACCCTTCTGTCAGCAGCAGGTATCCACGGATGCATGGATTTCTCAGAGTTGAAGCAGGGAACCCAGATTTTTTTTTCACCTACATCAGTAATAGCCAGAGACTAAATCTAGCATCACACCAGATTTTACTAGTTACAGTGAAAACTTGCCTGAAGCACAAAAAAAGCACACACATTTTTATAATCGTGCTTCATCAGAATTAGCAAAAACTTGAAGGAATTTGTTCTTCACCTCCAGTTTGCCAGTACTTTTGTAATTTTCTTACCAATAACGTAGTTTCTGATGCATCCAGGAAATCACTGAGAAAATAGTAACACTATAATTTCCTGACCTTTTCTTAAATTTTTTTTGTGTGTGCTTATCTCCCAAATTGTTTCCTCTGCTTTTTATTTAACCTGTAATTGTGCTTTCGGATATTTTCTGAATCTCACCTGCCGGACCACCTTAAATCCTCCATGGAACAGGGAGGTAATAAGCATGGCCCCTCTAAATCAGGAGAAAGTACAAAAACTCCAGAGAAACTGCACTGTACCAAGGGTTATCTGGAATTAAATTTGAGAAGGTAAAATCAACTCACAATACCTGAGTTACTCATTTTCTTCTTTTAGTGTCTGAAAATGTTCATAAGACCTTTAATTTCAGGGGGGAATGCCTGATCTGCTTTCTTGGAAGTTTCCAAGTATAAGTATCTCAGGAACTACAGAATCGATTATGTTCATCCACGTTTTCTGTTCCTGTTTCAGAGGTTACCACAAAACACTCGGCCTGTGAATTACAGATTTGCATTTAGATTCTAGCGTGATTTGAATAATTGGTCACATCTTTAAGTTTATGGATTGTACAGTATTTGCTCTCTGAAGTTTACTAGACATATTGCATGACTATTATTAAACTTCTTGCTATTATTTTTCCTGTTACCTGTGTGTGGGGTTTTTTTTCATTAATTTGAATTTTAAAGTATGCTGTAACAAAGTATGATTTAAACTATTTTGTACACTTAAATATGCCATGTGTGTATAATATAAATATATGCAAATATTGTAGATATCAGTGTTTATAGAATTGAAATATTTTCCTCAAAACTGAGGAATAATTTTTGTGATATAAAATATCTGATTTTAAACCTTGGGATTTTTATCTTCTGATAAAATTAAGATGAAATAGGCTGAAAATTCCGTGTAAATAAAATTTTGAAAATAAAATAGTGATCTTGGTCTCCTAAATCCTTGGCAGTGTTATCCATCTTGAATTACAGGGGGGAAAGCCACATTAATGCAGTAAGCATTTGTTGGGCATCTGTTATGTTGAGTGTTGTAGGGGACACAAAACGAGTAAACTTTCTCCGAGTGCAGAGAGAGAATGTGGAGAGCTAGGCCACTGCAGTACGGGGGATTGATTATAAATGCCTGCGAGAGGCTTCCGGGGTAAAGCATGATGAAGGTAGCAACAGAGAGATGGCCAACTAAGTTAAACTGTAGAAAGTGAAATAAGTGAAACATCCTGAAATCCATATTAACTTAATTAATTGATCTCTAGTTGTCCATTTGTTTTTGTACTGTAGACGACCATACATTCAGAAATGATACTAAACATCTTGGGTAGGAGATTAGGGCTGGGGTGGATCTGCCAGTCTGAGGCCCAGGGCAGATGCGCAGAATGCAGGATCTCAGGTGGCTGCAGCCCCTGAGCATTGGGCTCAGAACCAATCAGAAAAGTGCTCTTTTCGGGTCATTTACATCTGGTGTGAAACCATGCTAGTCTTCCATAGGACAGTTTAAACCTGGCACTAGGCCAGTTACGTTTTTGGTAGGACAACTGTGGTGCCCAAGTTGGGGGAGGAGCCAATCCAGGTATTCCAGATAGAAAAGACCCCTTCCCTTATCCTCATGGCTGATCGGAGTCTGTTCACCAGTCCTCTGCTCCTTGTACAGCGTACTTCTTTTCTACCTTCAGTAACTACACATCCCACTGCCTTTTCATTGTCATCCAATTCTCTGTTCAGGACACTGAGAACCTGGAATTTCTTCAGGACCCACTATCTGCTCACATTTCTGTCAGCACATAAAGATTTATTCACTCCTTGCAGTAGATACCCAACACTGCAGTACAGATTTTTCATGATTGATTTGATCGAGTTACAATAGAACCTTAGCTGGTTCTCTGTTAAAAGCACTACCTTTTCTTTTTTTTTGAACCTGCTATAATACCTCTACAAGTAGGTTCTCAGAATCTTAGTTTGTCAGATCAAGAACTATGTACCCTTTAAATTTTGTTAGTATCTTCAAAGCATTTTAAATTCCTATAAGCTAGTTCTTGTAGTTTTGACAGGCATGTTTATTTTATTTACAGAAGCAATTTGAGAGCGGGCACCCACCTAATGTAGGTGGCTGCGTACGGGGATGCTGAGGGTTTTAACTCCATGAGGCAGTTACCTCACTGAAAGTTCATTCTAAAGAGTTGTTTGGGCTTCTTGCAGATTAAGCATTTGCTTTAATTTTCTGATCATGGTCAGGCCAGTTTGACACAGCCTGTGGCTTTGGAAGCCGGCCCCAGTCCGCACTCCTGTTTATATTCTTAATGGGTTTTCTTTGGCTTGCTGATATTTTTCTACATCACTGATTCTCAAGTACCCACCTATAGAACGCTAGCTTTAAAAAGTAAGTTGTCAGTATTTTCCGTTTTCAGAAAAATATAACTAAACAGTTTTGTCTTCCGTATTTTTTCCAGCTATCAAAAACATGCCATCAGTTCATTTGTTACTTGATGTAATTGATCCCCTTCTGACCCAGCCCCCACCAAGAAGGTCACCCCAAAAGCCAGAAGAATTGGGACGTCTTGGCAAGTTAATTGCTTAATTCATTTCACCTGGCTCGGTGACTGCTGGCCTTCCATCCGGGTGCGCCTGTCACCACCAGTACCGGTGCCTTCTGTACCCACTGGTGATAACTCGAAGATGCTACATGTGAGACTCAGTAACAAATGATAGTTCTGACGAGACCCTCTTCAAAAGCTTTACCTATTCACAGAACAAGGCCTGGGCTGATCTTTCCCTTACATTCATTCTTAATTCTCCGAGTATTCGCTTTAATGCAATCGGTTGAGATTAAAGCTGAGACTACTTTTATGCACTGCCTCAAATCGGATTCCAGCATCGAAGTTGGATGGTGGATTCAGACAATTAAAGCTCGCTGTTGACAGTTTTTAGTGCCTTTGCTCACACTAAACCTGTGCATGCGTGCACGTGCCGCTGGTTGGGTCACCGTGTAGGCAGCTCATCTCCAGCAGGTAATTCAGACTCTCTGATGACTCCGGGTAGCTTGTGTCCCCAGTGGAGAACGGGGTGAAAAGGGGAGAATGGAGAACCACATACCTGAAAGCTGCCTTCGCTTAGAAGGAGCGCAGATCATTTTCATGACCCCTTGGAAAGAACCCAGCTGCGGAGGAGACTGCTAAATGGAGTCCTGATGGGACAGCTGCTTCTCCACAGGCTCCACACAGGAAGGAGAATGCAGGTCTCTTAGCGACCGGCCACATCAACTCCAGGTTGTACAAATGTAACCACTTCTTAAAATGGCTTCGAACTGGTGTGCTCAAGTGTCCACGTGCGCGAAGGAAAACTGTCCTCGAGTTTCTGTGAAGCCAGAGCCCTAACATTAAAAGGAAGGGAATAAATACCCTCCTCAGATCAGAGGAAGTTCAACCTGGAGAAGACTTAGACCCGTGCAGGGTAGCGCTGTGTTTCCGTGTGAGCAAACCAGGGTGTGCAGAGGTAAAGCCAGCGCTGTCTGGAGCAGGGTCACTTCTAGAAAGTCCCGCAGCCCGCTCCACACAAGGGCTGTGGCATGGTGGGCCTTTGGAGTGATTCAAAGTTAATTTTTGTGGCGTACGGAACTACTCTAAAGATTTTATGTGCAATTCAAATGTTCAATGTAATTTATGTTTTAATTTAAAATGTAATTTTCTCCTTTAGAACGGCAAGATCTTTCTTATAAATGCTCAGAACATGACTTTAATGGAAAAGTTGACTAAGAAATTACTATTAGAAGTGATACAATTAATGAGTCTTTACTAGCTTCAATATTAGCTTTTACCCAAGATTAACAAACCCCCAAAGCTTCAGTGTTTATCTGTAGGACCTCAAAGCTACGTTTGTTCTTCAGTCTGAATGCAATGTCAAGTCTTTAGCCACGAGGGGGCGCTCGGCACACAGTGTTTTAGCGAGGTGTTTGCAGACCTGTAAGGTTGGTTGGCCTGAGTCGGAAAAGATTGCACATGTGGCTGAATTTGTAAACACTAATACATTCACTCATTTGCTTTCTTGACATCCTGTAATCTAGGGGTGCTTTTTCTTGTTCCGTAGTCCATCTCACTTAATCATCTTCATTTTTTGAAATTCTTTTATAATCAACCATCCTCATTTATAGGTAAATGCCACGTGCTTTGCATACAGTATCAGATCTAATTCCCCAGAGCAGTTTTCTTCCTCCTAGCCCAAGAGGGCTTAAGTAATTTACCTGAGGTCGTGCGGGCAGAAGTGGTGGGGACAGAGCTCCACCGAGATCGCTACAACTCTAAGACCAGCTCACTGGGCTGTTAGGTTACAGATCTCAGAGCTGGAAGGACCCTAAGGCACAATTTAGTTGTCTATTTATTTTTAAAGGGAAGAACTGGTACCCAAGATGGGAATGGTTTGTCCAAGTCATAGGCCAGACAGGCTGATTTGAAGGCAGGGTCCCCACATTCCTGTCCAGTGCTCCTGAAACACACCTCCAGGCAAACCCTGTGCTTGTAATTCCTGTGTCACACCGCGCCCGATATGAGAAGAACCCAGGGTGCAGCTCTGGATAAGAATTCTGCTCCAAATGATTCTTCCCCACCATGGCCAAGCCTGGGAAAAGGGAGTTCATAAGAAAAATAAATTTCAAAAGCAATTCATCTCCTTACCTCCATCTACACACTACAGCCAGAGGGGTTGTTAGTTTGTTGTCACAGGATGTCCCTATGCAGTTCAGACTGTCCTTGGAACTCACTGAGTAGCCCAGGTTGACCTTGAACTCATAGCGATCCTCCTGCCTCAGCCTCCCAAGTGCTGGGATTACAGTCATGTACCACTACACCTGGCGAAAAGATTTTCTTTTATGAACCACAAATGTAAGCATGTCAGTTCTCTCCCTAAAACTTCAATGACACTCTTAGCTTTCTATGCCACTTCCAAAACTGAAGCATAGGAAACATTCAGCCACGTCCTATCCACTTTTCCAAACCCCTCACAGTGCCCTGTCTACCTCTCTAGTCTCCTTACTATTGACATTTGCATGCTCAGCTCCAGTAGTTCAGAGCTATGGCAGCCCCACCTGGCAGGCTTTTACACACTTTCCCTATGCCTGAAACACCTTCCAGTCCACCATTTTCTTTCTCCTATGCAACCTTCAAAACTCAGCTCAAACATCATTTCTGCCTTGAAGCCTGCCTGTCTCCTGGCTCCAGCCTGGGCCCCTCTAATACTCTGTTCTTCCGCTCCCATGGGCACACAGCCCTTGTCACTTTTCTGCAGCCCCCACTAGACTGAGGCTGTGCCTCAGGACCCCACCTTTTCAGACTGTACACCTATGTCTAAAGCAAAACCTAGTGTAGATTAAGAAGGCACTTTATAGCGGTTGATGAAATAAGTAATCAAATGAAAGAAAACAAAGACCGGAAGGCAGACATTGGGGTTGGGAAGGATAAACACTGTTGTACTCTGATGGTAGATTTGCTTATTTTCTCCTAGTAGTCTTCCCTTATCTGAATTTTCTTTCTGTGGTCCCCAAATGGTAAAAGGAACATTTCTGAATTAAACCATGAGTTGTAAACACTTTTATGACAGAGATTCATAATCGTTCTGTTTTTATCGTGGATTATTTGTAGTTAATTTCTTTGCATGCCTAACTTATATGAAAAAGCTTTATCACAAGAATGTATATGTACAGGAGGAAACAACAGCATAGAGTTCGGTACTACCTGTGCTTTCCGGCATCCTCTGTGGACAAGGGGGACACCTGGACACAGAGGAGGTAACAGAGGCACCACTGGTTTTTTTGTGTGTGTGTTTATTGGTACATTTTAGGTATACAGTACAGTTACATTCATTATTGGGATCTTGTACCTTTACATGACAGGTCTTGGTTCTCATTTTTTCCCCTTGTCCCTGCCCTCCCTTCACCCCCTTCTCCCCTCCCCATTTATAAACACTTTCTTTCCATTTTTTCATTTTATCATATTTTTTGTTTTCCCTTATTACCTTTCCCCTACCCTTCCCACTTTCCCTACACCTTTAGCCCTTTTCTTCCTGTTTCACATTGTCAATTATATCATTAGGATCTTATGTACCATTATAGTTTTTCACAGCAGAGAAACTATTCAGTATTTACACATGTGTGACTTATTTATTTCACTTAGGAGTATATCCTCAATATTATCCATTTTCCTATGAATGAATCTAATTTCTCATTCTTTATGGCAAGTAGTATCCCATTTTATAGAAAAACCACATCTTCTTTATCCAGTCTCCAACTGATGGGCAAATGGGCTGTTTCCAAGTTTTAGCTATTACAAACTGTGCTGCTATAAACATGGGTGTGTATATATCACTGTGGTATGATTCTTTTAATTCTTTTGGAAAGATACCAGGCAGAGGGATGGCTGGGCCAAATGGAACCTCTACACCACTATCTGTTCTGAAAAGTCAGCCCCGAGTCTGGGTGGGTAATGAGTACCTGGATAGTTTGACCTTGAATGTCCCCCGAATACCTGTGCATTGAAGGTTTGGTCCCTGGGCCGCAGTACTCTTGGGAGTTGGGGAAGATTTGGAGGTGAGGTCTAATGGGAAGAAGGAAAGTCACTGGGGATGTGCCCTGGAGGGGGTCACTGGGCCCCGGCTGCCCTTTGTCTCTCTTTGTTTCCTGGCCGCCCTGAGCTAAGTCCCTCACTTTGCTGCATGCTCCTGCCTCACTAGAGTGAGTGACAGGTGAAAAGTGACAGAGCACGTTACTGTGGACCGAGACTGGGAGCCAAATCAGACCTTTCTTCTTTACAAGTTTACTCTTTCAGGTATTTTGTCACAGTGATGGAAAGCTTGCTTCGCAGTGCACCTCTGAGAAGGAAGCAGCAGCTCATTAGCTCGAGAGCACGAGCACATCGGGAAACTTGAGTCAGCTGATTAGTAAGGGCAGCTTGTCTTAGAAGAGGTATTCTCTTGCAGTTTTCTCCAAAACACAAACAAAGGTGGGATTATGACACCAGAAGCATAACTGCATTTTCTAATCAAAAGTGCAATGTAACATAGGTAACTATAAGGCTTCAGTAGCTCTACCACTTTACATCCTGAGTATTTTTATCACCGCAAGTGGTGCTGGAGGAGGAACGGCTCACACATTTCCATTATCACCTTGGGTTCTTGTCTGTGGGATCTGCACGTGGGGAAAATAAACCAAAGTCCAAAAGCAGGCAGAGGTAGCATTCTTCTTAAACTGGCCAGGGTGCTCAGTGACTCGATGGCTCTGTCTTCCTGACGCCGGTGGTCTTTCTGTGTCAGGCAAACGGGCAGAGGGTAGCAGGGAAGGCAGCTCCCACTCCACCCCATACCTGGCCCCTTCTGCACCTGGGCGGGGGCCAGGCCTGTGCTTCCTTCTCACCAGAGGAGGTGGGAACAATGAGCCATCCGGTGGGCACCCCTGGCTCTCTGGACCCAGACGAGAGTCCCCCTCCTCAGGAACATGAAATAACGTCCGGAAAATAGACCCTCAAGGGTTCAGGGGCTCTTTTCATTGCTGCAGAAGGAAAAGAAAAGGTGTACCATGCCTGTGCTTAGGTGCCCCCACTTCTGATCACTGGACACGGGGCCCAGCAAGATCTGCAAGACTCCGTGTAGTGTGTGGGTCCTTCTGGTGTGGCAGAGAGGCTGGGCCGTGCAGGAGGATCCCTGCCTTGCTGGCCAAACACTTTCTTAGTAAAATGGAGAGCGGGATGGGGACAGGCAGAGGTGAGGGAGGCACTCTAGGCAGAGGGCTGTCCGTTGCTGAACAGAGAAATCAAATGCGGACTGTGCATAGGACGGACATTCCATTCGGCCACAAAGAGCTGTTGATTACTGGCCATGCTGCAAGATGGAGGAAACTTAAAATCACTATGCTGGAAGAAGAATCCAGGCAAAAAAGGCCACATCCCGTGCAGTTCCATTCACATGATATGTCCAGGATAGGCAAGTCCGCAGAAATAGAAAGCCGGATCCTTGCCAGGGTCCAGGGCAGGTAGAAGGCAATGGGGAGCCATGGCTGCACAACCTGGTGAATGCTGAAAAACACACTTCCAAAGGGTGACTTCACTCACACGTCGATTATGTCTCGGAAAAATGAGGAAAAAGGTAGAAAGAAGTGGGGGTGGGAGGGAGAAAGGGACAGAAGGAAGAAGGAAAGAAGGAATTATTATGGACAGCTAAGTTACATAGAAATGTTATGGGCAGTCAGATAGGACTGGGCCCTCCAGGGAATCAGCACAAAAGAAAAAAACACAACTATAGCCAGAGATGCAGCTGTTGAGGCCAGGCCTCAAAGATGAAAAGTCCAGGCCTTCATACTTCCTCAAAAGAAAAAAACTGGGCCTAGTGAAGTCTAGATGGACATCAGTCACCCCAGTGGGTGACCAAGACCCCCAGACCCAGCATTTCCTGGAAGTTTTTGATCTTTCCATCCACTGTTGTTGTGTGACTTGTGTTACCACTGGATCACTATTACCTACGCCACTATACTTGTAATCTTATTGGTTAATCATAGCTGTGGCCCATGTTGTAGCCACGTGGGTTTTGCTCTATAAAACTTCCCTGTAAAGTGGGGTTCCCAGCCACCCAATCCAGACCCTTCCTGTCTTTCAGGAGCTATCCTCTAAATATTTTCCTGCTCTTAGCTGCCATTATTCCTAGAATTCATTCTTTGATTTTAGAGAACATGAACTTGGTGCTATCAGACATCTATCTAACAGCTTGGAAATGTAATACAGTGGACCCTCAAATTACAACTGGCCTGATGTAACAATTTGGGTCACAACTGGAAAAAAGTTTTAACTTACAAACAAAGTATTGAGTTACAACCGAAATGCCGGCTGCTCGTGTTTCTAGATGGTCTCAGGGACAGATTTAACCCCTAAAGAGTTCTGGAAGGAACAGGACAACATCCTTTCCTGTGTGGGGTTAATTGAGATATCCTGAGCCAATGTCTCTCTAAGGACACTGAGATCTGCCTGGAAGAAAGTGTGGCCCAAAATTACACAGGGAGAGAGACTTTGAAGGCAATTGACCAACCTGAGTTGACAACCAGCCCTCAGGAACCATTTGAGTTCATAAATCAGAGGTCCACTATATTTTCACATTTCATCTCCTGTTTCAGAAGGACAGAAAGGAGTAAGGAAGGGAGAAAGGCCATGCAGGCTGAAGCCGGGAGGCACTGTGAGGCTCTGGGGCCCTGGCAGCTGGCGGTAATCATTTCCAGTGCCCTTCCAATCCACACCCAGGAGGTTCAGCCAGGTTTCCAGAGCCTAAGAAGCCTAGTAGGAGAAAATATAGACATCTCCAGATTGGGTGTGAAAATATTCACTGAATCTCCCATTTTCACCCAATCTGCAAAAGTTCTGCTTTCCCTCTCTGAAGATGTGCAGGCTCTCACTCCCGGGGAAGGAAGGTCCATGGCCTGCTAGGGAGGCAGAAGGTGGAGCTGTCTACTCTCTGCTAGTGCGCATCATGTCGGTCCCATCTGCACCCCCAAAGCCACATGTTCCTGGCAATCTGAACTCCTGAGCTTTGGGGAGCTCCACCAGGGGAACCAGGGTCCTCCTTGGTTTCCAAAGGAGAGGATCTGCCTCTCCCACTCTCCCAGCCCTGCTGAGTCTGACCCCACACTTTATCTGTTGTCTCGTCCGTGGAAACAAAACCTCACTTCCTCCTTGCTGTGCTTTAGTGATGTTTCAGGAGTATGTAAAGGTTACCTGCACATGACCACTTTTTCCTGCTTTGCGCAAAGGCCATGGCATGTGTCTCTATTTTCTAAATTCTCTTGATTAGCACACATTACCCAGTAATAAGAGAAAAAACAATGAGGAAACAGAAGGAGATTTCGGAGGTCAGTTTGAAAGACCCTAGAGTCTGCTACAGACAGCGGTGAGGGCCAGAGGCAGAGACGAGGCACAGGCCTCCTCCGTTCGTAGGTGAAAGGATTCGTCTTCTAGCAGAGCTCACAGGGCAGTGGTGCTCCAGAGAGTCTGAGTATGCAGTATCACCAAGGACCTTGGCCAATGCTCTGGGTGTCCCTGACCTTGACACTTCCCCACCCTGCACGCCAGGCTCTACCTGCCCTATAATCTGGGGTCAGTTCTACTTTGGGGAGGGTAGGAGAGAGCCATGAACCACCAGGGCTCGGGAGAGATCAACTTCATCAGCCTCCGTGCAGATTCCTCTCTGACTCACTGGGCAATCCTAACAACAATGGGTGGAGGAGGCCCCACCTTGAGCCTTAATTCTACACCTGCCTACCCAGACACTCTGCTAAGTCCATCTGCTGTACTCTGCTCCCAGCGCCCTTCCATCAGGGCCTCAGACCTTTCCCTGTTGTTGCTGCCTGTCCATTTTCGTTCTTCTACACACTTACTTATCTGGAACCCTTCCATCAGGGCCTCAGACCCAAGTGAGAACTCAGACCTTTCCCTGTTGTTGCTGCCTGTCCATTTTCGTTCTTCTACACACTTACTTATCTGGAACAAAAGTCGTGCTTTACCCAGGCACATTCATGATCAACAAAGGCAGTTAAAACAACCAAGTCCGTCCTTATCCCTTAAGACATGGTGATGTTCGGGCATAAGATTAAAAACAAGAGAAACAAACAAAAAAAACACATGTTCTGCCTGAGACCAGTGTTCCTGACTCACCCAAAGTTAGGCCCGGATCTCATCTCAGGAGAGTTCCTGGAGCACATAAACACCTTGTGAATTCTTCCTAATGTCAGTAAGCACATTTTCCTGTTGCCCAATTTAGATCTGATTTGGCAAAGACCCTATCTAGAGCTTGCTGAGCCAGTTTTGCAATACAGATTCTGAGAAGAGATTGATTGTGAGTCATAGTAATGGGATTGTATTTTCTATGATCAGATCTTACTAGTTTCCTGCTGTGGCGTCTAATAAAACACTGAGAATGTTAAAGATACTGAGAGTCCAGAGATTCCTGGGTCTGGTGGGAGAAACAGAGAAGTTATCTAAAAGGACACCTTCCTGGCTGTTGTTCCTCTCTTGTCAGGATGGCTCAGGCTTCATTCACCTCCACTACTGGGTAAAGGTGTGGCCTTGGGAATTCTGTCTGTCTCGGTGTCTTCAGATGTAAATAAAGTTAATAATAGTGCCTAACTTGAAGGTTGTTGCAAAGAGCAAAAACAGTGCCAGGATGGGATAGGCACTCAACATGTGTTACCTAGCATTATTATGATTTTGATCTCTGTTACATCTTTATCAGGGATACTGTCAGTATTTTTATTCGTATGTCAGAAAGGACTTGGTGAGGAAAACAGAAACCATTGAAATATTTCATGCAGGAGGGGATTTAACACAGGAAATAAAATGTTTTTAAAACCTTTGGAAAGACATGAAAGTCTGGGCTGTCGCTGAAGCTGCCAAGAATTACCTCCGGGTGCTTCTAATTGACCAAGTGTGGCCACTAGAATTTCTGAGTCACTGGTAGCATCAGCAGCAATTAAAGATGTACCACTGCTGCAGCAACTATTGCTGCCTCTGAACTCTGGGAAGCTGTGGTTGAGACCACCCTGGGACCAGGAGGCCAGCAAACAGCATTCTTCACTGTCAGAGCATGGGCTTTAGAGGCAGCTACACAGAAAACACATCTGCACAGGCCACTTGCCAGCAAAGCATGCTGGGAGAGTCAGGAAGATGGTTATTTCATGCCTACCTTTCCAATCTCCTAGAATACCTAGTCTTCCTTTTAAGTGGGCACGTAGGTCAATAGCAATGCTGCGATTGATGCCATACCCTTTAGCATCTGTCATGAGCATGTGGGTTTCTCTGAGGTGTGTAATTAGGGGCAGAACTGCAGAGTTAAAAGGCTATAGAAGTAAACTTATGGAGATTAAAACATTTCTCTTCACAGTTGAATTACCCATCGACAATCCCCGAAGCCACTGATGCTGCCTGGCTTAGATGTTTACCACTCTGATGGGGGTTGGTATTTCATTGTTATTTCATCTGTAACTTCTTTGAGGACTGGTTTAAGCTTGTGTATCTTTGCGTTCTTGTGAAGGGTGGTGGTGAGAGATGAGAACTGGGCCGCTATGCAGAATGTGCCTGAGTATTCATAACTTCCGTAATTTGTCGCCAAAGGAGTGTAATAGACTCAGAAAGTCCAGCCAGAACTGTTTGCCCACTTCCCTGCTCTGCTTTGTGTAAATTCTGCTTTCGATATTCCCAGGGACGCTACAATGGAAGCTTCATTGATGTAAAAAGTAGTATATAAAGAAGTGTAAACTTCTATTCAGGGCTCTCAAGACTAACAGGAGTCACTTCCTGAGCTGCCGGCATTAGAAGCCGCTTTGCTCCTATATTCGTGTTAAGAATGGTCTGTCTGGGGTTCTCACAGTGTCCTGCTTCAGTGACAATACTCCTGTCTTGGGAATTACTTGCTCATTTTTATTAGGTTTTGTGTTTTTCTTATTGATTTGCAGGAGTTCTTTATATTTGAGATAAGATTTTTGGTTTGTCATGTGTGTTGCAAAATTATCTGCATTTCTATAGCTTCTCTGTTAATTTACTTTGACTTTTACACATACGGGTTGAACATCCCTCATCCCAAAATCTGAAATTTGAAATGCTCCAAAGTCTAAAAGTTCTCGAGCCCTCCTATGATGCCATGAGCAGAAAATTTCACCCTTGATTTCATATGATGGGTTGGAATCAAAACACCAGTGCATTAACAATGCTACATAAAATTACCTTCAGGTTCTGATATAAACTGTATTTGAAACAAATGAATGATATGTGTAGCCTTGGGTCTCATCCTCAATATTGCATTATGTATATGCAAATATTTCAAAATCAAAAAGTTCAAATATAAAGCACTTCTTTTCTTTATTATTTCGCTTTAATTTTGAGATGTTAAAATATTTTTACTATGTTTTAGAGGGTTTTAGGTAGGAAGATTCAAGTTCATGACATAAGGCCATAAAAATATATTCTAATATTTTCTACAAAACATTACTTTCATGTGTAGTATTTCCCCATGTATTCACTAATTGCCTCATCCTATTTATTGAATAGACCATCCTTTCCCACTGGTTTTTCTCTCTCTTGTATCAAATTCCCACACTTGCCTGGCTATATGGGACTCACTTTCTATTTCTGTGATGATTATTCACCACTTTAGTTTCTAGAGTTTTATATAGTAAGTCCTGACAGGTGATAAGTGAGACAGCAAGTCCTCTTTTTCCCCACCAAAATCATCTTTGCTAAACTTGGCCTCTAATAAACTATGGTAATTTTAGAATCAGCATGACAACTTGCACCAAAGCAGCAATCACCACCAGCTTTAGGGAACTGACCCATCTCTATCTTCATGGTGAAGCACAGCATCTGCTATATCATAACTGTTTAAGAAATGTGGATAGATGGTTGGGTGGATGGATGGAGGGAAGGAGGGAGGGAGGAAGATGTCACATCTGGTTCCTAGTCAGGGAACCAAAGATGTTGCATCTGGGGGACCAACACTACTAATTACTCTGCTGTCCAGGCAGCCTACTAGGATCATAAACTCAGGCCCAATAAAAAATTAAATGACAAAGTTTAACAAAGGAAGACACTTTATTTGTAAAGAAGAAAAGGAAGGGAGAAGAAGGAGATAAATAGGTACCCTCATAAAAAAAAGGAATAAGGGTAGGGGGCTCCAGAAATATGGAGGAGTCAAGGGCTTTTTGTTCCCAGCTGCTTTTATAGCGGGTTAGAGACCCTCCCACTAACCAAAACTTGCAATCACCAGATTGGCTCCCGGGCACCTCTGCCTAATGTTATTTCTTCCAGTGGTCTATGTGCAGCTTATTTCTGTCTGTTTACTTGCCCTTGATATACCTTTTAAGGCCTTATCTTTGAGGGTACCTTATTCATGTTAGTTTAGAGTTAGTGAGGGGGCATGTGGGTATCTATTGTACTTAATATTGACCCTAGAATGAATAGTATAGTGACTCTAGAGTGAATATACACATACATTATACACAAACACACACACACACACACGTGTGTATATTACTGCATAGGTGTGAGTGCATATTACCTTAAAGTTAGTCACATCCCCCCCACATATTTTTAGAGGTGGGAGTGTCTTATTACTTGTGCACTTGGTCTTCTTTCTGTGTACTGATGTTAGTTAGCTCTTTTTCTGGTCTCTTGGTGCAAGTCCCAAGGCCATTTGGTGCCATTCTGTAACCATTTTTTTTTCTCTTTTTCTATCCCTGTCCTTGACCTACTTCCCAGGGGATCTCTCCAGTAAAGTTTTTTTTTAACTTCTTCTCATCAGGATTAGCTAGAAGACTAAGGAGGCCCTGATTTTTTCCATCTACAGACCATGTGGATAGATGGACAGCTGGTGGGTGGATAGATGGAGGGAGGGATGGATGGATGGACAAATGGACGGATACATGACTTGTTCAAGATGGCATGACCAGCAGATGAAGTAACAGTGACTTGAATCCAAGCCTTCTTTCCATATTCTTAATTCTGTATTGCCTACCTTTAAAATCGGTTCTCTAGTGTTCCATATTTCCCAGGTTGTGACACAATGGTGATAATATATCTCAAGAGCTCCAGATGCTCAGATGGGAGGCTCTGTCCCAGTGACTGCAGAAGGTCATTTGTCCTGTGGATTTTTGTGTCCTACACTGAATGTTGCAGAACATGCTAATGAACTCTATGTTGTAATTAGGGAAAATATTCTAGCAGCTGGTTAGAGAGATAATCATTGCCTAATTATATTTTTCCCAAGCACTTTAACCCAATAGTGTATGAGAATATTTTAGAATTATATTTTTTAAATTACTTTTTTGGAGAGATTGGTTTAGAATTATAACAATTATGTAAGAATTCTAGGTGAGGCTGTTTTCTAAAGGCTTTGAGGAAATTCTCTGATTTAATTATCACAAAGATTCTTTGAGGTAGGTGTTATTTCTTGCCTTATTTTATAGATGAGGAAACCATGGTTCAGATGGGTTGAAAACTCACCCAAAGTTACCCATGGAGATGGGGCTGGACACTTTCGTGCCATCACAGGCATATCTATCACCAAGGAGAAGGTTCCTGTCCACTTCTTTATCCTACCCCACAATTCTGAAAGGATTCATGTTTTCAATTCCCCTAATACTGTTTAATTGTTAATTAGTGCCAGGCACTGTTTTAGATGTTGGATATACCACAGAGAGCAAAGCATCAAACATACATTCTAGTGATAAAAAGCCAGATAATGAAGAAACACATAAATATACATCAGATATTGGTAACTTCTAGGAACAAAGGTGCAGCATAAGAGGGGGACTACTGTTTAAAACATAGATTTGATGGATTTCTAAAGCAGTGGTAGCTCAGACTGCTTCCTGGGACATTTGTGCTGGCCCTGGGACTGCATGCAGCTGCCCTGAACATGCTCTTAGAAGATACATCTGTAAGGAAGAAAGGACAGTGGGAGTGGGCAGGGAGAAGCTAGACCGCAGTCCTGTCCCTGAGCCCTACAGTGAGCTCTGCCCCAGTGGGACCCTTCAGAGTTGTCCAAAGCCAGGCAGGCCTTAGTGTCTCTGTATCCACCAGACCCTGACCCCAGCTGTTGCTCGGAGAGAGTGAGGCAGCCTTCTGTGGCCAAAGACAATGCCCGGTGATGAGCACTTTGAGAATCTTGAGTAATGTTTCTGGGCAGCGACAGTCAAACGTATCTTGTAGAGTTATTGACTAAATGCAGAAGAGTTAATTGTCTAAGCCTCTGTTTGCCATCTTTACAAGCTAGAATAGTAAGACCTCTGAAAAAAAATTTTGTTGTGCAGGATCAGGATAATGAAATACTAGGGAATAACCATATAGAAATGTAAAGGAAATTAAATGAATGATGGCAAGCTGTATCATGAAAGAGTACAGATGGCCTGTGGGGGGAAAAATGGTCTTGAACAACCTCTGCTGATGGGCAGAGATAAGACATATGAGCAAAATAACAGAGAACACGGTTATATTCTACAATACCATTTATTTTATTTTACTGAGACAAGGTCTCACTATGTAGTGAGGCTGGCCTCGACACACTATGTGGCCCAGGATGGCCTCACACTCACAACTCAAACTCCTGTCTCAGCCTCCTGAGTCCTGGGATTACAGGTGTGCACTACCACACCTGGCGTGCTACCTTTTATTTGAAAAAGAAATGTGTATCTGTCTAGAAAGAAAAACTGAAGGACAAACACCCCAGTGTTGACTGTACACACAAGTCAAAGGTAGGGCTGGGACTGGGCAGGCTCCAGTGGGAGGAGGTGGCGTAGAGGGGCTACAGCCAGATATGATATGTGGACGGCAATTCAGAGAATAAATTCTTCTGGGGCTCTAGAGATATATTTCTACCCAGACTTGCTTATGTTCTGGGGTCTGTGAGCCAGAGCACAAACCTTTGTTCCACCGCTAATGAGCTCCAGTTAGTGGAACACCTTGGACAAGTCAGTGCCTCCAAATCCATTTCTCCATCCGTAAAATGCAAGTAACACGATTTCCAGGTGCCTTTGTCAAGATCAGACAGGTCCGCCTCAAACATCGGCTCACGGGGCCACTGTCATTAGCCCTAAGGGTCACCTGCCGTTCCTCCACGTCCCAGGACAGAGTCTGGAGTCGGGAGAACGGCTTCCCTGGCCCACAGTAAATACTCCAAGGTGAACCAGCTTGCAAATCAGTGGCTTTTCAAATGCTTTCGTCTATATGCATATAGATTTTATTTAAGTGCCATGAAGTTTATAGTGAAACGCAGCCAGGCTTCTCCACCCCTTGGTCCATACTCCAAAGGCAACCTCAAGTTAACGCACTGAAGCGATCTCTCTGTTTTGCCACAATATGCTTACTTCACTGTTTCTTGTTTTATCAACTTTAGATGCCATCTGTTGTCTTTCTCTGCTGATCTGATGACACCCTTAGAACTCTAACACCACCCTTCCATTCGCCATCTATCCCACAACCATTATTTTTAATTTAAAGGAAGGTGGGGCTGACATTATGACAACTGCGTGAACAGATTTACCATGTAGCTGTCCTTGGGTTCCTGGCTCTGACACACCCCTCCTTCCTCCTCTTCACGTTTCTCCAGCACATCTGTCTCTGCTCAGCTGCCCCACGGGAAAGGCTCTCTGTTGCTCTCCTGTCTAGAAGTCCTGCCTGGACTTCATGTCTTTCTCATGGCTTTGCTAAAGCGTATCTTTAAAAAAGAACCAGAAGTGAGGTAAATCACCCAAGCTTAAAGAACACATTGTTTCTTTTATATGAGAAACCCAAAGTAGAAATAAATCAAAGAGCAAATTAAAAGATATATAATAGTTAAAAGGAAGATAGTGTATTTTGTTGTTGTTTGTTTTTCCAAGAGGGAAGGGGGTGGAAAGAAAGGGGAAGGGAATGAAAAAAGAATCAACAAGTATTATGTACACGTACCAACTCACCACAACGAATGTAATCATTATGTGCTACAAATAGGTACTGATAAAAATTTTTTATAAAGAAAAAAATGGAACTCAGAGCCAGGCACAGTGGTTTCGGTCTATGTTCTTGGCACTTTGGAAGACTGAGGCAGGATTGAAAGTTGGAGCCCAGCAGTTTGTAATAGCTAAATCCTGGAAACAGCCTAAATGCCCATCAGCTGGTGATTGGATAAAAATGATGTATCTTTTTAATAAAATGGAGTACTACTCAGCCATAAAGAAAGATAAATTAGAAACATTTATAGCTAAAGGGATGCACCTTGAGGCCATACTCTTAAGTGAAATACATAGGACACACATGTGTAGATACTGAATTGTTTCTCTGGTGTGACAGACTGAAAGTGTAAATGAGGACCAAAATATATAACTGATATTGTGAAATAGGAAGAAAATACTCAAGGGGAAGGGGAACTAGGGGGCGGTGGGGAACAGGGGAATGAAAAAAGAAGGAAAAAATGGAGACAAAGCTTTGTAAGTAGGATGAGGTGGAGGAGTTGAAGGGAGGGAAGGGGAGTGGGAAAAAAGAACCAAGATATATCACGTGCAAGTACAAATTGCCAATGATGAATGTTATCATAATGTATATCTAAAATGTACCGGTAAATTTAAAGAAAAGCTGGAGCCCAGCATGGGCAATTCAGTGACTCAGTGAGACACTGTCTCAAAGTAAGAAATAAAAAAGGGAGGGCTGTGGGTGCAGCTCAGTGTGAAGTCCTGGGTTTATTCTTCAGTACCACCCCCGCGATAGGAAATCAGTGTGTGTATGCGTGTGTGTGTCTGGGTTAAGCTTTCTCTTCCTATGATGCTGAGATTCTATATGCATTTGTATTTGGTCAATAGTAAGATTGCTTTCTTCCTGGCTCTGTATTTTACATCTCTACAGGGAAACAACCAAACTGTGCTTGAACCAAGGCCAGTGCAAGGACCTGAAATAAACAAGGCAAGGCTTTTTCATTACTGCTGGAGAAAACGTGCAAACAGGCAATGGCATCACGTGGTCCCTAATTACAGTAGAAACTGTATAAGAAGATAAGCAGCATGAAAAAAAGACAGAGAGAGAGAAAGAAAAATTAGAGACCACACCCTAGCTTGGCGAGCACTTAGAGGACCTCCTAGAAGTGGGACTGAGCTAAAATACAAGAATGCATGCTTATTGCTTTACATGTTTATTATTACAGAATGGATCTAAGGTATGTTGCAAAATGTTTGTAACTATTAGATCGACTAACATCCTTTTGAGTCCAGCAATTATGCCTGCAACTCTCCTGCCTTCTGGACTTCAAACCCTTTCCCCAGTGATTTGAACAGCAGTCTATATTGTCTGACATACAGTCTGTATTTTATTTTATTTAGTATTTTTTAAATTTTTATTTTATAATGCTGGGGAATGGACCCAGGGTCTCGTTCACACTGGGCAAGCACTCTATCATGGAGCCACATTCCCAGTCTTTTCTTTCTTTCTTTCTTCTAGCATAGGGTCTCACTAAGTTGCACAGGCTGGCCTGGAACTTGTGATCTTCCTGTCTCGGCCTCCCAAGCAGCCATGATTAGCAGCGAGCACCACTGTACCTGGACAGTTGGCTCTTAACATGTGGCATTATAAATCAGGAGGGAAAAACCCCTTTAGTAAACAGTTCTGGGAGGACACACAATACACACACACACACACACACACACACATAAAGTAACATTAATTCTCTGTTTCACCCATTTGCAAAAATAAATTCCAGGTGGACTAAATTTTAAAAAAACTTTAAAACTGTTTGAAGACAGTACGAGAGTCTATCCATATGACACCAAAGTAGGGGAGGTATTATTAAATCAGGCATAGTACATAAATCATAACAAATACTGATAAAGTAAACACGATAAAGGCAAAATTTCTGTTCAGGAAGACACAGAGGATCCCGGGAGGTTTCAGGTGTGCAGTGTGCTGAGGGTTGGGCTCCTCAGGCAACTCCGTCTGGGAGTCTGCTGCTTGGAGTCCACAGTACCACAGCCACAGCAAAAAAACGGCACCCAGAGCCCCTCCGAGAGCATTCACTGGGGACGGAGAAGGGGAGCTTTCACGGTGCCTGACTCCCTCAGATACAATGAATGTTCACGGTTTCTTTTTCTTATTATGTGAGAGAGAAAATTTCACTTAAAGGAGAGAAAGAATTGTGAGAAACTGAATAAGAAAAGCACTGTCCTTCACCCTTCAGAAACTGAGTCTACTGGACAGTGATGACAGACTCACACTGAACCACAGGGTGACGATGCCGTCACCGTGCCCCTTGCTGTGACCTCTTGCCGACCAAGAAGCAGGGACACCCAGGCTGAGGCTTCCCGCCACCCTTCTGCAGTGGCCCATCCTCCCTCAGGGATCCCCATGGCTCTGGTCCTCACCACGTGCTCACTCCCCGCGTGCCCCACCCACGTCTACAGCCACAGGTGCCCTTTCTATGCTGAAAATCCTAAAATGTTACCTCCAGCCAGGACCTAACATATCCACTTCTGAATGTCTCACATACTTTTCACTAAATAAATTCCTTCTCCACCTGGAGAAAGGGATTCAGTTCTTTTAGGCACTCCAGTTACTCGCAGCAGAAACCATTCTCCATAACTTCTCCTACTTAATGCCCACACCCTGTTCATTCTCTCATCAAAATCCTTCTTTAACCCTCCTCTTCTTTCTACTTTCACTTAAACCATCATTGTCTCTCACCTAGACTCTGCTACGGGTAAGGCCCCCCGGAGTCCCTCCTGCCCTTCTCCCCTTCTCCCCTCCCTATTTCCTCATCCAAATCATTGGAAAATGTAAACCTGAGTGACATCTTCCGACATGGAGTCCTCCACTGGCTGTCATTATACTTAAAATCTAGACCTCTTCCCAAGAGCCATCCACCCTGGGTCACGTGATGGCCACCGGCTATGACTGTCTCATCCTCTTCGCTGGTCCACCTAAGGGGACGCGGACCTTCTCTCAGTGTCCAGATCCCAGAAGCTTCCCCCAGCAATGGCCACAGCCACACAGTCTGCTCTCCATCCCACACCCCAGCCTCCCTCTTTGGCCCAGCTAGGCCATCTCATCCTTTCAGGGCTCTGCTTAATGAGTCATTTTTTTTTTTTTTTAAATAGGACATTTCCCTCTTGTCCCTATCTAAACCAGATATTTTAAATTTCTCATTATCCTTTTTTTCTCCTTCTCTGTATGTCAATCAATTTTTAAATATCTATTTACTTTTATGATTATTGTGTGTATTTATTTCACCTAAGAGAGTAAGAGTTCCACCAGGGTAAAATTTTGTTCCTTGCCATTTTATCCCTTGTCAGGATCTTATACCCAGCAGCGTTACCAGCATAGCGGGGATTAGCATCCCCTACTGTGTTTTAACACCCTCCTGGCTGCACAGAAGATTTTAAAGAGTGTTTTACAAATATATCAATTTGGGGGCATCAACACCTACTGAATCAGAACATTTTGGAAGTCAATTGATATTTTTAACTAACTCAAGTGATTCATTCTTACACGGTCCCCCATTTCTGGTGTTTCAAACCAGCTGGCCTAAAATGCCCAACATTAGAAACCAGAAGATACAGGTTCGAACTCTGTGCTGTAAATTACTAAGTAGAGAATGTAAGAAAGTCATTTATTATCTCTGATCCTCAGTTTATTTTCCCATAAATCTGGAGTAATAAAATACCTGCTTCAAAGTGTGGCTGTGAGGCTCTGATGCACAATATATTTTAAAACACCATGTAAACCATCCATTAGAGAAATGTTAGAATTTTCACTTGTTAAAGATCTCTCCCGTGTAGGGCTTGCCTCTCATCTCTGACGATCAACCCACACCTCTCTGATGAGATAGGATCCCTTTCTTTGTACTTCTGAAGGAGGACTAATAATAATTCATGGAGCCTTTTGCTTTTCCAAAGTTCAGGGCCACCATTACTTAGATATCATCGGAACATCATACTCCCACAGCCTCGCCAGCCCATTTCCGGCTGGGGAGGAAGCCAGGCCCAGACGGCAGCACCTCTGAGGCAGAAAGAAAGGCTGGCCTCGCTTTGCTGGATGGAGATGGTGGCGGCATCACCAGTGACCAGGAAGGACACAGATGGGAAGAGGGGGGCCTTTGAATAACTTCTTCACTCTGGTGTTCTCATGCTGAGAGGTTTGAAACCTTCCTTGATTATTTTAATCTTTGATAGCAATCAAGATAATTGGATTCTCTTGCAGAGATGCAGTGGAAATAGAAGTAAAAACTATCAACCTGAAGCAACTTGCTGTGTAACCTGTGGACATCCTCAATTAGCTTGACTCTCAGGTACCTTATACTTGGAGCAGGTGCTGGGACCCAAGAGGGTGTGAACAAGCAAAAGGGGGACACATTTTTGTTCTGGTGTACGGCACAAAAAAGAGCCCAGCCTCCTGAGTCGGGTACCTCAGTTTGGGGCTTCCTCCCAGGCCTTGTTGATTTCCCAAATTGTTCCTTACTTCTCCATCCCTACTGGACTGACCAAGGTCATTATCAAGTGGTCAAGGTTCGCCAGAGAAATGGAACCAATAAAGGGTGTGTGTGCGTGTGTGTGTGTGTGTGTGTGTGTGTGTGTGTGTGTGTGTGTGAAAGAGAAACAGAGTCAGAGATATTTAAGGAACCATGGTGGCTGGTAAGTCCAAAATCTGCAGTGTGAGGCCTGCATGCTGGGTGCGCAGAGAAGCCCTGCTAACTCAGCCCGAGTTCACAGGCTGTCCACTGGCAGAATTTTCTCCTGCTTGGGAGATGTCAATCTGGTTTTCCACGGGTGCATGAGGCCTCCTGATATTGTAATCTGCTTTACTCAAAGCCCACTGATTTACATGCAAATCTCACCCAAAACTCTCCTTGCAGAAACATCCACGGTAATGTCTGGCAAACGCCTGGGCACTGTGGCCCAGCCAGGCTGACACAGGAAATGACCCATCAGTCGGTCTCTCCTGACCTCTCACCTGGCCTCTCTCCCCATCTTCTACCCAGTCTGCCCGCTTCCATTCCTTCATTTGTCTATTTGTTCCCTCATCCAAAAGCCCTTTAATAGCGTGTCTTCTATGTACCAGGCATTTTTCTCCCTACTTGGGATATGGCTGGGAACAAGACGAAGTTCTTGCTTGTATGAATTTTATGTTGCTGGGGAGATGATGAAAAAACTGGTTAATAAGGATATATGAAGTTTAATGTGAGGTCAGGGAGTGTGTGTGTGTGTGTGTGTGTGTGTGTGTGTGTGTGTGTCTAGTCTCTTCCTTTCTTACAAAGCCACCGGGGTTCTACTCAGGGCTCTTCCCTCCTGAGCTTATCTAACCTGATTCCCTCCCAGAGGCCCCATCTCCCCACACCGTTGTCTTACTGAGTTTCTACCCTCTTTAATATTGCACAGTGAGGGTTAAATCTCAAGCGGACAAACCTTGCAGAATGTGCTCACACCACCAGCCACCAGCACCAGCTCATTGCTGAAGAGTGAGATGGGAGAAGAAGGGAGGAGAGGCTTAGGCACAGCAGGAGCCTGGGCAGAGGAGTGAGGGGAGTGGCCAGGGAGGTGGAGAAGGACCAGGAGATGGTGGGGAGCCAGAAGCCCCGGAAAAGCACAAGATAAGAAAGTGGGACTGGTCACTGGGCAGAGCGCTGCCTCTTATAACAGGGGAGGGACTGAAATCAATGCCATGTCTATTAAGTTGAGAGGTATTCAGGCTTCTTTCTGACATGTTGTTTCGCATTTCTGTTCTTCGTGCTGTTTTCCTTTGCTTCCTTTTTTTCTTTCTGATGTAAATCCAATCTGTAACATTCACAGGGAGCCTCAAGGGGCTGAGTGTAAACGTGAAGTGCTTTCTACAGGTTGCTTCCAGACAGTGCTACCGTCCTGGTTCCCTGGGACAGTGGCTCTGTGAACGGCATCTTGGCTGAATCACTTGATTTTCCACAATTTTGGTTACTAGTACAGTTGAATTGTTTCTTAAAACTCAGTTGTCTTTATTTAATCTTTTGCAAAAGGCATAATTTTCATTTTTAAAAGTTTTAAATATAAATTTTCAAACGTGCCCAAAACCGGACACAGCCTATTTTCAACTTTGATCTCGTGTCTGATGCAGAACTCTCCCTTGGGACTGGCTAAGGATGAGTAGGGGACCTGGCAAGCCCTGCTCTCACAGGGCTGCCTCCTCGATGTGTTTGTACCCACAGGTCTCAGTGGCATCATTAATTTCTCTGATGCCTGCGATCTTATTTCATCCTCCTCTTTTCTGAGCCTGGAAAGGCCACAGCCCCTTCCTGCCAGTATTGTCTCGAAGGTATCTTCCTAACTTCTCAGGGACTCTAAAGGAGGGTGAGGGTAGCAAGCCAACCTGACCACACAGTGTCCCCCCATTACTTTGCAAATTTCTTTCTCTACTCCCCTTACCCCATCCCTTATCCCATTTCCAATTTCATCTTTGATTTACTCGTTCATTTACTCAGCAGATATTTATTAAGTGCCTACTATGAGTCAGACACTGGCTGAAAGTGGTGAGAAGGTAGGCGTACTTCTGCCTGTACAGAGCCCACAATATAGCGGAGGGAGAGACAGTGCACTCACCCACTGATGCCAAACTGTGATGCTGCATTATGCCTTTTACAGACATGCCGTTCACCTTTGCAATCACTTTCGATCTCATTTCTCCCAGGCAGGCCATGTGGCTTCTCCGAGCTGTGTGCTCCTCTGACGTCCTGTGCCTGTCTCTCCGTAGCACTTGCCACAGTAATGGTGTTCTCTGTTTTCATGCAGCCTTACCCACATCCAGTGGGCTCCTGAGTGGCAGGTGCCTCATAGATGAGTTACTCCCTCGCTCTGTTCTGAAGACTTAGTAGATTCTAATAAAAGCTAAGCAGAAGACAACTGAATGAATCCTTTATTGGCTCCTTCCAAGCAGGGACCCAATAGCAATAGATAACACTTCTGAACAATTGCAGGAACAAGTCCAGAGTAAAGACGCAGGCCAAATGTCACCCTGACTCCGGAGAGATGCTACATTGGAGGATACGTATTAGTTTGAGGGCCACGGGTGTGTCTTTTGGGGGAACCACAGTGTTAGGCAAGTTCCCATCTGGATGAGGGAGAATCACAGCAGAGTTCATGGTGTGGGCAGGCTTTAATCTCCAGTGGATGAACTGACCATGCTCAGTTATTCCCCACACTCACCTAAGAGGCAGAGAGAGGGGATGGAGTCCTGGTCGAATGTAATTTGCTTTCTGCACCAGAAGGACACACTAGGCTTCAGCAGGAAATGTTCCCACCACCAGCTCTACTGTACCAAGCAAGAGATGGATTCTTTTATCTTTACCCTGTTGTCTAATCTTCACCAAAACAAAGAGAGGTAGGTCCATTCCCATCTTATACAGGAGCCACTCTAAGTTACTTATTGAGTGTTTCAAATTGACGAAGTTGTAGAGTCTGGATTCAGTTGTGTGTTCATTATGTGCTAGACACGGGAACAAGAGGACAGTCCTCACAACAGCCTATGAAGTAGGTAGGTCCAGGTGTTAATCCTTTTTATAGGCTAGTGTCACACAGCCCCCAGGAATTAAACCCAGGATCCGTCTCCCCAAGCCTTGGGTTTCCTAATTTCCTTCTGTTTCCAGACGCTATCACCCCTGCCCTGGGAGCCAACCTGACCACACAGTGTCCCCATTACTTTCCAGAAATATAAGCAATGAACAAACCACTCCAAACCACAGGACAGTGGGTGTCTTCCAGGATAAAATAATTTCTAGGACAGAGACAAGATCTCTGGGGTCTAGGTTTGATTCTCATCACTTGTCAGCTGTGGGATTCAGGCCCATGGACTCAGTTTACTCACTTGCCAAGGGAAGTCATGATGTTCCTCCCAGGATGCCGGATGGGAAGGAATGCTGTGCTTCTCCACTGACAAACTGAGCCTAAGGGATTCCGTGACGCCTGCTCTCCCTCAGCCCTTCAGGCCCAGGCAAGCTCAGGTCTGTTGTTCCTCTGCAGGGCTGGCTCCTCTCTGTGTTTGTTTTGATCTGGTCAAGTTATTCTCCAGTGCCTGGCCTGGCCTGACGTTTAAGGTAGACAGGGGTGGAGGGTCCCATCCTTAGGGGTGACTCTGGGGCCCTGTGATAGGGAACACAGGCTGGGGGAGGAGCCAGGCACTGGGGGCAGCTGGAGGAGGGGTTCGCTTATTTCTGAGCTGCAGGAGAACTCACCCTCCAAACCTGAAAGGCCAGTCTAGCCCGGCATTCCCAGAAGCTAAGATAATGGAACCAAACAAACCAAGCAGAGGGAGGAACTGTGTGGGACCTGAGGGTGGAGAAATAGAGGGTGTGGGAATCCTTTCTGCCATGCTGATGGCAGCCCGCCCCACTCCAGATGTGCAGGTCTCTGTCCCACGGGGAGGAGAGGTGGATTCTGGGCACTGGCAGTCTAGGTGTGGAGCTGCCAATATTATACGTCCATCTAAAGAAGAGGCAGGCGGGGAGGAGAGGCTGGAAGCCCCCCACCTGTCTTCTGTACTGCCCTGGTCTCTTTCCCCCATGCTGTTATTGCAGTGTTACTGGAAAACACAGCTTCAGCGCTGCCGAGAGGTTTGTTCAACCCACCCCAGACCCCAATGGGAAACTGCATTTTGGTAAGAGCCTCAGTGACTGAGGAAGCCCAGACTGGCATCCTACATCCCTCTGCATTCTCCCCAGCTCCCATCCAAGGCCGAGTCCCCTTCCCTCCACAATGAGGGTGTGCCACTGTCCAGGACCTTCTGTGACTGGCGCTCTGTGCTGGCCTTGGGTTCCTTGCCAGGCATGCGGATTCTTGATGCTCTTTCTCTGGTCTCCATCCTCACTGATGAGCACCTTAAGGGCCCTCTGTTGCCCACACAGCAGAAACACCTGCTGTGTCTCTGCTGCTTCCTGCAGTCCCCATCTCCTGATCTGCTCAGGGACACTTCAATGCGGATGCTATCAATGCAAATGAGACACTCAGAGATGGTTTAGTTCAAATGAAAGGCTCTTTCCAGTACTCCCCTGCCTCTTCTCCCTAGGACAAACCCTCACTGTCAGTTTGGAGGTGCTGAGACTGGATGGAGTGCATATTTGTAAGAGGATGTGCAGTTATTCCAAGAATCAACCTGCCCAATGCCTCTGTGGGCACTCGCGGGAGGTCCTGGAGGGAGAACATGGTGAGACAACCTTTCCTCCACAGTCCACTGGCCTCCTATCAGAGTTATCTTGGGCAAAAGGAGACAGCACTCAGCTCAGCATCTCATATGAAAAAAAACCCTCAATAAACAGCAGTGGCTATTGTTCCCTGAGCCTCGGTTTCCCCATAAGGAAAATGAAGATGTTTCTCTGGAATTGGTTGCATTCAAACTGTAGTCCAAGGAGTTGTGCTGGGAATCTTCTCCAGATTTGGGTTAAGGTGGGAAAAAGAAAGCAAATGGATTCCTGTGTTAGATGATTTCAAACAGAACAGCCAAATGTTTATCCATTTTATGTACTAGTTTTCCCCGTGAGACTTCCCCCAAAATACATATATGCTGTGCAAGGTGTGGTACAGGAAGGGCTGGTGCTGCAGTGGAAAGAGAATCTACCAGTAACGGAAGAAACTAGAAGAGTTAAGAGTTCTCTGAAAAGCTAGGCCGTAAGAGAACAGCATGCAAGCCCAAGAGGGGACAGAACCACCCGGTGCAGATTCTTACATTACCCTGGTGAGGTTTCTGTGTTTTGTTTTAACATGAGGAGAGGATCTGGAAACATCAATCCAGGACATGGTGGTCCCACTGTCCATCCTCCTCAGGTCTAAGGAGAGCCAAGTGTTGTCTCTTTAAACAATGTAATGTCGTTGTTCCATGGCGTCCAGTAGTAGCCTTGGCCTTGTCAGAAAGAGCATCCCAGATAAAATGATTAATAAATATGTAAAGATTAACTAGGGTCAGTGGTCAAGGGGATCAGAATAAAATATGTGTATATATGTTTGTAGTTGAAAGGGGAATTTGATGTTACGTTGGGATAGAGAGGAAATGGTATTCTTTCATCATGTCAAGCAGTCAGTTTATCTAGTGATGGACACGTAGTAGTGTGTGTAGTTTAATTTACAAGGTGGACAGTTCACACCACACTCAGCTGCAATGTGCCCTTTAAAGAAACATTGGTAAAATAATCATGATTCCCAATAACATACATTTTTTTAAACCTAAAGTCATTTTGAAAACTATTGTGTTGAATATTCTCTGAAGTCCCTCCTAGAGAATTCAAACTGATTCCAAGCCTGACTTTCATGACATGGGGTTTATTAATTGGGGCACAAAGAAGATATTTATTGAGTACCATCATGCCATGAGTGACTTGCTCTGGTTTCTGTGATTCACACTTTATCTGTTGCAACGAAAACACATTAGAAACATCAGTGTCCATTCAGGTGTTTTTCTATAGCAACAGAGTCATGATTTCTAGCTGGACTTTGGCTGCCCAGAGCATGGCTATACATCCCAGCTTCCCAGGTAGCTAGGTGGGGCTGCTGCCTAAATTCTGACCAATGGCAGATAAATGTCAGTGGTAGGCACAATGGGTGGGCTCCACAGTAAAGAAAGGGCGGTGCCCTCCCCTTCTCCACATCTTCCTCTCTACTGGAAGGGGGGAACAGTGGGTCATGAGGGCAGGAGGAATTTCCTGGGGGAGGGAGACACAGAGCCAGGGACTACTTCTGCCCCGGCTGCCATGGGTGAGAAATGACCTCCTGTCCTGCTTAAACTGTGTATTTGGGTCTGAACACACACACACACACACACACACACACACACACACACACGCACACACACACGCACACACACGCACACTCACATTCAATGAGCAAGAGTGAGAGCAAAGAGACCAGTAAGAAGCTCTTACAATAGTCCAGGGAAAGTCGATGGTGGTTTGGGGAACGAAAGTGATGACAGATTTGTTTCTGGAAGTCTGACAAAGACATGAGTGAGATGACATTTGCTGATGAAGTGACTGTAGGTAAAAGAAAAGGAGAAGACTCATGGGAGAATCCAAGATTTGGGAGAACGCGTTCCCGTGTGCAGAAGGGGAGGGGGAAAGCATGGATATGGTAGAAATCAGGAGTTGCTTTTGCCCACATTAAGTTTGGACCTTCAAGGGTCGCTTGGGCATTTGGATTCTCCCTCGGGGGAGAGGGAATTGATTTAAATATTTTACAAAACCATTTTATTTTATTTCCTATTTTAAAATTGAAAAACAAAACAAAGCCCCATTTCAAAAGTGGTAAGATAAAATTCTTCTCCCAAACCATTCAGGGAAGAATGTAGGGAGCAAAATAGAATTCTGCGGTGAAAATGTGAAGTGATCAAGCTCTTTCTTCATTATTTTCCTTAATCGGCAATGTAACCTTTAATCAGAGAGCCACACAGAGAAGCAGGCACTGGGAACCCCAGTGGAAAGGGTGGAGTCCCATCTGAACAGATCAGAGCTCTCAAGGCATATAATTAACCTCTGGAAAGCTTTCCAAAGGGGCAAATAGCACTTGGAAAAGTTTGGAAGTGGAGGAACTGGATTTTCAACTCAAAGACAAAATGGAAAAAGTAGTCAGAAGATGAGGAGTGGAGTCCCGGACTCTCTACAGAAGGGCCTGATGACACGGATAAGCCACATAACACACGCCACCACCTGCATAGGAAATCTTAAGTGTAGTTTTCTTTTTGAATATCCAGCATCCCTGTACCACATGGTTATGTATTAGAGATCTCTGCTGTAGGTTCTGACCTCCTGCTTGGTGTTATGGAGCAAGGCTGAGAAAAACAAACAAACTAAAAAACAGAGCTAAGAGACAAAGAAACTGGGGAGCCAGGACAACCAACGCTGGTGTGAGCAGAAAAGGCGCTGGTCTGTCCAAGCCACTGATTTTTATTATAAATCAACTGGGGTAAAGGCAAGCTGCGGGCAAGGATGTACCATCGTGTAGTTTCTATGGAAATTAATGGAGGTAAGGCTTGTAAAGGAAAGAGACAAAGCATTCTCGAATTAGAAATAGGATAGACAAAAATATAGGGTTGCTGTCAGAACCTTGTCCTTCTAGTTAAGAAGGTTTTAATTGTGGGAAGCGAATTTGGGTTCGAGTTACTTTGACCTCAGTACGTAGTCTTCGGCTGGACTCCCTTCTCAAAACAAGCCGATTGTGGGCCTAACTCTTTACAGCCGCTGCTGCTTACAGCCTGCTTTGGGCATAATCGATATTGCAGTTCCCTGCAGTTATGCTGTACTTACTGCCAATGTAAGAAAAGCAAGGAAGTCACCTGACACACCGAAGGCTGTAGTGTCCAAAAGAAGGAAGGTAAGAAATGAAGGGACCTCCGTCCAGACAGAAACGGGAAACAGAATGCTCCTCTGGCTCTAGGGTTTGGGGCAGTTCAGACAGAAGAAAGCCCAGACAGAGGGACTCTTACCTGAAGCAGGAAGTGTCGTGGGAGCAAGGTTTTGGCCCAACAGTGCAAAATCATCGATTCCTTCCTTCTCCAGGTCTCTTTCTGGAAGAGTTCAAGTTCCAGATCCAGCTGGCAACCCCTTACGGAATAACGGATCTAGTCAACAATCATCAGTGATGGCAAAAAATCATTAGAAGAAAATTTGATGGAAAACTTTATATTGAGTTGATAAGGCTGAAACACTTGAGTGCACAGTTTGCCCATACACCACTAACATCATAAAACCAGGCAGTATCTGGCTCCTAAGAAGATGCTCTCACAAATGCATGAAGCTACTTATGAATCCAACCCCCAAACACTACAGTCTCCATCTTGTCACACACAGCTAGTTCCATCCATCCTCTGCCAGGAAGCTAGAGAACTGAGACAACTGGCCAAACTGGAAAAGTCTACAAGACAAATGTCCTACTGTATTCATCGGTGTCCCATATGGAAACAGGTGGCACGCTTCAATTGGGTCATTTCAGAAAAGCCCGATAAGAGGACCATTTACAAAAATTGGGGGCACAATATAGGGAAAGCACAAGGGGGAAAAGGGTCATTAAAGAACCACAGAGTTAATTACAGCTCAAGAGATATTACCTTTCCAGGGCTGAAGGGAGAAGGAGAGAGAGCCCCTATCATAATGGGGTACAAGGGAGAGGGAAAGAGAAATGGAAAGGATAGGCACTGTCAAGAGAGCCTCCTTACAGGAATGAGTGTTGGAGGAAGACAGGCAGCAAAGGAATATCAAATACTGATGACAGCACTCTGTTGGGGATAGAATAGAAGAGGGAATCAGAAAGACTTGATCTCTACACAAATAAATTTAAGACTTTATTTTGACTGACGGTCTTCCAACATAAAACTGAGCAGTGATAAGGCATATTTTAAACCCAGGACTACTAATACCATAGATTCCAGCTTGTGTTTTCATGTTCGCACTTGGCTCCCCACCCAGTCCCCACTTACCTGGCAGTATGTTTGAAGCTACCAATCTGGTCCCGGGGCCCATTTTTTGTTTTCTGGTGCTGTTGAGGACGGACCCCAGGGTCTTGCACTAGGCAAGTGCTCTACCCCTTGAGCTACATCTATCTCATAGTCCTGGGCTTGAGCTGCGTAAAACCCTGAAGTTGCCCTTCCAGGAGACAGCCTCAGCCTGATTCATCAAATGCTCTGTGATCTGGCACTCTTGTGCCGTTTGGGCTACCCTATCCTCACCAGCTTTCCTCCTAGTGAGTATTCACAACTGCAGCTCTTGTACTCTGTGACTCTGTTGCAGGGATTAGAATCTGCTCTGTTAGCTTAAGAAGAAAGGGATTATTTATTTGTCCCAGGGTATTAAATGGTTTCAGAAGCAGTGGAAAGCCTGTCAAATAAGACTCAGACAACCTCAAGAGCTCAGGTAACTTGGGACGCCCCCACAGCAATGTCACATCCAGTGATCTGGGGTCACCAGCTCACCCTCAGATTTTCCAGGGCTTCTCTCTCTCTCTCTCTCTCTCTCTCTCTCTCTCTCTCTCTCTCTCTCC
>NW_022900935.1:35825722-35840403 GCF_012274545.1 Fukomys damarensis | reverse complement strand
CTCTCTCGCTCTCTCTCTCTCTCTCTCTCTCTCTCCAACTTAGACAGAGGAAGGGGAGTCAGCAGGCAGAAGAAGGTGCAAAGTGAAAGTAAACTTTACTTGCAGAAGGAAGTGGTACAAAGCCACTCCAAGGAGTCGGGGGACAGTCATCCCATAGGTGGGTATTCGCTGATTGGGCGGCAGCAGTCCCGTTTTTATGGACCCACCTCCTTCCAAGGATAGCTATGTTCAATTGGGTACTCTGCCTGTTGCCAGGGGTTTGGGTTTTGTGGGCTAGTAGGAAACCCTGTGTGGGCATGGCAACTTGAACAAGGAGGGACTGAGGTGGATAGCGTTGCCTGCACAGAAGCAGAAGTAAAATCACAGACTGCCCGCCTTAGAGGTAAAATCACAAAACTGTTTGCTGTTCACAGACTCATATCGGTGTGGAGGCTGCTTTTCCATTGCCCACTAAAAGGGCCCCTGTCCCTGTTCCAGCACTACCTAGAGATCGCACCTTTCCGTCTGGAAATGATCACCCACGTGCTGTTGGGACTAACAACTACTCTGGCTACTTCCAGCTGAAAGGGGGTACCAGGCAGGGGTAGTGGAGGATGTTCCTTTGGGAGATCTATCTAATGGGCCACAGTAGAAGGAAGGAGGAAACTCCATGGTTGGCATCTTTACAGCACTGATTCCTGAAATGAGCTGGCTAAGACCAAAAAGGAACAGCAGTAATATAGCAGATAAGGGTTCCAAGAGAGGAAGAGGCCAGATGGAAACAGATGGCAACAAGATCTTGATTTGGGAAAAGACTCGTTGCTAGAGAGTCTCTGGCCCCTGGTTGTGGAGCCACTTAGTTTTGTTGGATTTGATATTGGTTCAGGTCTCCGCCTGTGCGAGGTGCTGCTGTAAGTACAACACTGAAGGCCACCGAAGGCAGCACAGACACCCCCCTGGCAGGTGAGTGTCCAATCTAACACCTACCGATTCTCAGTGGGCACTGAAGGTCTCTGAAATGACTGCCGGAAGACTGTGCCGCCTCTGTAACCACTGCAGTGAGATTCTCTGCGCTGTGCTGGCAACAACTCCATAAATTAGTCCACCCAGGCTAGCAATGGAAGCAATTATTTCCAACACAATTAGAGTTATAGGCTTGTGTTTTGTTTGTGCGATCCCCATGTCAGTTCCCCTTTTGTTAAACTGTCAGCACACAGAGGACTGGTTAAGAACTGTAAGCCCCCTTCTCTTGGTCCCAACTGGATTAAGCCCCAGAAGCCCCGGCAAGACCAGGGATCCAGACGTTGAATTCCCTAAGCTCTATTTGAGGTTTTTTGCAGTCCATAAAACAAGTATCCCCTTGGGCACAAAGGAGCTGGGCCCCTGGCCATCGTGTTGACCAAGGCAAGAGACATTGTATTCTGTGCCTTCACCCGGGAGGTCAGTCCATATCCCTCTTTCTGTATTCATGTAAAGACTCTGGAACCATGGGGAGGGGAGGAGGGGTGAAGGGAGGGCAGAGACAAGGGGAAAAAATGAGAACCAAGACCTGTCATGTAAAGGTACAAAAGCCCAGTAATGAATATAACTGTACTGTATACCTAGAATGTACCAATAAACTCAATAAAAAAAAGACTCTGGAACCATGGGGAGGGGAGGAGGGGTGAAGGGAGGGCAGAGACAAGGGGAAAAAATGAGAACCAAGACCTGTCATGTAAAGGTACAAAATCCCAGTAATGAATATAACTGTACTGTATACCTAGAATGTACCAATAAACTCAATAAAAAAAAGACTCTGGAACCAATGTTTAACTGGGGATCTGTTACTATCTGGGAGATTCTTGTTCCCAAGATCTAATGCCATCATTCATTACATAGGACCAGGATCATGAGCCCATTATGAAGGTGGCACATTTCAATTGGAAACAGAATAGGAAAAGTTAAAAAGGGCTTTGGGGGTTTCTGTTGGGGGAGCCAAGCACACTCATTGGGCCAGGAAAGATGGCATTACCAGGGTTTAAGGTGGGGATCTTCCCATCAGGGCTTGCATATGTCCTGTGTGTCTACAGCCTTAACTAGTACCAGGGTTCTTGGGCAGAAGGGAGGTTCATTAGGTGGAATGATTCTGGGGTCTGTTATCAGCAAAACAGACAGGATTTGATGGAACTGGGCTGAGGACCTCACTTGCTTAAGGCTTCCTCTAACTCATCAACTAGGGTGTTGTTTCTGAGGAGGGGCCTCCCATACAAGAGATGAAAGAGAGGTAGCCCCTGAAACCTGGTGTGTCTCTGGCCTGTACAAGGGCCACAGGTAAGAGCTATTTCCAGTGGGCCTTACATCCCTGTGCCAGCTTGGGAAGTACCTTTTGAGTATCCCACTGGCCCGTTTTTACCTGTCCTGATGACTGTGGTCACCAGGCATAGTGCAGATGATAATCAGTTCTGAGGGCCTTGGAGATGCTTTGGGTAACCTTGGAGCGGAAGGTGGGGACCATTGTCACTTTGGAGGGTATGAGGGACCCCACACCATGGAATAATCTCATTGATGAGAACTCTAATTACCTTTCTTGCCTTCTCTGACCTGGTAGAGAAGGCCTCTTTCCACCCTAATGTATCCATCTTGGTCATCTGTGAAACTTCCCTGATTTCCTTTAATTTCTCCCAAGTCTGAGTAAATAAATGGGACCTGTTCTGGTTCCCCCCTCAAACTGAAATATAGGGACAATGGCCTCTGTGGTGGGGCTGAGGGGCCAGATTCAGAGTATGGTGGATATAAATGTCAACAATGAGTTCTCAAGGGAACAGTGAGAAACTCACTCAGGATGGTCCCAGAAGGTGAAAAAAGAGATGGATACAGGGCACCTCACTCCGTTTTCATTCCCTCTTACAAAAAAAACTCACTGAAATATAGTTTTGAAATTTAAGGAGCCCCTGGCAGACCATCTCTTTTTTCCAATTTCCTAAGGGATATTGAACCCAAGCATCCGTGCAACAGAAAATAAGAGCTGTTTTCTTTAAGATCAGAAGGTCCAGCTCCTTCCGGTGTTTGAGCAGATATTCCAAGGGAGAACGTGGTAGAATGAGAGAAGGTGCTGTTCTTACCTGTGGGAAAGGGGAAAGGGCAAATGAGGACAATCTCTTATGACCAGGAGCACAAGAGCACTTCTCCAGGCAGGCATCTAGCCTGGGGTATCTCTTTCTACTTCCAGACAGGGTGATGCCATCCTTCCAGAGGCCTCGTGTAGTCTGGATTCCCTCTGTGCCCGACTCGTCCCCTAATGCCAGGATTGACCCTCACTTTGCCTGCGCGAGGATTGGAGTCATGGCTTGAGTCTGGCCTGGGACCCTGGTGTTTCTTTTTATATCCCCTCTATTGCTGCCTTTGCTGATCTCCAAATACACGGAGTTGCCTGAAAGTCTTCTCCTTTACAGAGTTGAGGACCACTGAGCCAGTACTCAGGGAAGAAAAAGCCCAGGGCCTGAACACTCTGAGACTCTGACTGCAGCTGGCCTGTAAGCGTGGGCCTGGGAGGCAGCCAGAGCCTGAAGGCTCTGTATCTCTGAGGACAGTATTTGGCATGGCAGTGTCTAAATTCTGGCACAGAACTGGACTATCTGTGGCTCCTTTCAATGCAGGAAAGTGACACTGGAGGGACCAAGGTCTTGTCACAAATGAATGCAGAACTCTCTTCTAGATTGCTAGGCCTGTGGCATCCTCCCCAGTGAACTGACTTTACAACCAGAAGTGTTAACCCGACGAGTTCAGGGGGTGCTGACGTGCCGTGCCGTGACGTGACGTAACGTGACGTGAGGCGGGGGGCGGGGCTGGTCAAGGCAAAGCGTCTGGTTTGGGGCTTGGTTGTGACCCTGCCCTTCAGGGTTATGCTCACCCCCAAACACACTGTCACAGTCAACAAAACTAGTTTCCAAGGTCGCAGAAAATGGGGTGAGAAAGCCACACTGCATGTACATACAGAAATCCGTAACACAGCTACGTATAAAGCACCAGACATGTTTATGCCATGCGGGGTCCTTCATAACTGGTCCTGCACCCCAAACCTGCCTCGCCTATTAGTCCTCCTTCCTCCCCAACAAACCCATGAAACCTCTTCCCTTCCAGTGTTTCCTCTTTCTCTGTTCCTACTTTCTTGGTGTAGTATAGTCATTGAGAGGCGGAACCCTGGAGCCAGGCTTTCTTGGTTTAAATTCTGATTCTACCACTTGTGCCTGTGACCTGGGGAAATGAACGCAGTTTTTTTCCTGCCTCAGCTTTTACTCCGTAAAATGGAGATTAAAATGTCTCCAATCACATAGAATCGTTGTGGGATTTAAATGAAGTAATCCATATGGCACTTGAAATAATGGTTGGTGATTATAACTCTTCAGTAATATCCGTTACCCTTCGTATAATTCTTGTTACTAATATTCGTTTGTAGTATTCTTTTACTGTTTAGTGGCCTTGCCTTCGTGGGTTTTATGTAGCAAGTCAAATTATGGTTTAAATGACAGCTGGATCACAACTATTTCTCTCCTGTTCTCCATCCTAGGGCTTTAAGTATAGCAAGTGTGAATAGGTTGATTTCAGGATAATCTAGAAATGAAATGAAATTTAGCAACCAAATGTCCATATTTCTGAAAAAGGCTCCTTAGCACTAAGCAGGCTGCCTTGAGCAGGAGGCAGCCAGTCCTCATGCATCACTTTAAGTTAGACCTCACTGGAGTCCTTCACTTGACAACTGTCTGCCAGCAGGGTGGGCGTCAGGGCTGGCGGATTCCGTGATTCAGCAATGTCTGCATGACCCTAGGTTCTTCTGTCTCTTCTCTCTGCCTTAGTGGCATTGGCCTCTTCCTACCCGTGGTTTCCCATGTGTTCAGATGGTGTCTGCCACGACAATCAGGACACACATGTCTTCTTTCACATCCCGTGCTGGAGGAAGAGGCTGGATTCCTAGGATGGTTTTTTCCTGATCTCCGCCAGCTTCTCCCCCGACTCAGGGGCCTATATTGCCTGCAGCCTCCACCTGTCCCTGGCAAGATCCCTGGGAATGGGTGGTGTCACCAGGGTTTGCTTAGACCAGGCATTCAGGACATCAGCAGGGGTGGAGACTCAGCTGCCATGGCCTCCATAGGGATCATAGGCTGAGGCTTCAAAACACCCCAGGACTTTACCAACTGTGACTGTTTTTCTATTGCTCCAGTGCAAACAACAAAAGTGGCTTGAAGGCACCAACATTTACATGTTGTCAGTTCAGGCCAGGCCCAGCTAGGGGAGGAAGTTTGGCTTCATGTGGCTTTGACTGGGGCTGTTCAGTGGCACTGGACAGGCAGCAGGGCGACCTGAAGACCCGAGGTTGGCATCACTCATGAGTGTGGCTCCCAGGTGGGAGCAGGGGCTGGACCGGTCCCTCACGTGCATCCTCAGGGCCTCCCATGTGGCCTTTCTGACAGGGTAGCTGGACTGGGTAGCTCAGTTCACTACCCATCTGCAAGCGACAGAGTTGTGACATGCAAGATAATTCCAAATGATTTAAATGCTATTCTCGGTGCATGTAATTAACACAAGCAATGGACATGCAATTTTAATAATTTGTTTTTCTCTATGCTCACTAAGATGCATCCATATTGTTTGACGTGCTAGGGCCACATCCCAGGAAGGGTAAAGGCCTGGGACGAGGGGCAGCTAATCTCTGAGACCAGGCCTGGCCTGAGATGGGAACAGAGCGTGAACGCTAAGGAAGGGTGATGGCCCATGGCTTAGGCCTCCAGGTCCGGCCCCATCCCTGTCTGGGCAATCCATCTGCCTTGGGCCTCTGCTCTGGAGTACTTGGCTCAGTCCCACATCCCTTTTGTGCACATAGTTTTCTTATTTACACACTTATCCAGCCCTGCCTGTATTTTTCCGACAGAGTGAATCTTCCGCAGTGATGCGTGGACTGCCTTGCCTCAGCCTCCTGGAATGTGACCACATTCCTTCCCCAGGTTGGTCCCTCGTCAATCAGCCTGACCAGTTCTGTCCAGCAGCAGCCTGCCAGGCACACACCTGGCATAGGTGCTCCCACTGCAGGCACCCGGGCAGCCCTTGGTGGTTAAGAGCACGCACTCTGGAGACAAATACAACAGAGTTTAGATGCTAAACCCATGCCTTACTCACTGTGTGGTTTTGGGTGAAGCCATTTAATGTAATTCCTAATGAGCTGGGATGACAGCTCTGTCAAACATCCTCTTTTTTCACCTTTCAGTGCCAGCACAGAGCCTGGAATGCAGAATGGGCTCAGATAGTGTTGATAAAGAAGCAAATAAACTCTGCAAAGGGCCGTGTCCAGCTCAGACCCAGCTGCACCCTGGTGAGCATAAATTCCTGGGCTGCATGGCTCCAGCAGGAGACAGAAACGTGTACTGTGCAGACAGAGAGGAAGCCCCAGCCTAGGAAGTGGGAGCTTTGGTTGCCATCCCTAGGCTCTCCTGGCTGTGTGACCTCAAGCAAGTTGCTCCTCAATCCTGAGCCTTAGTTTTCCCACTGGTAAAATTATTTTTGTGTAGTTCCTTTAGAAATGGCTGGGCAATCAAAAGTATTCCAGGGCCTTCTTGATTTGAAGAAAGAACCGAATGAGACAAGCCAAACAAACATGGTGCCAAAAGTTTATTTGAAAAGCACAGGGTGAATGGGTATGGAAGAAACCAGCTGTCTCAGAAATGCATCGTGGGCTATGGTGGGAAGTCTAACAGCGAGCTCCCTGTGGTGTCTGGTCTTCTTTTATGCTGTCCACATCTCAGGGGAGCTACCGAGGACCCATACAGGGTCCCGAGAGTTATTTGGCGCTGTCCTGGGACCCTGCAATTGACAGGTCCCCACTCATTACCCAGCCAGCATTGCCACGTCCTACCTCCCACATCAAAGTGAGGCAACTAGGAATCAGTGGTGGGCTGCTGTGAACTGGGGTGGCTGTGGGCAGACAGTGAGTGACTCAGCAGGGCTGGCTCCTACAGGTGCTCCTACCGAGCACCCACAGCTGGGACAGAGGATGCTCCAGGGCCTGCAACACCGGGAGCTGTGGAGTGGGCCCCTCCCACGTCCTACCTCTGCCTGGAAAGGAAGGCAACTCTTCATGCTTTGACTTGTCAGCTGACCTGAGGTTTCCCTGCATGTAATTAGGTGGTGGGCCTCTCCTCTTCCTTGAGCTGGACTCAGATGAAAAGACAGGGAGAGTCAGGGAAGTGTGTCCCACGGCCACCAGGGCTCATCTTCTTACAAACATTCTGGCCTTGTTGTTTCACCAGCTCCTCATTTCCTGTTGTTGCTTGGGCCACAAGGGCAATGAACTCCATCAGAAAATTCACTGCCTAAGCTGAAGGAGGGAAAGGCCTTGAAATGAATTAACTTTGGGAAGTCCCCGACACTCCCACTGGGAACTGTGCAGAATACAGCATGTGCTTATGTCACAGTTGCATTCATCTGCAGAGAGAATCCAACTTTCCTCAGAAATGGATCCCAGAACCCCAAACAGATTCTCTGCTGGGTTGGCCTTCCTGGGAGGCCCTGTCCATCCATAGCTATCTGCTTGGATGGTCATTTTGTTCTCTTCCATGTTATCTCCTTAGGTTGTGTTATCTCCTTAGGTTGTCTTTTCTACGAAAATGCTATCTATTCTGTGGTGTTTCCCCTCCAGCTCTAAATAGCCATCTGAAAACAGTAACACAAAACAGACAGACCTAAGAGCAAGATACGCTTTTCTACTGATGTATTCTGCATCTCCAAATAAATAATCCACATTGGGGAGAGCGGGAGCTGAGGCTTATAGCCTTTTACTTTAACTATCTATGCCTCTGTATCAGCACAGGTGCACTGAGCCCCTCCCCTGGAAGGTAGCAGCTGTGCGGACTGTGGGCTCCTCAGTCAGGGGCTGGGTGCAACTTGCCCATGACCCCTTGGTCTAGTGCAGGCCTGACATGTGGTGGGCATCCAATGGAGGGCGCCTGGCCCCAGCCTAGAGGTGGATGAGTACATGGTTGGATCCAGTAAGTGGGCAGAAAGGGCGGTTCAGGATGCTGAGCGCGCCGGTTCTGTTGGCTTCCGGTTGCCTTCCAGTGGGCATCTACCCACGGCCTTGGAGAAGCTGGTGAGGACGGCCCCGTGTTCCCAGCAGTCATGGTTGGAAAGGTTACAGCTAACACAGCCAGGACTTCTCACATGAATCCAAAGAAATGAATCCAATGTCTGGCATCCCACCGAGGCCGGAGGAACAATGGAGATTTTTCTTGCCCTTTGTCTTGGACCCATGCATCCAAAATTAGAAAACAATGAAATCTCTTCTTTCTAGCCTGCTTCATTCTTCTAGACTTCTGAACTTCTTTCTCCCACTCTTCCTGTCTCCACTTCCATGCCCAGTGTCTAGTGACTCACAAGCATGGAGAGTAGGAGTCTATCTCCTGAGCTCATGTGACCAGGGACTTCAGGGAAGTAGGAGTGGGAGGGCCATTCAGGTGCCACCTTTTGCTGGAGTTTTCCTTGTTTAAAGAAGGAATAACAAAAGCTGCCTCATCTTGGTGTCATGAACCTAACGGTGCCACACGCTGTGCTGCTGGCCTATAATAGGCTCTCTGTAAGTTGCACTTAAAGAGCTCAGGAGCCATCTGCTCCTGGGGAAGAGGAGAAAAGACAGGGAGGGGGAGTTAGGGCTCATCCCCCTTCCTGAGCTGAGCAGGGAGAGGTGAGACAACAGGAGTGAGTCCCAGGCCATAGCTTTCCCAGTGTCCAGGGCTGCATCTCCTCAGCCTGCTGATCTGGTCGAATGGTGTCATTCGCTGGCCTGTGCCACTGGTGGAAACGATACCTGTCACAATCCAGGTGTGAGGCTGGCGTGGGAGGAGGGATGAGGAAACGGGGAAGTTTCATCTGGAGAGATTCCAGGGAAGGGGAAGGGACAGAGCAGGAGAAAGGAAGAGGTGAGAGACAGGAGAGTGGGTGTCAATACCAGAGACCCAGTGAGGAAAGATGAAAATCACTCCTTCTTGATTGTTCTAAGAGTAGACACTCAGATCAGCTGGGACAATTCCAGAGGCACAGGACATCCCAGGGTACCGTGACAGGTTTTCCAATGAGGTGCCTGGGGTCAGCACGGGCTGGGGAAGGAAGGACATTGGTCACCACAGGTAGTGCGTGAGCAGTTTTGTGGGGTTTGGAGCAGGAAGTTCCCTCTGGGTGGTGGCTGCTAAGATCCCTCTCGCTAACCTTAAGGAGCAGCACCCAGGTCAGGACGGCCCTGGGTGGCAGCAGCACACTTGAGATGCCCTGTCACTATACCTTACTGATGCCAGAAGTGCTCAGAAGCAGCACATACCTGTGTGTGTGTGTCTCTCTCCACACATCACCTGGCTGCCCAGGGACAGGCAGGGCCCCTGTGACTCATCTGTGTGGGTTCCCGCCATGTGGCTTCTTCAGGCCTGCCGAGACATGATTTCCTAGTCCCTCTTCATTTGTTGCCAGATCTCTCTGGAAACTGCAGAGTGATTGGGTGTTTATACCTCCATGCACACTTGGAAAAGAAGCCGGCTCCCCTGGAGGGAGAAACCAGGCAGACAGGGGAGCCGCGCGTACACGGCTGGTTTGCAGCTCATGACCAGAGGATATCGTGAAGAGAAGAACGCGGGCAGGTGAAACTGCGGCGAAATCATGACACTGTCAGGTGGAATCACACTCACTTTTCAAATCCGAACAAACTACAAAACTCAGCAGGATGGGGGGCCTCACACCAACCTCTCCTAAAAAACTGGAGCAGGACCCCACACACACACACACGAACAAGCACAAACAGAAACGGTGTCTTTCCAGAAAAATGAAAAGACCAGACATTCCCCTAGCAGCCAGGACCCACACCACATCCAGTGTGTCATCCTTACCTCTTCACCCACTTCAAGACCCTCAGCAGCTTCCTGTGAACCCTCATGGGAAAATGTGTCACCAGGCCAGGGTTCAAATCCCTTCTCATTACTAGCTGTGTGCTCTTAAGCCTCAGGGCCCCCAGGTGAATGGAGACAAGAGTAATTGTTTTGTAGAGTTGCTGGAGGGATTTATAACATGATACGGACAAGAATGAGAGTCTATGTTAATAACAAATTGTAGAAATGGAGAAAAGGACAAATAGAAGCAAACTAGAAACGTAAATGCTCAGATACTTCTCTAAATTTTTCTGTGTGGGATTGACTTAACATAAAAATTGCATATTATAAACATTTTAGGCACATGAGAAAAGGTAAATAGGAAGCAAGGAGATTGATCTTTCTCAGAAGGAAAGAGCATTAAGGGATGGAGAGTGGAAAGGGAGGGGAGAGAAAGGGGAAGGAAAAAGAAATTGAGATGTTTTGCATACGTGTACCAATTCCCCCACAAGGGATGTAAGCATCATGTACTGCACATATGTACTAATAAACAAAAATAGACTGCAGCCATCCCCCGGCTCTTTTGAATCCTGAAGTTTTGCAGTACCTGAGCCACATGTTTAAAGAAATGAAACACTGAAGCCACGGCGGTATATCCTGTTCTCTGTACGCCTCCTCCCCTAAGGCCGGCTCCAGGCTGACTTCTTTCTGGGCTCTCCTTCCTCCATCCTAACCGTCACACAGCTAGCTGCCTTCTGTCTACTTCCCACTTCTTTCCTCAAGATTCACCAGGTTCCTCCCTGAGGAGGAAGGGAGACCCTGCCCAGCCTTCCACCATGCCCAACCATCTCAAAAGATGTTCCTTATTAAGATTCAAACTGACACTGGTCAAGCTAGAGAAGAGTGAAGAGTCTTCTCAGACAGCACGCCACTGGGTCCTCACAACATCTCTAAGAGGTAACCACGGTCCGTGTTTCAGAAAAAGAAACCAAGAGGAAGGATGTACCCTGAGTCCAGGGCTAATAAGCGGCAGCACAGAATTCAAACACAGGCTGTGTCTTTGCAGCACAACAGAGGGAGTAGGGTCCTTTCTGACCCTGAGGTCCTAGGGTTTGCAGGTGTGGGCTCACAGCTACACCCTACACAGTCAGTGGTTTGTTCACTCTTTATGGAACCAGAACTCTGCAAAGTACCTGTAAAACGAGGGAAAGAACCAAAAAGAAAAGAATGGCCCAGGAATGTGAGGTGAGAGTTTAACCTCTTTCGTCCCTGTGTTACTTCCATCTTTGTTAATTTCTGTACATCAGGAGACACAGTCAGGAGACCTGGATTCTAGACGCGATCTCAGCACTTACAAGCACATGACTGTGAGGAAGTAGGTTCTTCCCTCCCCTCCGAAGGCTTGTCTGTAAGATAGGGGTAATAATATCTTCCCTGCCTGCACCCCAGGGGTGTTTCAGGGAAACCAGCAGATAATGAATGCAATAAATAAGCCAACTCCCTATCTGCATCTCGATGGACTGTGTGGTCCTGAGTCCTGGGAGACAGGGGACAGTGGGGCCTTGGTAGCTCTCCTCTGCAGCACCCAGATCTGTGGACTTTTTTTTTTTTTTTTTTTTTTTGGCAGTGGGGATTGAACTCAGGTCTTTGCCAGAACCATTGAGCTAAATCCCTGGTCCCTGCAGACTTGATCCTCAGAAGGCCCCATAATCACTGGCTTTGTGAAGAACCCTTTAATGATCTCTCAACAGCCTCACATCCCCAATAATAACAAGCGCAATTATTCTACTTAGTGTATGCCTAATACGGTGTTGGATATTTTGTATTTTTTTTTAAAAACCTTGAATCATTAAAATCATTCTGGATGGTAAGTGTTGGTTTTTAAATTAATGATACAGTTTGATTTTTTGTTTCATTTTTATATACTAGACTCACAGGTTGGCTTTAGTCTTGCACCAAGAAAAACTGGAGAAATCACTGAGTTTATGAAACAGAGCACAAGAATAGCTGATGTGGGGTGGGTTGTGTGTTCTTAATAACAAGGTGGAAAATCATTCTTTTCACAGACACCGGGGAAAGGCAGGCATTATTATACCTGTTCTACAATGAAGGAAACTGAGGGGCAGAGTGATAACGCACAGTGTTACTGGGACAGCCGCTGAGTGGTTTGAGACCAGAATCAGAGCTCGAGTCTTACTGGATTCAATGCCTGCTTTTGCCCACAACATACTCCTTGCCCACAGAATCCATGGCTACACCTGGTCTTGTGACACCATGTCTCTTCTCCCTTCTCGTGCTCAAGGCCTCCCTTACCCAGGCTTCTCCGAGACTGGATGTTATGCAGGTGGGCAGCAAGGGGAGAGAGGAGGCTCAGCAGCCAGGACAGTCAGCCTTAGAGAAGGAAGGCAGTGCTGGATCTGTCTATGTGAACACTCCTGGGCGGGGTATCGATCCTGTTAACACCCAGCAAACTCAACTTGAGCGATGGTTCCTGCCCCTTAGGAACATCTGACAAGCCTGAGGGGAAGAAATACCATTATGGAATCTTCTAAAAACACTTGAACAAATCATGTATTTGTTTCAAACTAGGCAGGACATGGGTAAAAACAGAGAACAGAATTAGCCAGGGCTGCATTTATGTAATGAACTTATCCTGGGTTTTGCATGCCTTTTGGGGAAAGCCTGGCAGAACCACAGAAATCAAGGCAGGAGTTGGGGAGGAGCTCAGAGGTTGCTTTTGGGTTCTCTCCATCTCCCACAGAGGATACAGGCATGAGCGCCTTTCTAAGTACCTAATGTAACTCTGGCTTAAAGACCTTGGGGTATCAGCCCCAAGAATGTAAAGCCACTTGCAGCAATCTTTGCTGATAGTCAACACCTCGTGGCATACAGACAGCCCCAAGAACTCTCCTCCATTGGATTTTCCCTTGCCAGCCTAAGACCCTGTGGAAGGACAGCCAGGTCGTTCCACCAGTGACAGAGCTGCCTAGTCCATCTTGGAAGAGTGAGGAGACAGGAGAGATTTTAAAAATAAAAATACAATATAATATTTTTAGAGTCTTGGAGTTTACAAAGCTTTGGCATCTACTGCTTCCTTTAGTTAGCTTGGATCCTCAGGATAAACTATGAAATAGAGACTCTGCTACACTCCATTTACCGATGGGATACAGAAACCCGTGAAAGGTAGAGCATACAGATCCTCTTCTGCAGAAAATGAGTAAAGCACAAGGAAGATGGATAGTCCTGAGCGCAGCAGCAAGAACGAAGTCCTCCTCAGCAGGGAGGTGACCCTGGAACTGAGTGTAAAAACACAATTCTGCACAAAATAGATAAAGAAGGGGAGGCTTCAGGCAGGTGACTTCACAGACTTTAAAAGCTAGAGAGGTCCACAGGAACAAGGTGACCACAGCAACGACGGCAGCTGACACATATCCTTTGGTTTCTGTACGCAGATAGCATCAGAACACTTTTCCGTGCAGTGTGTCTACATGAATTCTCATGCTTTTCTTGTAAGGTGGGCGCTTTTTACAGATGAGGAAACCAAGGCATAAAGAAGTAGCCCGCTTCTAAGGTTGTATAACAATCTCGTGGCACTTTAAAAAGTATGGATTTCCTCCCGAGAGCCGGGAATACACACAGGCAAGTATGTATACATGAAGCTTGAGGGGTCCTGAGTGAAGAGGTCTTCAAGAGTCCTGTGATCTAGAAAACCTGGCCTGAGGCAAGGTGGCTGCCGGCTGGGGAGGAGCAGAAGCTGGAACTTGAGGCTCTTTGTTAGAGGGACTCTGGGGCAGGGACAGCAGGGCGGGAGAGCGGAGGGATATTCCGAGTTCCTGGCATTGGTAGGTAAGAAACGTCTCTTAGACATGTCCGTCCACTTCCTGTATCTACACAGGCAGAATAATATGCTTCCACCTGTGTACCTGCCTCAAGAATTGCTGGAAAATGAATGAGGCAGAGCCCTGGGTAACTTTCACGTGCCAAACAACAGCCTTGTTCTTCTGGTGGCGCGTATTAAAAGCTGAACTATAAAATGTGCTTTGGCAAAGGATCTGGGAATAATTATAGTTTGCTAATTGTTGTTAATTTTACCACAGCTTTGAAACTCTGAACTTTCTCAGTGATTCAAAAAGAGATTGCAACCCCTCGGTCCCCTTAAAGCAGCCACACAGGGGCAGACCAGCAATTCTCCCCGGTTCATTCTTTCCCCGTGACATTAGACACATTCTTCTCTCGTGACAGAGAGGGAAAAGCAGTCGTTTTCTCAGAATCACATTGTATACAGAACTCCGACAGTCCCGCTGGCTCTTTAAAAAAAAATTTTTTTTATCTCTCTGCTGATTACACACATAAATGCTGTGTGTGTGTGGGAAGGAAGGAAGTGTTTAACGCAGCTTTTAATACACAGGACGCCAGGATGTCTGGTTGGACCAGTGATGTGCTAACAGAACTGCTCCCTAACTTTAGTTCAGAGTTCCCAAACAGCCAGGCAGAGACAGAGACCTCTCCCAGGAATCTGAGCGCAGTTCTAGGCGCCCTCAGGTTCCGCCGCATCTGCATGACCTGTAAAATGAGGCTGAGAGTCAGCCAGGCCTAGGGGCAGGAGTGAGGAAGGGGTATTGCTGGGTTTGGGAAATGTCTGCTACTTAGAGGATCGAGGGGAGAAGGGCAGGAGTAAGGAAGAAGCGGCTGGGAAAGGCAGAGAGAGGGGACAGGAGTCTGGGAGCGGCGGGGAGGCGCGGCCTGGGGCTGCGTCCCTTGCAGGGGAAACTCCGGAGGTTCCGCGCTGGGGAGCGGGGTGCCGGGCGGTTCCGGGTAGGGCGGGGC
>NW_022900935.1:35800912-35824690 GCF_012274545.1 Fukomys damarensis | reverse complement strand
CATCCAGATCGAGCTGCGCCAGAACGCGTCGCAGAAGGCGCCCCGCGACGTGGACATCGGCGACGCCGCCTACTACTTTGAGCGCGACGTCAAGGGTGAGTCGCTGTTCCCGGGCCACAGCGGCGCAGGTGTGCCGGTGCGCGGTGGGGCGCTGCCCGTGGAGCACACGCTCATCTACTACCTGGACGAGGAGCCTCCCGAGTTCACCATGCGGCGCCTCACCGCCGGCGTCATCGCCGTCATCGTGGTGGTCGCTTTGGCCCTGGTCGCCGGCGTGGTCGTCCTGGTGATCACCCACTGCAAGAGGTCTGGGAAGTACAAGAAGGTGGAGATCAAGGAGTTGGGGGAACTGAGAAGTGAACCAAGCTTGTAGGTATCGGGTGGGGCACAGATGTGTGGGGAAACGGACACCACAACATCCTCGACCACTGGGAGCGCCTGCTTCCTTCTTGGCCCGAAGGGGGCGTTTCTCCCCCCCAATCCCCTGGCTCCCTCTCCAGTTTTACCAAACACCAGGCTTGATAAATCCTGGCCTCAGCAACACCTCTTTCTGATTTATATCTTAAAGAACGCATTTCCAAAAGTCCTTCTCTTTGGGTGCAGAGACAAGAAACAGGACTGAGAGTTAGGGGAAGGGTGGTGCAGGGTCAGCTGTAAGAAGCAAGTTTCCAGCAATCCAGCGTCCTTTGCCAGTGACGGGGATCAGTCTTTCAGGCTGTTGCTGCCTTGCGGTAGGCGAGTTGATGAGTTCTCCTGTATCACGGCCTTACCAGGGAAAGGGGAGCTTGTTACTGGGAGGCCGGTGTAGGAGTCCTGTTTACCATCGTTTGTGTTTCGGACCGCGTATCTTGTCTATCTTGTCCCGCTTGCCGGAAGACATTGCAGATGTTTTGAAGGGCACATGCCCTGCACAGTCCTTCCCTCAGCTCACCCTGTTGACGGCTGATAATTATAATGTTTTCTTTTGTAAAATGTTTGTACATATGTCATCTTTGATAATGCTGCTGTGACTTTTTTTAAAAAAAAAACATGAATTTAATAAAATATGGGAAAGGCACAAACCAGAAGATGGAGTTTGTGAAAACACCTGCCTCTGTCTAATTTCCACAACTGTTTTTATTTTTCCCCAAATTTTAACACTTTCAGAAGTGACCATTTCGTACCGATGCTCTGGTGTTTTCTTAGCTATGCTGACTGCTGAAAATTCTGTTCTTTCTAAGGTGATTTGGAAACCTCCTTCAGACTGCAGGGCGTGGGCCCGAGACAAGAAGCAACTGGCAGCGCTGTGGAGGGGCCAGGCGGCTTTGGTTATCCCGACCATCTTGTGCATTTGTTTCCCAGGCTGTTTCTCCTCTGAATCCCAGCCCTATTCTGAAACAGGAGATACTAGTCTTGCTCAGCCCTTGGGCAGATGTCTTAATCCCCAAGTGCTGTGGCTCTAAGGAAGACTACTTTACTTTCCCAAGCTGCTAAACCCGTGATCTAGCTATGTGTGCTAGTTGTTTCCCTAAGTTTTCTAGTAATGTGCTTGGAAGACTTCTTTCCTGTCAGCTGTCAGAAGGAGCCCCTGACTCCTTCATGCTTAGCTTCTCCATTTGCACTCACTCACACTCGTTTGTGACAGCCAAATGTGTCTCTATAGGGCAGCCCAGAGGGAAATAAGTTACTGACTTAAGCGGGAAGCTGGTGTGTGCAGAAAGGAGACAGTGGTTGGTAGAGCAAATAGACCCCAACACGTAAGTTAGATCCAAGACTTGAGTTCCTCCCCCAGAGGCCTCCCCAGCACCTCTCCACCCACCCTGCCTCTGCTGCCTTCCCGTACCCCTCAAACCTGGAAGGACAGTAGAAGAGGGGAGAAATGGCTCAGCCACTGTCTTCACAGCTTGTGCTGTGGGTGTTAAGCATGGGTGGAGTGGAAACTTTAGAATCGCCGGGGTCTCATCCTGTAGTGTGTGCCCCCCCACCCAGTGAGGGAGGAGCTTGGAGCTTGGGGAGTGAGTGAGTGAGTGAGACTCACCTCTGGACTCTCTGGGTGCTTTCTGCTTCCCTGAGTCACTCCGGTGCCTTAGAGAAAGGGGCCTTGGTGATTGCTCGCTCTGACTCATCCCCACATGTCAAGGGTGAAAAAAGCAAATGACTTCTCAGGATTAAGGATTCTGTAGCTCTGATGGAACTAGAAAGCCTCGTTGTGTCAAGAGTCAGTTCAAAAGACTACTGCTTGACTGCCTGAAAAATAAACATTACAGATGTAGAGAACCGCTAAACAAATGACCTCCCTGCGAAAGCCCGTTACTCCACCAGGGTGGAACTTCTTTGCAGATTTAAGTTTCTGCACTAATTCTAGGCTGTGACTTCCTGCCCTTCCTAGCACTCATGATTGGAAAAGCACTTTCATAGGTGTAATTTTTGAGACACCAACTTACTGGAAACAATAGAACTTTGACAGACCTGAGTTCAAATCCTGCTTAATTGGCTAGGAGGTTCCATGACTGCCCGCCCTTTTTCTTCATCTGTTAAATGAAAATACAAATCCCTCTCTCATTATTGTAGAGATGAATTGAGGTAATTGAGATGTGTGCCTAGAGCAATCTGGGAAATTCGTGAGAGTTCAGTATATACAAATTTTTCTCTGTTCTGAATTGTATCTACGCCACACATTGGAACACCGATCTGAAGAAGTTGACCAAGCCCGCGAACACACAGCCTCCATGTTCCAAAGCCAGGCTTTACAACATTGGCTTTGACTTCCTCGCCCAGGTGTTTGACCCAGCGCTAGCAGGAGGAGACACCTTTCTTACCTCCAAGCCCCTCAGGCCCTGTTTTGAAACCCAGCTTGCCTCTGCCGAGGCCAGAATTCCTGAACCAGCTACCTGCAAGGATTCAGCCTCCACATCTGGGTTCTTCCTCCCCAACTTCCCTTCCTCTGCTTTGGCCTTTGTCTCTGCCTTGGAAGGAATGTGAGAGGCAGGTGTGTCTCACCCAGCAGGTCCCAGCTTGTCTTCTGAGCCTGCAGGAAGCTCAACAGGTTTCCTTGTATAAGCTACGGGGGCTTTCTCCATGCTTGCTGTTGGCTTCATTGGGGGAATTTTAAAAATCACCCATCCTCCCCTACCACCATTTGCATATTTTTTCTTTGCTTCTCCAAGTAGAGTGGTAGAGCTGGAAAGAAGGTCATGTGGACCAACACCCCCATTCCCCAGATGAAGAACGTGAAGTCCAGAGAGAATTGCTCTCCCCGAGCCAGGCAGAGTGTGGCAGAGCTAGCTGGAGCACCAAATCCTGGCTCTAGGTAGCTCTTCTTCCACTTACCCCTGTGGGGAGTGACCTGCTTACTTATTTTGTGATTATTTTCTGTTCTTAAATCACAGCTATTCTTTAGCTTTGGGATATCACTTCAGTGAGAGAGCTACTTTGAATAAATGTAGAATGGACGAGCTTTAAAGTTCCTAGGCTGTGGTTCTCCTGCTTATGCACCAGGCGTAGTTTTATCTAAGAGGCTGTGCTTTAAAGATCAGACAGAAGACCTGGAAAGATCGAGTGTGTATTCCGTGAATGATCGCTCTTGTTTAACTCTAGCAAGGTACCTCAGAGGAAGAAATGGTAAGCCCTGCTTGAGTTATGTCGGTGGAATGTGAACAGAACTTCGCCCTGTTTTCCACAAGGACATCTGTACCCTAAATGTCTGTTACTACAGCAGCTGGAGAGACCTTGCAAGCCACCTGTTTGACGAGGCAGAGCCATGGACCAAGCACTGTGCCCAGCCTGCCGCACAGCACACAGATCTACAACTGTGTTGTTTTCTTTGGAAACTACAAGACGAGCAGCACTATCTTGAAAATCTGAAATCCCAAATGCTCCGGTCTGAAACTTCCCGAGCGTTGAGCTGACATCACAAGTGGAAAATTCCACACTTGACTTCATGTGGCCTGTCACAGTCAAAGAAGCACTAAACATACTGTGTAAGATTACCTCTAGGCTGTGAGTGTAAGGTGTATATAAAAAAATAAATGACTAGTTCATTTAGACTATTTGGCCAGAGTAGGCTAGTGTCTCATCTCCAGGATATCTCATTATGTGTATACAAGTGTTTCAAAATCCCCAAAATAAAAAATCTGAAATTCTTTTCTGGTCGCAAGCATTTTGGATAAGAGATATTCTGCCTGTTGCCTGTGCTTTGTTATTACTGGGTCTCTGTAACAATTTTTCATTTTAACTTACTCTTTTACCCCTAATTGGTTCGAATGGCTCTATTGTGCCTGTGACAGAGGAGAGAATTAAGAGACCCAGAAGTTAATTGGTTGTTGAAAGTCAAACGTCAGGCAGGTGGCATGCTTGGATTAGAACTGAGGTGACTGTGCCTCATATCCATGTTCTAACCAGTGTACTACGCTGCCTCATTGTAATTTACAAGATTGCAAGCCAGAATGTATTCATTTTCTCCTGCTGCTCCGACAAATTACCATAAACTTAGCAGGTTAAACAATACACCTTAGTTATCTCAGAGATCTAACACTGGGCTAAAACCGGATGTCAGCGGGGCTCGATTCCTTTTGGAGGTGCTAGGGGAGCATTTCAGTTATGAAAACAAGATCTGCACTTTCTTGATGGCCAGAAACGGGGAGCTTTTCCCATTTTGCAGAGGTAGCCCACGTTCCTCCCTTCATCTTCTGAGCTGGTAAAGTAGCAGTTCTATCTCCCTCACATCTCCTCCTTTGTTCCACTTCTTTCTCATCACAGCTGGCAATGTTTCCCCACTTGCAAGGGCTCCTCAGATTAGACTGAGTCCACCAAGGTAATCCCGGTTGAGGTGGTCCTGTCTGAAAGACTCCAGTTTATAATCATATCGGCAGAATCCCTTTGCCATGCCGGGTAACATACTCACAGGTGCTGGGATTAGAATGTGGATCTCTTTTATGGGGGAGAGCACTATTCTGACTACAACAGAGGTCAACCCCAAGTCCATGCTATACTGCTTCGGTAAAATTGCTAGCCAGAGTAGGTTTTTATATTCAATCATTGCTGTCTACTAAACGTACCCTCCTCAGATTCATATGTTGATACCCACCCCACGAGGAGATGATAGTAGAGGTTAGGGCCCTTATAACAGGGGCGCCAGCTAAACCAGTACCTCTGTCACCATGTGAGGACACAGCAAAAAGATGGTCCCCTATGAACCAGGAAGCGGACATCACAAGACACTGAATCTATGAGCCTCTTGATCTTGGAATTCTTAGCCTTGGGAACTCTGATAAATACATTTCTGTTATCTATAAACCACCCAATCCAAGTAAATTAACACAGTCACGAAAAGAAAGGGGTGTCCTCTTCAACTCTCTTCTCTATCCCCCTTTTAAAAACGAAGTCTTTTCCAAGGAGGAAAATGAACTCCAGGAAGAATTACTTATATATTTCACGCCTGGGGTCATATAGGATGCCAGTATCTAATAAGCCCTCGGGAGAGGTTTGTTGAATTCAACTACCATCAAAGGCTGCTGGTGACTGAGCACATCCGATGTTCCTAACACAGTCTTCATTGTCTCATGCATTTCCAACAGTCCCACAGACGTGAGGTATGTTCTATCATTCCTATTTTACTGATGAGGAAGCAAAGCATCAAATAAGAAAGTCACATGGCTGGTAACGAATGCAACTAGAGTTCAAATCCAGACACTCTGCTCTCATTACCACATCCTGCCACATGAAGAAGGGTCCATTATCAAATTCAGGATCTAGGGGAGTTGTTTCCAGGTTCTTTCTGTCCTGAACCAAAGAACTAAGCTAGACATTCAGGAAGAGTACCAAGAGTAAGATTTATTAAAAAGAAAAATAAAAGGCAACAAGAGCCAGCGAAGGAAGTGAAGGTCCACAGGGTGGGACCGGGCCAATGAGAAGAGCTCAGGTCCCCACAGGGGCAGCTACTGGGTTTGTTCGATCCTGGGATTATGGGAGGACCTATAGCTGGGGATTGACAGCAGTTAATGGGCCGATGGAGTGTGGGACTCATCCCACCCACTGGGAGGGGAAGTTGTTGACCATACACGGTTTTCTGTGGCCATGTCATGCTGTTCAAAGTCCACTGAGGGGTCAAAATCGCATTGCAAATGAGGTTGGATGAGGCCAGGGCCATACACTTTTGGGCTTGTGCATTTCTGGGGGGACTTAGAGGGACAAGGTGACTTTTACTGATAAGCATGTTGATACTTTGACTTAGTCTTCTTGTTCTGTCTGGTTTCTTGACTCTTGTCCTGCTGCTTTCTGTTTGTTCATTCCTGTTCTACCTCTTACCTAAGAGCAACATTCTAGGACGCAAAGTGATGCTGTAGCAGGGACCTAGGTGCAATCCCTCCGTGCAGCATGTGGGGCCTCAGTGGAGTTCTTTTACACTCCAGCACATCCTGCTGGGCATGCTCCACTTGTCATTTCCTTCCTGGAGCCCTCCTCAGCTGTTGCTGAATACTGTCACAGGTGTCTCTATTGTGTTTGCTGGTGGGCTCAGGGAGAAGATTATTGGAGGGGGATGGGTTATGGAGTTAGGCCCATACACTGTTAGCGAATTAACCAGAGTTGACAGGAGAACTGTGTCTCCTGGCCCCCAGAAGCCATTATCCTTCATTTCAGTAGAAAATTTCAGTTGCATGCTGTCCAGTGGGCCCAAGCAAGCTGGAGAAGGAGAGAGAGGGGCATCACCTAGATGAGGGTTTGAACACACTGGCCAGCAGTTCAACTTAGCAAAGCATCTTGGCTTTTTGGGAGGGAAGTAACCTTGACTAGATCAGTTGAACCTGTGAGAAGGCTTATGTCTCATGGCTTCTCAGCAGACGTGGCCGAGTCTCTTGAGCCATCCCAGTATCTTAACTCCCTTGTTGTCTGGCACTATTGCAGGAGGAGCTCTGGCCACCCAGAAGTTTGGTGTGCAGCACATTATCATATGCTAATGAAGCAGTGTCGTATAGAAGGTGGGAAGAGGTGCTGAACTGGGTTTCACTTTCTACCAAGTGATCCTGAACACGGCATTTCACCTCACTGATCCTCAACCCTCACATTTGCACAATGAAGTGGGTCTAAGGATGTCCACTTACTGGAGCTCACAGAGCTCTTGTCCTCTAACCTTGCTAGAAGGACTGAGGTGAGCTTGAGTGTGCAGCCAGTGTGACCCGGGCTGGTTAGAGCTAGAGCGCAGCAGCGCCAGTGACCATCAGTGGTCAGTCTGAAGCAGTCACATGTAGGTCTCCCATCTCCTTAAAGACGCAGAGTGGAGATTGTGCATGCATTTGTTCAAAGATTTTTATCTGATTTCATGCAGATATTGTACTAGTTTGGGGAATATGTGATGACCAGAGGTGGTTTCTTTGGTGGTCATTTATTACTTTTTCCTTGCATCATATCCCCACAGCCTTCTCAAGACAGGAAGCACCCTCATTATGTGAGACTCAGTGGGAGGCCAGCTGGTCTTCTCTCCTGGCAGGTGGGATACAGGCATGTGACCTGGCTTAGCCAACTGTCCTCTTGGGACACTGATAAAGAGGATATGAAGCCGTAACTCAGGCCACTTGAGAAATTGCTCATAGCAGCATCGGTTTTGCCAAGAGCACAGCTGTTCCCTGGGTGCCGAGTGTCTGCCAGTGAGACTCTCCATTAGATGTCCCCACAGCTTGCTTGACCTTGGCCATGTTCCCTGCTGCACTGTTGCTGATAATTTTCTTCTTTTCTTTTTCTTCCCATTAAGGTTATTGGTACATTTTAGCTATACAATATGATGATATTCATTCATCATTGGGATCTTGTACCTTTACATGACCAATCTTGGTTCTTATTTTTTCCCTATTCCCCTGCCCTTCCTTCAGCCCCTCCACCCTTCCCTATTTACAATAACTTTGTTTCCAGTTTTCCCTTTTCTCATATTTTTTTCTTTTCCCTTCTTACCTATCCCCTACCCCTCCCACTTTCCCTACTCCTTTAGACCTTTCCTTCCTATTTGTCAATATCAATTATACATTTTGATCCTTATTTACATTTTCAGTTTTTCACACCAGAGAAACTTTTCAGTAGCTAGTAATCAAATCAGTTAAAAGCACAATGGGAAAATAAAACCAGTGTTACCCAGTGCTGGTTGAGGGCACATTAATTGATATAACCCTTGTGGGAAATAAGTCGAAAATATCCACCAAGAGCCTCAATGTTTCTAGTGTTGCCTTTGATCTCCTAATTCCATTTCAAGGAATTTATCTTAAGGAAAAAAACATGGGTACAAACAAAGGTTCGCATTGTGGCACGTTTCATGAGGCCCTTTTTGTAAGACTAAAAAGGAGAAAATAAGGTAAATATCCAATGGAGTTGGTCATACAGGTCCACAACTCCCTGAGACCTCGTGTATTTTAGAATTGAGAAATGTTCAGTAGTAGGACAGTTTGGTGCATGTACCATTCAATCCTGTGAGCAGGATTTCTGAGGACATCCCACAGGCACCACATCCAGACTTCTGTCATGAACTTATGACTAGTCACACACTAAGTGATATAAATAAATCGAACACAAATACCCATAAATCTCTTCAGATCAGTTTAGCAGCCAAAGGAGTATGCGGTAAACTTTCAAAACAGCATTCAGAGGGCCAGGGATTTAGCTCAGTGGTGCCCCCACCTCCCTCGCAAGCTCAAGGACCCAAGTTCAATCCCTGGTACCAAGCTCTGTGAGCAAGATACTGTGAATCTATATACATTATGATTTAACCTAGGGGAATTTTCAGTAAGAGAAAATGCTCACAACATCCTGTTGGCCTAAATAAAAGTACTTGGTGACCCTGCTTGATTTTGCAAAAATGGGAACAGATTTGTTCTTTAAAATGCAAATTTTGTTGCTTTAAGTCCAAACTGAATGGAATTACTTTCCTTTCTGTTTTTTTTTTTCCTTCTTATTCTTTTTTAAAAAATCTCTTAGTGGAATGGAATAATTTTTATCAGTGGAGAATTCCCACTGTTTTACTCTGGTCTATTTTACTGTAGGCTTCACCCTTTGAAGAGCCTGCCAGGACAGAAGAAAAGGAAACTCCTGGTGGCTCCTCTTTGATGAGACAGAGGTTAGGCCTGGGATGTGCCGAGAGGCCCTGTGCTTGAAAGGGGCTAAAAATTGCTTTGTGAAAGGGGGAAGAAAATAGTTTGGACTGGATGAAGGCTGGTGGAGAGGAAGGGATCTCACTTGGCAGGAGATTAGACAATGTGTTAGGTTCCTGGGGCTGCCAAACAAGGTCACAAATTTGGTGGCCTAATAAAGGCAGAGATTATTTTCTGGTTTTGAAGGCTACAAATCAGAATCAAAGTGTCAGCACAACCATGTTTTCTCTGAAAGCTCTGGGCAAGAAATTCTTTTTTCCAGCTTTTTGCTTCTGGGAGTTACTGACAACCTTTGGTGTTTCTTGGCCTGGGACACAGATTAATTGCAGTCTTTGCTGCCTGCTGTGGCTGCCTCCTTGTTTGTCCATGTGTCAAATTTCCCCTCTTCTTCTCAGGACACCAGTCAGTGGACTGCACTACCCTCATCTTTTTTGAACCAGGAATTGAACTCGGGACCTTATGCTTGCAAGGTAGGTGGTGGCACCACTGAGCTAAATCCCTTGGCCTGGGACTGCACTATCCTAATCTAGTGTAACGTCATCTTTATTTAATTACATCTGCAAAGATGCTATTTCCAGTTAAGGCCACACTCATGGATCACAGGTAGGTATGAATTTTGGAGGGATACAGTTCAACCTAATTCAGATCCCTTCTGTAACGTGACTAGGAAAATGAAATTCTCATATTACATTTATTTTGTAGATGACTGAATCATGTGCCTTTACCCCCAGATTTTCAGTTAAAGTCAACTATGCAAATGTGCTGAAAGAGTAATGCTGTGTGGAACTTGAGGGAAAGAGCTACTGCGGGGTAAAAATGGTAGCACCCAGCAGGAGTGAAGTCAAGAATCCTGTAAAAGGAAACTTAAATAAATCCTGCCAGGAAGTGCTGAGGTGTACCTAAGAATAAGAGCTGCAGATCTGTCAAGCAGCAGTCCATACATGTAGTCCTAGCTAGTAGGGAGGCTGAGGCAGGAAGATCACTTGAGCCCAGAAGTTGAAGCTACACTGGGTAATGTTGCCAGGGGAAAATACTCAACAACTTAAAGAAGAAGTTTATTTTAGCTCAAAGTTTCAGTCCATAATCACTGGTTCCAAGGCAGAGGGGGGCATGCCAGAGGAAAAACAGTCCATGGCATGGCAGGCAGGAAATGGTGAGACTTCCTGCTTCTTTCCTTTTTTATTCCATCCAGCCTATAACCCTATTGGTGCCACCTCCACTCAGGGTGGGTCTTCCCTCCACCATTCAGACACACCCAGAACTATGGTAAGCCAATCAGTGGACTAATACACTATCACACACCCAGATGCAATCATCCTCAAAAGCTCCATCTATGAGTAGATGAGGCTTTGGGGGACATCTAGATAAAAGCCACAGCAGACCCCGCTTCAGTAAAAAAGGAGTGGAAAAGATGAGGGTTTAGCTCATTTGTAAAGTGAGGACCAGTTTAGCATGCCCAAGAGCCTAGGTCTCATTTCCAGTACCACAAAAGAAATCTATAAGTAAGAGCAATAGCTAGATTTTATAAAAATTAAACAGGACATTTTATCATTGTCGAGTAGCCATAGGAAAACACACTTAGTCATAAGCCAGATAAAATGGTGAAGATCAGAACTCCCCCTCTAAAGAAAAAGGAAAGATTTCTTTCTTGCCTTTCTTTTTATTCTGTCCACCATTTTCTCCATGCTAGAAAGGGGAATATAGCAATAAACAGAAAAGATCAGTAGTTGCCAGAAATCAGGGGAAAAGAAGGAATAGGTGGAGTAAATCCACAGAAAATGTTTACTGCTAAGTATCTGGATACAAGGTGAATACCCAAAAATCAATAGCCTTTCTATACACAAATAACAGACAGACAGAAAGAGAAATAAGGGAAAAAATTCCTTTTACAATAGCATCCAAAAAAATGAAGTATCTACGAATCAATCTAACAAAAGAAACAAAAGATCTCTACACTGAAAACTACAGCACTCTGAAAAAAGAAATCGAAGAGGATATAAAAAAATGGAAAGATATCCCCTGCTCCTGGGTAGGAAGAATCAACATAGTGAAAATGGCCATACTACCAAAACTGCTATATACATTCAATGCAATGCCAATTGAAATTCCAACACTATATTTCACAGAACTAGAAAAAAGAATTCAAAAATTCATTTGGAACCACAAGAGACCTAGAATAGCAAAAGCCATTATAGGCAACAGTCACATGGCACCAGGTGTAACAATTCCCAATTTGAAACTATACTACAAAGCCACTGTGATAAAAACAGCATGGTACTGGCAAAGAAATAGGCCTGAGGATCAATGGAACAGACTGGAAGACACAAAAACAAATGCAGATGTACTCAGCTACCTCATCTTCGACAAAGGAGCTCACCATCCTCAGTGGAGGAAAGATAGCCTCTTTAATAAATGGTGTTGGAAAAACTGGATATCAACCTGTCACAGATTAAAATTAGACCCTTATCTTTCGCCATGCACTAAATTAAAATCCAAATGGATTAAAGATCTAAATATTAAAACAGAAACATTAAACTTGCTGGAAAGTAAGTTAGGCAGAACTCTGGAAGACATTGGTATAGGAAAAGACTTTATGAACAAATCCTCAGTAGCACGGGAACTAGCAGAAAGAATCAACAACTGGGATCTCATCTTACTAAAAAGCTTCTGTACTTCAAAAGAAACCATTAGCAGAACTAAGAGACAATCTACAATGTGGGAAAAAATTTTTACCAGCTGTACCTCAGACAAAGGACTATTATCAAGGATATATAAAGAACTCAAAACAATCAGTCCCCCCAAATATAAAGACCCGATCCAAAAATGGGCATCCGAAATGAACAGACATTTCTCATACAAAGAAGTGAAAGCAGCAAGAAAATATATGAAAAAATGTTCCACATCACTGGTCATTCGAGAGATGCAGATGAAAACAACACTGAGATTCCACCTCACCCCACAAAGAATGGCTGCTATCAAGAAATCACACAATAACAAATGTTGGCGGGGTTGTGGGGAGAAAGGAACCCTCCTCCATTGTTGGTGGGAGTGCAGACTAGTGCAACCACTATGGAAATCAATATGGAGATACCTCAAAGAGCTTGGACTGGAGGTTCCATTTGACCCAGCCATCCCTCTGTTGGGTATCTTTCCAAGAGAACTAAAAGAATCATATCACAGAGAAGTATGTGCACCCATGTTTATAGCGGCACAGTTTGTAATAGCTAAATCTTGGAAACAACCTATTTGCCCATCCGTTGGAAACTGGATAAAGAAGTTGTGGTTTTTCTATAAAATGGAATATTACTCAGCCATAAAGAGCGAGAGAATAGATTCATTCATAGGAAAATGGATACATATTGAAGATATACTCCTAAGTGAAATAAATAAGTCCCACATGTGTAAATACCAAATAGTTTCCCTGGTGTGAATATTCTGCAACAATGCATAAGATTCTAATAAGATTACTGACATTTAGAAATGGGAGGAAAGGAGCTAAAGGTGTAGGGAAGGTGTGATACGTAGGGGAAGAACAAAAAGGGAAAAGAAAAAAATGTGAGAGAATGAAAAGATGAAAATAAAGTGTTTGTAGATGGGGAGGGGAGGAGGGGGTTAAGGGAGGGCAGAGGTAAGGGGAAAAAAATGAGAATCAAGACTTGCCATGTAAAGGTACATGATCCCAACAATGAATGTAACTGTACTGTATCCCTAAATGTACCAATAAACTCAATAAAAAAAAAAAGAAAATGTTTACTGCTGTAAAAATACACTGTATGGTATTATAGTTGTGGATACACATCGTATATTTGTCCAAATTCATGAAGCACACAATACCAATAGTGAGCCCTAAAGTGAATACAGACTCTGGGTGATAATAATGTGTCAACACAGATTATAAATTGTAAAGACATATAGTGCTCTGGTAGGCAAAGCTGTGCATGTGTTGGGGCAAGGGATATACAATATCTGCATCCCTTCTACTCAATATTCATGTGAACCTAAAACTTGCTCAAACAAAATAAGCCCATTGGTGATGGTTAATGTTATCAATTTGACTGGACTAAAGGATTCCCAAATAGCTGGTAGAACAGTTTCTTGGGGCATTTCTGGAATTGTAGTGAGTAAAGAGATAACCCTTACCACTGTGCATAGGCATCAACCAATTTACCAAAGGCCCCAACAAACCAGGAGATGCTCTTTCTGCCTGCACGGCTTGGGAGTCCATTTTCCCCTGTCCTCGGATGTTGGTTTTCCTGGTTCCTGGGCCTTGGACTGGTTTCCAGGTGTTCAGTTGTATTGGAGCTCATCACCGGATTTCCTGGGCTCCTTGCTTGTATATGGTAGGCTACAGGACTTCTCCTCCTCCATGATTGGAAGAGCCATCCCTCACAATAAATCTTAATCTATATATCTGCATGTATCTTAATTATTCTGTGTACTCTGGAAAACTCCAACTAACAGAACACCAATATTTTTTAAAAAGCTGTTAAGAAACAGAGACCTTACATTATTGTACCATTTGAGTCAATATATAAAATAAAAAGTGCCAAGGATGTATCTGTGTGAATCCTTAAATTTAATACCTAGTACCACACACACAAAATCATCGCTAAACCCAATGTCACTTAGATTTTCTATACTATCTCCGGTGTTTAGAGTTTTGTGTTTTATATTCCATCTGTGATCCACTTAGAGTTAACTTTTGTGAAAAATGCAAGGAAGTCTGCATCTTTGTTCGTGTGTGTGTGTGTGTGTGTGTGTATGTGTGTGTCTGTCCAATTGTTCCAGCACTAATTCTCTAAAGGATGATCTTCTCTCCATCGTATACCTTTGTTCCTTTGTCAAGGATTGGTTCAGTATATTTGTGTGTGTCTACATAATGGTGTATATCTAGATGTCCCCCGAAAGCCTCATGTGGTCATAAGTGGGGCTTGGAAGGTGATCGGATTATGGGGGTTTATAGCTGACTTGCTGTTAGGAGGTGATGTAACCTTGGATATAACCTGGAAGAGTGTATCTCCCTTTCCAGTTGCTCCCTTCTCTGTTTCCTGGATGCCATCAGGTGAGCAGCTTTGCTTTTCCCAGGCCTTTCTGTTGTGCCTTTTGTATGTATAGCTTACTGAATATGGACTGAGACATCTAAACTCAGGAAAATAAATTTCTCCTGTAAATCGTGGGTGTCAGGAATTGTCTCACAGATGAGAGAGTGACTGAGACAGTCTGTTTGTGGGCTCCCTATTCTGTTCCATTGGCATATCTGTCTATTCTGCAGACAAAAACCTGCTGCGTTAATTAGATCAGTTTTATATTAAGTCTAAAGGTTGAGTATTGATAATCTTTCAAGTTGATTCTCCTTCAACATTGTTTTGGCTACTCTGGGATCTTTTGTCTTTTTATACAAACTCTAGAGTCAGCTCATCAATATGTATAAAATAACTTGATGAAATTTTGGTTCAAATTGCCTTGAATCCACTGGTCAAGTTGTAAACAACTGGTATTTTGACAATATTGGAGCTTCCTATCCATGAACATGGACTATCTCATTTATTTAGGTCTTCTTTGCTTTCATTAGGTGTTTGTATGTTTCTTCATGTAGAATTTATACTTTAATTTTTTTTTAACTTCAAAACAAAGAAGAGAGCAATGTGAAGATGTAGGTAGACTGGAGCGATACATCTATAAACCAAGGGGCTCATTATATTTGTTTGGTACAGTGGTGGCAAACCTATGGCATGCATGGTATTTAAGACAGAAGATGTTAATGTATGAATTGTTTCTCCAAACTGAAGCCTTAGTATTTAGGTTTAATTGCAGTGCTGGTAATTTGTGATAAATAAGTGGGTTTTGGGTTGCAGTTTGGACACTCATGTCTAAAAGGTGCATCACCACTGGTTTAGTAGATCCAGCCTGAGGTGGGTGCCAGGTAACCTGGGCCTCAGCACTACTACTTACAAGCTCTTGGTAGGAGTGACATAAACACAAAGTGTTCAGGTACACATGAGGGGGGCAACACATCTGGCCTAGTCTAGGTACACACAAGACTGGACCGAGCTGGTGGTTTCTGTACTGTGTTTTGAAGAGTGAATTAGCCATGTGGTGGAAGAAAAGGCATTTGTAGCAGATGCACATGGTGTCCACTCACATCTTGCTTCCCTAGAGTGCCTGGCCCATATTTCTGTGCGTGCTGGTCCAACTTGCAACTGCTAGCACCTAAAGCTCTTTGGTTGATGTTTTCTCTGCCCAGTAGGATTCCACTTTGCCTGTGCATGTAGGAGGCTGGATGTGCTAGAGAATGAACCACCTCCAGGACAGCCTTCAACCAGTGAACGGCAGAAAATGGTGGATAAATAGCAGAGCTTCCTCATCGTTCTGTGCTGCCACAAGCCCTAAGCACCCAGGCCAATCTGAAATCTCCAAATTTGTGAACAAAAATAAAGCTTTCTTTTTAATTTATACTAGGGATTGAACCCAGAGCCTTTGCCCTGAACTACATCCCCAGCCTTTTAAAATTTTGACACAGGGTCTCACTAAGTCATTATATTGCTCAGGCTGGGCAAGAACTTGCAATCTTCCTGTGTCAGCCTTCCAGAACACCTGATAAACCTTTCCTCTTTTAAAATTGACTTATTTCAGGTATTAGCTACAGTGATAGAATGCTGACTAACACAACTGGCTTCCTTTCCTTCCCTGTCTCACTTCTTGTAACAGGTATATCCTGAGCTCATTCCCCACTGCAAATTAGATGCATTTGAATTCTTATCTTAGAGTCTTCCTCAGGGAACATCCTACCAGACAGGGTTTTACACAGAAAAAGTGACATGTGCAGTACAAGCATTGACTCTCAAAACAAACTGAAGAGGTTATCCAAACTATTTGGGAGTCTGTTGCCTGGTCTAGTGAATTAATGAATAAAGAATCACCTGGGGCTTATAAACAGATGGGTACCATAAAGTGATGGCCCATATTTTACTGTGGGAATTGTGGCAGTGGAGGACCTAGGGATTGTTAATTTTCCTTGGAGCACCAGTTCAAAACTGTGCTGGCTGGCATACAGCATCTTAGGTACTGTGTGAGTGAACCAATGGATTTGCTTATGGTGTTAAAGGTAATGTAGCTGGGGATTTAGCTCAGTGGTTCCACTGCCTGCCTTGCAAGTGAAAGGTCCTGAGTTTGATCCCTGATACATACACACAAAAAAATCACCCCCCCAAAAACCCCCAAATAAATAAACTAAAAACAAAACCAAGCCAAAACAAAACAAAACAAACAGCAAAAAACATAAAGTTAATGCAGATTATAAACTCTGGATGATCACAATGTGTCAATTTTAACAAAGGTACCATTCTGGGTAGTGAGGGAAGCTGTGCATTTGTGGGATCAACATGTACATTCCATTCAGTTCTGTACTTTCCGTTTTGTACATCCCATTCAATTAAAATCTAAAACTTGTTCTAAAAGTGAAGCTTTTTTGCCTTACAAAGTAAAAGAATTCTAGTACTTATGATACACCAGGGTGCACTCATAATGCACACTCAGAATATGTTTGTTGAACGGAACTAAAGGACACTGGAATGCCAAAGAAATGACTTTCCTTGAGCAGGCTTTGACTGACCTGGTCATAATTTTTTAGGAGGGGAATTCTGCAGGCAGTTTTTGAGTGCTGTACAATTTTGGAGACTTTGATTTAAAGCTCAAGATCCTGAGTTGAAGTGTTCATAACAGCAAAACTATATAAATAACTTATGTATCCATCTACAAAAGAATACTAAAGTAACCAGTGCCATATCCTTTCTGTAGAGCACTGTGCAGTGATTAAAATGTATTGAATTGAAAATTTTATTTTCAATTTATGTATAAAATTTTATTGTGTCTTAGTCCTTTCCTTGCTGGCACAAAATATATGACACCTGTCACTTAATGGAGGAGAGGTTTATTTTGTTCATAGGCATGCTTAATGCATAATCAGCAAAATGGAAGGGTCTACTGCAGAGGAGAGCTGCTCACATCATGGAGGCCAGGATGCAGAGAAAGAAGGGAGAAGCCAGGGAGGGAGATCCAACCCTCCAGCTCATGTCTCAGTGACCCACCTCTAATCAGGCTCCAACTCCTAACAGAAAGTCAGTGGTAGTGATAGTCCAAATATCTTCAAGCCCCATCTTTGAGCACATAAGGTTTTGGGGAAACATTCCAGATCTAAACCACAATCTTCCTCTGGCCCCCAAAGGACTCACACACATTTCTTTATGCGAATGCATTTAGTTCATCTCTAAGAGTTACCAAAGTCCTAGCAGTTTCAGCATTGCTGAAAAGTCCAAGTCCAAAGTCTCCTCTGAGACTCAAGGCAAATTCTTAGCTGTTAGCCCCTGTAAAAATAAAAAACAGAGTTAAACACTGCCAACATACAATGGTGAGGGGTAAATATATCTATTCCAAAAGAAAGAAAAGGAGATACTAAAGCAGAACTGAAAATCAGCAAGACAAACATTAAATCCTTAGCTCTGCATCCAGCACCTGGAGAAAATTTGTGAAGTCTTAATGGCTTGGGCCACTCCCAATGGCAATGCCAGGTGTAGCCCTCATGGTACCTCTCTTGGGGTAACTTTGCTTACTGCCCACTGCACTCGTTAGTGAGCATTCTATGTTTCTGGCGTCTCCACTTTCCTGGAGTTTTTACTGCACTTTCACTGATTCACAAATTACCTGTTTAGTGGCACACTACTTGGCCTTCCAGGCCTTCTTCTGAAATCTAGATGGAAATTTCCCTGATCCCATAACTATTGAATTTTGCATGGCCATAAAACCAGCACCACATGAATAATGCCAAGAATAATGAATGCCAATGAATAATGCCATGAATAATACCACGAACTTGAACAGCAGCCAGGCCCCCTTATATCTTGGTTGCAGAGGTCACTGAATGCCTGGGTGGCTGAGCACTATGAACAAATTCCCAATTCCTTTCTCAAACAAGGTGCCCTGGGGATTTCTTTTCAAAAGCAAAATCTTTTACGTTTGCATCTCTGATCCTTGGAAGGATGGTGTCTTACTGATTCCCAGGATGCCTTCAAGGCTTCCTCCTGTTGTCCTGATACAAAGTGCTTGCCTTCATTTTTAATACTAACCTTTTGAGCAACCAAGTTCTCCTAGGCTTTCCTTTGTACACACCTGGCTTTACAGAAGTTTTGTTGCCATTTGCTCTTCATTCTCATTTAGAGTTGACTAAAAGCCCCCTATACTACCCATTCCATAGCTTGAACATTAGGTTTGTCTTGACATTTAATTTGTCAGATTAATTATTCCATTGCCTTTTATCTTAGTTTCCCAAAACTCTGATCATAAGCAAAATGTAGACAAATTTTCTGTCATAGCGTAACATATATGGTCTCAAGTATTTGTTACCAACTGAAATTTCCTGAATCTGATTTTCACCATTTGCATTTTTACCAGCATTCTCATCTTCTGTGCTTTGACCAGAATCTACCATCAAGCTGAGCTCACAGCAATCTAAGCTTTTCCAGCCAGGATCTTCAAACCTTCCCAAACCATTCCTGGAACTACTCCAGTTCCAAAATCTTCTAAAACAAATGCTCAGATAACAGTCACAGTAATGACCACATTTCCCTAGCACCCAAATTTTAGTTACTTTTCTCATTTCTGGGACAAAGTACCTGACACCTACAATGCAAAGCAGGAGAGGTTTATTTTGGTGCACAGTTTCAGAAGTTTCAGTCCATGTTCAACAAGCCTAGTGCAGAAATAGCATAGTAGAAGGGCCCATCATGAGGGAAGGTTGCGCACATCATGGCAGCTAGGATGCAGGGAGGGAAGGGAGGAACTGAGGAGGGAGATACATCCTTCCAGATGATACCCGCAGTGACCCACTTCTAACATCAAGTCATCTATGGCCTCCATAATCCAGTCAACTCCCACAAGCCCACTTATGAGTGCATGAGGCTTTGGCAGGGAATTCTAAATGTAAACCACAGCAGTCATTCCAATTGTAAACTACAACTTACATAAAATATGTACAGTATAATATTATCATGTTTTTAAAAACACCAAAATATACACCATATCTTTCGTTGTCTAAGAGGGAGGCTTAGCAACAGATGGGATGGTGTAACAAGGCAACTTTTAAGTCCCTTCCAACTCTCAGTTTCTATAATCCCAAAAAGTAAATGTTTATAGTTCCTTTAAAAAATATACAGCTTTAATCCATACAGGAAAACTGTAAAACTTTATGGAGAGACATAAAAAGGAGACCTGCATAAAAGGAGATGCATGGTAGGGTCTTGGATTGATACTCAACATTGTAAAAATATAAATTTCCCCTAAAGGTAATCTAAGTTTAACAACAACAATAACAACAAAAATGCATTTTGGTAAGGGGACAAAAAATAGTTCTAAAGATCATCTTGAAGATTAAATGTGTAAGAGGAGCCTCTTCAAGATTCAGAATCCAGACACTGGAAAATAACAATTTGGAGAGGAAAAGGAAGGAGCTGATCCTAGGACCCAGGGAGGCTCTGAAGGGTAAATTGGAGCGCACTGAGAAAATAAAGAGAGAGACCTCAATGCAGAAAAAGCAGCAGGCACCCTGCACTTTCTCCCTGGCTCCTGGCTTGTGGCATGAGAGAGGAGGATCAAATCTACAGAGGCACAGTGAGGGCAGGTGACACCAGAGGCCTCCAGGGAGAAACACAGCAGTGGAACAGAACAGTGGATGCAGAGTGATACCACAGCTGGTCAATGACTCCAGTTCAAGTGGCTGCAGGTTCCCCTGGAAGGGGTGCTTGGACAGACACCATTTTAGGGAGAGGCCAGCTGAGCCTGGGACTTGGAACTAGTGTTGAAATCCCAGAAGACTGAGTGAGAGACAGCCATGAAGATGTCCAGGGTTGGGGAACCATGGTGGGTCCTGGAAGAGACATCCAGAGTGTTGCAGGCTAAATGACTCTGGGACCAACCCTGAGACCAGAGGCCAAGATGAAGCTGAACTTCTGTGGATTTGAAAGTACCAGAATCAGCAACGCACCCTATTCCTATTGTAGGCTTGCTGGGCTTATCCAGCACTTGCTCTAATCCTGGCAGACTTGCTGAGATTATCCAAAATGGGTCTGGGCTCTGACTAGCTCTTCTGTGTACCAGTGACAGCAGAGTTACACCCTGAATTAGACACTGCCACAATACTGTAGACCCCAGAATATAACCACAGGCTTGAAACCACAGATAAATTTATTTGTTATTTCTTCACCTTTTTTTGGTTGTTGTTCATTTGTTTTCACTTTTTCATGAGTGTGAACATTGTTTTTCATTTAGTTTAGTTCTTGTTTTTGTTTTCTTTTCTTTCCCTCCTATCTTCTTACCAGTTTCCCAAGGATTGGGTAATCTTCCTTTGTCCTTTGTCTTGCTTCGAATCTCTTCCTCTTATTTCTCTATTTTTTCCTCTTATCCCTTTTAAATATTTTTCCTCTTAGGGAAAAATCACTCTACTGAATGAACATTTACTGTATATTATTTTCTGATTTTCTCAGATTTTGTTATATAACTATAAAAATCTTTTATCTATGGTTTAAGGTAGCAAATTATTTTTTACCACAGTTTGTAATTTTCTAGTCTGTGCATGATACTATGATTACTGAACTACTTTAGCCAAAGTGACAAAGTTGTAATCCATTAATCTTTCTTATATTCCAATACCTCGATTGTCTGGGGGTCATAAACAATACAATTCAGTATCAAACAGGCAGCTACCTTTCATCCCTAATAAAATGAAGAGGCAGGATCTTGGGACAGACTCAAAAAAGCCAAAAGCCAGCTATGCCTAGAAGACATTTCTGAAAAATAGTCATTTCCTAAAATGTATCCATGCAAGTAATAAAGTTACCTACCATAAGCAATTTACAAGCATCAAAACAGAAAACACACAAATAAAAGAAGAGAAAATGAGAAAACACAGAAGCAAGCTACAACCTATAATCCCCAACTTACCAAAGATTTAAGGAGGCACGAAGTGAAAGAAATAAAAAACTTCCCAGCTGAATTTTATGAAATGGTGGCAGTGAAAGTAACAAAACATCAATAAGTCTCTTGACAAAAATAAAAGAGATAAAATTAAAGAGGTGATGACTATAATGAAGGAAATAATCAGTGAATCTAGAATAGGTAGTTCTAGAAAAAGAAGACCAAGTTAATCCCAAAGTGCATAAAAGGGAGGAAATTATAAATACTAGAGCAAAAATTAATGCAATTGAGACTAAGAAACAATACAAAGAATCAATGAATTGACAAGTTGGTTCTTTGAAAGATAAAATAAAATAGACAAACTCTTAGCTAACCTTATCAAAAAAAAAAGGAAGAAAATACTAAAATCTGTGCAATTAGGGATCAGAAAAAAAAAGAATTAAGATATATTATATACAGGTATAAATTTCCTGTGAAGAATGTGATCAATATGTATAACAGATATGTACTAATAAAAGTTAAATTAAAAATGTGTAAGAGCCAGATAATATTCTAAAATAAAATGTATATTATAAAGTCACAGTAGTTGAAATTGTGTATTTGTACCAGAACAGACAGACCAAGGAACAAAAAAGAAAATCCAGAAATATGAGAATTTACCATATAACTAAAGTGATATCTTAAATCAGCCAGGAACAGGATTATTAAATTATTAAATTTTGGGACAGCAGTCACCACGGTGGTCCTATGAGGGGGAGGAAACATACACATGTGCTTTGTAAAAGATCTACGGGCCTTATATTTCAGAAATATCTAGGTAATATTTTTCTTTCCCACCTTATGCTGAAATAAATTCATAGTAGATTAAAGATTTTGAAAGATTTAAGAAACAAGGAAGTTTTTATAGGGAAGGGTGAAGCGGGTGAAGGGAGGGGAGGGATATAGGTGAAAAAATAAGAACCAAGACCTGTCAGGTAGAGGTACAAGATCCCTATGATAAATGTTACGGTATTGTTTACTTTAAGTGCACCAATAAACTTAATGAGGGAAAAAAGACTAACATAAAGCAGGCAAAATGAAATAAAAGTTAACTCATACACCCCCCCACACAAAAAAGAAAGTTTTTGAAGCACTACAAAAAATATTTAATCCTGGGATTGAGATGTACTATAAATATTGTCTCAGAGGCAGAAACCACAGTGAAAAAATGGATAATTTGCCCATGACAAGCATGTTAAAATTAGGTATATGTGTATATGTGAATTAGCAAAATTGAAAAGACAAACACCATGTGTAAAAAATGCTACATAAGTGACAAAAAATTCTTAAGTGCATTTCTTTACAAGCTGATGAAACAAAAAATTAGTATTTTGCAGAAACACGAGTTAAAGGCATGGAGAGATACTTGCTAAAGAAGAAATTCAGACACCATATAAGCATGAAAAAATGTTTACCTTGTTAGGAATTAAAGGAATGCACGTTAAAGTGGCAAGGAAGAATATTTTGTTCTAGTGATGTTTTCAGAATTTTGGATATTTCAAAATAGGTATATATCAAAATGTGAGCAGCAGTCATTTTCAGGTCGTGGGCGTAAAGGTAAATTTGTTTTTCTGTCCTGTTATTTTACTTGTGCAATAAAGAAATAATGGTTGGAGCTGTTAGAAAGTCTAGAATCTCTGGAAACATGATCTCTGTAGCAGGAAAAGGGACATTTCCAAGCTTGGTCTCCCCTTGGGCTCCACTGGCAGCCTGCTCAGCCACATTCCATCATGCTGGCGTCCAAATCAGGCCTGGGTTCTTCTGGTGGCTGCTGTTTGGACAAGCAGAACCAGACAGGAGGCAGTGAGACCAGTCGGGAAGCTGGTGTAATGATTTAAGCGATAATTATAAAAGTAGCACAGAACCTTGGTGTGACCATTCTCTTCAAATAACTAATTACAGTAGGTAAATGCAGATCTGCTCATTCTATGTCCTAAGAATACTCAGGAGGACAAGAAAGCAAAGGGAAGTCAATGTGGATGAAACGACGCCAAGCTCATTTTTGTTGGAATGGGACGTGTAGACAGCGACGCTGAAATTCTCTAGGTTCAGATTCATTCACAAGCAGCCATTTCAACCCCGTGAGGACAGGCCACTCTGGTGAAGGCGCCACCCACATTTCAGGGCCCAGCAATCATGTGATTCCTGCCAGATTCTGGTGGCCCCTTTCACCTGGCTCTGAGCGCCCAGAGTAGATCATCGTGATGAGCTTCCTCGTGAATTTGTTCTAAAACAAGTCACTCCGAGTTGTTCAGAGTTTCTATCACCTTTTATATTGAACTTCCTGCACTTCCTGTCGGTGGAAGGAAATGTATTTCGCACGTCTCCTAGCCATTCGCTTAGGTTATTTATGCTGCATCTCTCTTAACACGTGTCACCTAGAAATGAGGCAGAGCGTTTCCACACTTCAGTGACTACTTCCATCCACCCAGCTTCAGAACCAAGTCTTCTGGTAGCCCTCAGTCCCTTTCCTTCTGAGCCGCACTGCCTTAGGAACTTCAACAGGCACGACGTTTTCTGCGTCTTGCTTTACAAGATCCAACGCAGTGGAGGCAAATGCCTAAAACTAAGAAAGTAATTCTCAGGCAGGGCCAGCCCAGGGCCACGTCCCGCCTCCGACCGCAAGGGGGAGCCCGAGCGCCGCAGTGCACGCTATGGCCAGAGC